>NW_024881613.1:600000-1083662 GCF_019059575.1 Amphibalanus amphitrite | reverse complement strand
GGAGAGGAGAGAAAGGAGAAAGAGAGAGAGAGAGAGAGAGAGAGAGAGGGAGAGATAGGAGAGAGAGAGAGAGAGAGAGAGCGAGAGAGAGAGAGAGAGAGAGAGAGAGAGAGAGAGAGAGAGAGAGAGGAGAGAGAGAGAGAGAGAGAGAGAGAGAGAGAGAGAGAGAGAGAGAGAGAGAGAGAGAGAGAGAGAGAGAGAGAGAGAGAGAGAGAGAGAGAGGCGGAGAGGGCCGCAGCTGACAGAGACGGCGGTGATTTGTGCTCTCTATGCACCGTCTCGCCGCCGCCGACGGCTGTATTCACCGGCGGCTGTTTTTGCCTCTGGAGGGACGTGCCGCAGACACGTTCGCTGCCGTGTTTTCTCGACCACAAACCGGCCAGTTATAAACGGCGCTCTTTCTTCGCGTCTTATCATCGGCTCCTGAGTTCTGAATGGTGGAGGGTGATTTACAGGACAGGCGCGGATAAAACAATCCATTAGGAGGTGATAGGGCCGGCAGCGCACGTTCAGTGCTGATAGTGGACCCCTGCAGGTGCAACTGGGATGTCCCCCCTGACCCGGCCGGGCACGCCCGGATTGGGAGGGGACAGGCACCGTGGAGACATAGGAGACAGGGTCCCGAAGATATAGGCAACAGGGAATCACGGCACCCGCAAGCCAAAGTCGATATCACATGATTCTCAGCAGCGCTAGACTAGTATCCTATTTTTGTTTGTCGGGGTTTTTGCAGTTACTGCGCTAGTTAACGTGAGTTCTGGTGAATCTTAATTAACTGAAACCTCGGCTATGTCGAAAACATAAGTGTGGAAGGCTAAAGGGAAAGCCGATTCACTTTATGCTGAAAATTTATAACATAGCATAGCATAAGCATGCCATTAAAATATCCTCCAACCAAAAATATTTGTTCAGCGTTGCCAAAAGATTGCTAGACGGACCGGTAACTTTATAACCACACTTCTGTTCACTGCTATTGAACATCATTAATCAGAGGGCGCCATTATGTTCAGGTTTAACGAAATGATGTCAAACGTGACATCCCATAAGTCAGCCGCTGCATTGCCCAGCTGGCCTTGGTGGTAATGTGAATGGCTCAACACGCACTGGCCGATGATAACACGCCAATTTACGGGCAGCCGTTTCACACCACTTACCCTATAACATACGGCATACAGCAGACACATCGGCCAGTTTAATATCAGATCTTATCACAAACATCCCAGAAGCGGCATTCATTTACCTCACTAGCAAAGTGCAGCCGCCTTTCTGAGCCCATAAATTTCCGTCTCCTAGATTAACAGCCAATAAAAGCATCCGCGCACGGCAATGCTGGACAGAATGACACATCACCAAACCCCAGAGCTCGGACACAACACGCAGTTGGCGCTGCGAGGCGGTTCTGGCACGGTTGCGTCTCTCGGACTCCGCGCCGCGGCTCCCGGGCCGGCCCGCTCGCCCGCTCGGGACGAGCGCTCGCTGTCCACCCGCCCCGCTGGCCTTTAGGACCCAGTAAACCGGCCACTTGTATGCAGGCGGCGCGCCGCGGCTAGTGTAGCTGGCTGGGCGGCAACACGTACCACTTGACTAATGACGTGTGGGGTGCTCATTAGCAGACACAGCCGCTACTGTGCACCTGGGGATCTCGCGGGCCGTGTGCCGCGCGCTCCGCGTCGCGTCACGGCGCTGATCGTCCCCGGATAGGACGCAGTGCCGCCGACACCCTGGTCAGACCTGTCTGCATACCGGTCCTCCGAGCAGTGTAAAATGTAAGCGATGGTCCGCCGGACAGCGCTAAATGTGAGCGCTGTTATCGCTACCGAAACAGAAGCCCGAACACGCGGCCACTGACAGCCGCGGAGCGACGGAGTTCGGAGGCGAGCTGTCGACAGGTAAAACCGGACTGCGATGGAGTTAGGAAGGACACGGAAGGCGCTGAGGTTGTGGGATGAAACAGAACGAGCCGATGCTGGCGTCGATGGATTTTCACTGCAGTCTTTTCTGTTTAGTTAAGACATTAACGTATGCCTATGTCGCGTCGTTGTCGTACAGATCGTGAACGTTCGTGAAACATGACAGGCGACATCGACCTAGCCTCTCTAAAGGCCGTGTTACACTGCCGAATTTTGGCCACGACCCTGTCGCCGAATCACGTCGTGTAGGAAATCGGCGAACAGTGCACCGACAGAGGCGAACAGTTCGCCGACAGAGCCCGATTTGCAGAAAGCAGGTGGGGGGCCCCCCTAATCGTGCGCGGGTCGAAGCTGATCCATGATTCGGCGAACATCGCGAATGAATGGCGAATCTGTTGCGAATAGTTGGCGATACCTTGGCAACAAGTCGGCGCACGCAGCGACATGTCGGCGGCGACTCGGCGACTGTTTGGCGACCATGTTCGTTTATTATAAGTTCGGCGAACGGCCACGAAATTTTCATTTTTAATGAAATATTCGTGGCGGTCGTGACGAACCATAAAAGTCGCGCGGTGGACACCGATTGGTCTGCGAAATGCCAAGACCATGGAAGAAAGATAACGAATCGGTCCGCGACATAGGATGACTTGCATATTCGTGCACATTCGTGTACCAAAATTCGGCAGTGTAACAAGGGCTTAATAAAGTCGTGACGATGAAACAATGCGCTGTATGCGAGCGAAATTCAACAATGCCAAACACATTGAAGTTAAAACCGAGGTGGACGACAGTGGACGAGATGGAGGTGGACGAAGTGGACGACACATTTAATACACAGAAACGACCGCATCCTTGAATCCCACCCCTACTCCTTCCATAGAAACAAAGCTACACATATTGTCCGCTCGCCATCTCCGTTATAAACGGCCCCCAGTCGGACACCTCGCTCGTCGCTGCCAGTTTTTGTTATTGTTTACTCCCCCTGTCCCTTATCGCAGCCACCGCCCTCGCCGGTCCCAATATGGCGCCAAGTCCCTCGCCTTTCCCAATACGGCGCTGGTCTCGCCACAGGAAGGTGTTGACTGTCGCCCATACCAACAGGCTGCGTGTGCAAGCCTCATCTGTCTTTTGCACGCTTCCAGCGGGTGCTCGGCGCGGCCCGACCGCCGCGGGCCAGCCTTGAGCTGCAGACTGGGTGCAGAGCACGGCACAGGTACGGCTGAGAGCACGACGCACGGTTGAGAGCACGGCAGACGGCTCAGTCGGCCGTGCTGCGGCGGCCATAGAGGGCGTATCCCAGCGTGCCGCTTGGCTGATTGTCGAGGGCAGGATGGACTAGATCGTTAAAATAAGTGACTGTTAAGGGGCTTTTAATATTGTTACGCATGGGGTTTTCGTCACCGTAGGGATCACACCGCTGCTATCTTCGCAACTCACTGTGCATTCCTTCTCACGGTCACTACTCCCCTGCCGTCCCTCGAGCCCGGCACCCCTACCAATCCCGCCAGGCGCCACCCTCCTCTCAATGCGGCTGTCCATCTCCTTTCAGTCACCCTTCCGTAAAGTAGCTACCGATCTCCTCACAGCCACCCCTTTGTCAAAGTGGTGCCTTTTTACCGTCCCTCCCAGTCCCCAGCTGACCAAGTGGCCATCACACCGACCCGACGGTAGACCGCGCGCGTTCGTCTTCATAACGGGCCCCAGCACACACCCTTGTGACAAACCCCGCCGCGCCGGCCGGCCGGCCCCCGCGCTGATTTAGGACCGAGCCGGTGTCCAAACTCGGCTGATCGTCGCCCTCGACGCCAAGCAGACCCTGCTGACGGCGCGGTGAGAGTGTAATCGGGCGGCCCCCGCGAGCGCAGAGAGCGGGATGACCGTAAACGTCGCTCAAATTCAGATATAGTGCGAGCGGACCGGGCGAACGGGGCTGCTATGGACCGGGCACAGAGGAGGGCGAGGTGTTGATTAAGGGAGATTGCGAAATAAAACAGACGCAGGGAGCTTGTTTATTGGTTGGCAACAATTTCATCTTACCAGTCAGGGCAATAAAAATACTATGTGAGCATTTGCCTTTGTTCTCTTGTTTTGTAGTTTCCTACAAGGGACTCAGGTTATTTTCAATCGTTGTTTCAAATGACCGACACTGAAATCCTGTGCTGATTAAAGCTGATTAAATAGTGTCAATTTGCAGTTTATGCAGCCGTTGGAGATAACATTCACGACTTTCAAGCCTGCACTATACATGAATAACTAGCTATGATTTCGAGTTTCCCCTTCCAATCAGTATCAGCACACATGTTACGCAATATAAAACAAAACAAAGACTCAAACAAAACAAAGACAACTATACCAGAGTGACATTAGGTTCTGCAAATATTTAACAACACACCCAAACGTTGAATTCAAAAAGTACTGCAGAAGTTATCAAACACCAGACCCATCCAATATCCATCATCCAGCATGGGTGGAACTGGAGTCCACACGATCGTATTCTGTGCTGAGATCTCGCGCGCAGACCGGCGTGTCCTCCCATGACGTCACATGACGTCACAGCGGGCGGCGCGCAGGTGTGACGCCGCGCCACTATTGTCGCCGGCCAGCCGTGCGTAAAGTGGCGCACCGAGACGGCCGGCGCGGCGCTAATGACGCGGCCGCGCCGCCGATGGCCGCCCGATATCTCGGCGCCAATTTGCAGCGCCGTACGGCGGCGGCGGGGCGCGGCGCCCTGCAGGTGCGGCCGGCCGTGGGAACAAGACGTCAACGAACGGCCAGTGTCGGTGACAACACCATGGGCATGGACACGGCGGCGGGCCCAACGGACCGTGACCGGCGACCCTCGGCACGGCCGGACCTACTCGTCCGTGATACGCGCAACAACACGGTACCTAAGGAAGTCGGGCAGATCAATGGGAAAGTAGCTCCTACAGATATAATCAAGACCCGACAGATAAAGATAACTGTATGAACTGCGGAGTGTGTCGAGTCATACTTATTTTTGCCACTGAGAAAGGATCACCGACAAATTCCAGACTTGTGAATGAAATAAAATAATAATAATGCACTTACAACGCAATTTCAACGCATTGCTGACTTCCTTTATCCGAGATCTGCACATGCGATGCCGTAGAGATTCTCAGCGTTCTCCCTCTCCCGGATCAAGGAAATTCAGAAAGGCGTGTCCCATGCGCAAAAATCGTATCGTTCACGCTCTGGGTCTGTGACCGGCGGAAACGAGCGCCACGTGCCCGCACGTGGCGTCACGTGGCTCTGTGACGGCACGTGTCACGGCCGTCGGCGCACGGAGGGCACCCCTTCTGCGGAGAGCGGGGGTGTGGCTGGTGCGGAATGAATCAGCGTCACACGGTCCGTCGCAGATCACAGGAGGCGGACGTCGACGGGTTGTTGACGGGTCACTGATACACAAGTGGCAGATTGTTGACGGGTCACTGAAAGTTACATAAGTGGCAGATTGTTGACGGGTGGCCGATGCAAAAGTGGCAGACTGTTGACAGGTTCAAGCAGGATCGGCGACAAAGCGCTGACGAATCGTTGACAGATCGATGACAGCTCAGAAATGGCTTGATCTTTCCAGGTTATCGAACGGAGACCCGTGCAAAAGTGGCAGGCAATGCTGAAAATGGGCCGCATCAATGAAATTGCCGATACATTCAGATTTATTGGACAGGTCAAATGAAGTCGGTTTACAAAGTGAACATATAGTGAATTTGTAGGTATATCTTATTTGTACAAGAAGCGTGATTTATATGTCACTGTCTTGCAAAGTGGTGCACAGAAAAAAGCAATCTGAGTGAGTTGACATGAGTAGCATTGATATAGGAATTATTACCCCAGTGGGTTCGCAATATTTTGCTATATCACCCTACTATATCAGGGATATGTTAACGTAGAATGACCGGTGAAGTTTCACATTAGCCATGCAAATTATGCTCAAATTTCCTAATAAGCGTGCCAGCATTGGCAATAATCAGGAATAATTGTACGAGTCAATCGGTCAAGCTGTCATCGTTACGGGTAAATGAGCCAACGTGTCCTGCATGCATGTCTAGTGTGTCCGTATAGGTAGCGGGAGGCGCGGCACTGATGCCTACCAATCGTAATTTAGTCGTATTGGTGACAAGGAACAGGAGGCAAACAGGTTGGAGGTACAGAAATCATCAATTACAATTTATTCTATAAATTACTTATGTTGTGTCATGGAGAACGAGGGTAGTTGGTAATTGACATGTAACTGGTTGAAGGCTGGAGCCACGGTTCTTGCTAGAATTGTATAATTATTGTCATATAACAGAAACGAAAGGACGAACATAAAAAACAAGTCTTTTGATGAATCGTTATAATTGATATGCCTACCTTAAAGTTTAAACGACCTCGATGAAGCATACCTAATTTCCTGCAGACATGTTTTTCACAAAATATGATAACTCTGTGTTGCTTAGACTTACCAGATGATAATAATCAGTCGATTGCATTTATCACATTTCATAAGCGTCGAGCTCTTTTGAATTTTACTAACTTATCTGAAGTTTTCCGTTGCTGAAGCATGCAACGCTATGAAGTTAAACGGTTTCGTGAAATCCAGCGACAGTTGAGTATGAGCCGAACAGCTGAATTAACCGAGCGCCTCTCCCTAACCGGGCCGAATTCTGGGCCTAACCACCCGGGCGGGCCCCGCTAATGATCTGTGTCTTACTGCCATATGCAGATCGGGGAGGCTGATGGACTGGAATTTGCATGTGTAATTTATCAGACGCCAACTCGAGTCGCGAGTCGTGTCGTATCGTCGCCACCGATGCCGGCACCGCGGACGGGCGACTCCGAGTCCTCTGTTGCCATGACGACGCCCGGTGCTAATGAAGTGTGCCGCCGATGGCACTGACAGCGCACAGCGAGTGGAGAGGCTCGTCCGGGGCGACCCGCCAACCCACCCCGCCCTGTGGAAGGGGAGTCCGATACTCTGTGCAGCTGCAGTCGCAACATGGGATGTCACATGTGGCCTGCTGAGGTACATTTTTAGTTAGCTTTGCATCACATTTAAGCATCACATCACAAATAGCCAGACGAGTATTTTGTTAGTGAATTAGTGATGCAATCAGCAGGTGGCGATGCAAGCTGTCCAATTCGTTTGACTTGACATATTAACCCTTCCCTGGGAAGAAAATAAGCATCCGATGAGTGCCTAACCATATCTTCAGATTTCAGACAACATCAACAGCAAAACCTGACTCCTAAGGGATAACGCACACCTACGCCCGGCGTACCAAGACGCCATCCTGTTTTCGGACCGTTATTTATTCCGCAAAAGACAGCTCTTGATGGGTCCTCTGGCGTCACCGCCCACCGGCTCAACGCGCCGTTTTTGTATCGGCGCCGTGTGGCGCAGACAAACACGGCGCGGCGGCGATAATGACGCGCTGTTGGCGCCGCCGCGGCCGCCTAACGTCCGCCCGGTGCCGGCTGTGTCTCCGAGCGGCGACTGACGTCGGCCCGCCACTGCTGAACAAACCACCCCGCGGGACCACCACCGCCCGGGGGACCCAGCCGCGGCGACCGGCGCACCACGCGCCACATTTCGTATTCGCGAGACATATCCGGCGCGGGACGGGGAACAGATGCCGCGGCTGCCTCCCATCGTTTTGTCTGGTGATGACGGGAAGCTGCGCCGAGAGGGAATTCAGAGCAGGGACAAAAACAGACACCTGTCCGGAGCGCTCATCGTTAGATGAGAATGCTCGTAGACCCAGAGGACATTGTTTTGTGGTCATAGAAACTACTGTCTGACACTCGAGAACGTATCATTGCTATTTAGCGATGACGACGCGTAAATCGCCAAGAGTGACATCAATTTTGGCTACAATGACTCAAGTGCCCATCGTGGTAAAATTTATGAACGGAGTCACGCGCGCGTGGCCCTGTGCAGGATCACGCGGGACCCCTCATAATTGGGCACCTGTAGATAAGATGCAGTCGCAACAATCAAAGTCGTGATTTTTAGTGACGATATAACCGATTTATGGCACCACTTTGATTTTTATCAAATAGGACGGTCACCAATGCTGCCTGATAAGCTCCAATTCAATTCAATCATCAAAACAATCGCCACATTTACGGCTTTTTAGTTGCGCTCTGTTAACCAAAGTCAATAAAAACAACACACCCAGCCTCATCAGGGCGTGCTTTAGCTGCTCTACGGCCCGATTTGGGCGGCCGACAGTGGCGTGCCGGGAAGCCGTGCCTCAGCCTCGCGGACCTGTCACCTCTGGGGTGCAGAAGCGCCGGGCTGCTCTGCATTTACCGCCGCGAGGCAGGTGTCCGGTGGGCGCGAGCACTGCCGGTTTTTCGTCACATCGCTGGCGGTCTGGGACGAGTTTTATGGAGGGGATCGATAGGACCTGCCACGGGCACCCTCCGACGAGACCCGCCCCCGTGATAGATGTGTGACCTGGGGAAGTCAGGTGGGGGGGGGGGGCAGGGGGGCCGCGTGACGCGTCGTTATTACACCAGGGAGCGGTAGCTAGCCCGTTAGGTATCAACGTTACTGGTAATGGACCAGTAAAACTGCTCCACGTGCTAATACGATTACATGGTCAGCACAGAACATGGCCTTAACGGCGTGTTGATTAATATTGAATGAGAGCACGCTATCTGACAAAATAGAGGAACATCTGTGCCAACCACTGAACGTTTGTAGAGGTAGTTCCCAAACAGTACTGGGTTAATTTATCTGTCATTCAATGAATGTTGAGCAAACGTTTTAAAAGGATCTGCGGCCTATATCATAGGAAAGCTTCATACCATCACGAGTGGACTAATCACAGGTAGACACAATAATGTTCATCCTTCTTTTGAAATAATTGACGCGCTAAGAACACTACACAAAAAGTAAGTAAACAAATAAGGGAAAAAACTCGATTTATGGACTTCACTGACATAGAGCGCATCGTCCTCTGGGCTCGACAGAACCAGCAGTCTGCTTGATGTATGGCAGCTCCGGTTTGGAAACACTTCTCTTGTTTCCTCTTGGAGCGTGTGCCAGAGAACACGCACCGAAAACAGACACAAATCAGCACATTGTTGTCGCACGTGCAGCGTGCACCGGCCGGCCGGCCGCCGGCCCTCAGCGGCGGCACGGAGATGAATGGTCTCAGCCATGCGCTCCGGGCGAGGTGCCACGGTCTGATGCCGGGCTCATTCTTGTTTGTATTCTGCTCCCCTCTTTGCAATAGAGGGTCAATCATTACACGGTACCCGTCAGAGTCTGAACAAAAATAAGGTCAAGCATCTTCGGTATAAAAGCTTAAATATTCTAGCAAGATCATAGATGCTCCACGTTTTGACATTTATCATGCCTTCGGCAGTTCTCAAAGGATGCAACGCACAACCAATGATGCGTATAACACAACCCATGCTACGTAACACTGTTTTTTCTACCAATCCCCCTCCTCTCTCTCTCTCTCTCTCTCTCTCTCTCTCTCTCTCTCCCTCTCTCCTCTGCTCCTTTCCCTCCTCTCTCCTCCTCTGCTGCGTCTGTCTGTGGTCTATGAGGACCCCCGTCGCGTTGGTGCTCGCCGCTCCGACACCCTTGGTCTACCTCTACAGGAAAAATAAACGCCCCTTGACATGAGCCGAACAAGCGGCGCTTTCTCGACCTAGTTACAGGTGTGGAGACAGCGGCAGTGGCGGCGGCGGGGGCGAAGAAGATAAAGAGAGGAGGGAAGTATGTAGAGGAGGATGTACAAAAGACACAAACCAATAACTTTTACAAAAAGACGTTTGACGTTGGCCAGCCGATTGTAGGGAAGTCACAAAACTACCTAAGCTCAACCACACTACGATGAGCCGACACCCACCAGACTCGTGTGACCGTGTTCTGTGACCCCACAGGACTCCAGCCGAGTTCGCTGCCAGCCGATAGTCCTGTTGGCAACAGTACCTCGTCTGTATGGCAAAGGAAGGCCGCGGTTCCGATCGGTGCCAGCAGCGGCCGGATCCCACACCTCCCCCGCGCGTGAAACATCGCCCCATTCCTGACGAAACAGCGACCGACGCGTGACGTCACCGGCTTCGTCGAAATCGACGGCCGGTGTCAGGTGTCGGCGCATGGACGGGAGAGGGGTTAACGCACCCCGCGAGCCTGCAGTGGCGTCGGGGCGATGTCCTGCAGGTTACAGGAGGTCATTGGGCGACGGGGACCGGAAGGGGATGACGTGCACTGGCAGAGAAACGTGCAGATTGGAGGAAGATACTGAACGATACTACGGAAACGCTGCAGCAACACCTGAGTGAACAGTTCTTGTATTATTGCTTTCCATTATTCCCTCCCTGTTCTCCCTCCCTCTTCCTTTCTCCCTCCTATGGTGCTGCACGGTCCGGTGATGGATGCTGTCTGGGGCAGGTGCTCGGCGGGGCACCCTCTCACTCCTGAACCTCTTGCCCTCTCACACCTGGGCAGTGAACAGCCACACGGAAGAGCCAACCGCCATCCATAATCACACCCCAGATCGCGCATCAGGCCGTAGGGGTCAGTTTAGCGCGGCGCGGCACAGCGAAAACGCCTTACGGGCACGGTGCGTAAGGCGGAGGGGTAAACAGGTAGAAGGAGGAGGCGGACGATGGAAAGTGAAACGGTCGTATCGCCCTGACACCTGTTTGTTGGTTCCCCCAATTATCCTGATTGTTATGGTAAGCCCGCCATCGTGCGCTGCGTGTGGGGAGCGCACGGCGAGATGAGTCGAAGAAATAAACATGTCATGGGGACAAAGCGAAGCGGCGCTGGCCGCAGAAGACGAGAAGGATTGATGAACGGCACGAGAGATGGATAGGGTGATAGACAGATAAATTAGCGAAATAGACGCGGGGATACGCGGAGATATGTCACCTAGAGGTTCTCTGATATCCACAACACCGAACAGCGATCAGCACCAGAGGAGTTCATGTCAACGGTTGTTAATAGTGAGAGTCCACGTGTGAGCTAAACACGCAGTTCTTGGTGTCGCAGTTCATCGCAATTCTTGCAATGGCCCGTGGGTGATAGTTAATCACCCTTTCCGGTAGCATCGCACGACACATATCATCCTTTCATCCGCGCGTGCAGCGTCTGTGACCTGTTAAACCCTGTGACCTCGAGGCATGCCCCCCCCCCAATCGCCCCCACCTGTTCATGCCATGCCACCTAATCATCTCCACCCTCGCCGCCCGGGCTCAGATAATCGCCTCTGGACGACACGTGTAGTGGCCTCTGCCCGTGACGTCATCGGTGGGTCGCGCCAGGCTGTGACGCACCTGTTTGATCGGCCGCCAATGCTCTGTTTGATTCGGCAGCCAATGCGTGTCCCTAACCGGTGCCAGCCGCGGCAGGGGCGCCAAGCGACCTTGCCACTGCCGATACGGTGCGCTTCGGTTCAAATGCCAACCATTGCGGCCAACGGGCTGACCGCGCTGAACGGGGTGCGAATGATACTCATGTCGGGCGACCCGACGGCCTAGAAGCTCGGCCTTCATTGGGGTCGTTCGCAACCAGGCAATGGTCGTCAGAAGCGCATAAGACATAACATAGTACGAAACTTTCTTACCTACTTTGTAGTTTGCACAATGTTTGCATTCTTCTGCTTTGCAGCCAAAGACTTTTCAGAAATGATTGTTCTTTGATCATATATTCGCTAAAAGTGCAGGTTGTAATTCGTGTACGTGCAGATATAACACTTCTTCATATGATTACACGCACTTTGCTGTGACCAGCTGCAGGGCATTCAGCCAAATGAGTTCGATTAAGCTGCGTGCTCGGTGAGCGTCCAGCGGGCGTTTTTTGTCCTCTCGCCGTCCGGTCGAGGGTGACAGCGCACGACACATACAAGGGCTTCTTATGTGCGGGCCGGCAGCGCGGCTCTGCAACAGTCGGCGTCCAATCACGGCTACCCGGTGATTTATCGTGTTTTTAACTGCACAGAGGCGATCTCAGCGGTTGTCCCTTTAACGGGCTCTAAATCGTTTCGAGCCGCTCAATGTTACGCTAATCAGCCGTATTTCACCTCTAATTGTGCGTTGGCAGGCGCGTGCAGCGGCAATGTGGATCGGCCATCCGGCATTCATCGCCGGCCTCCGAATCTCCTCACCTTCGGCGCACTGTTTATCTGTCTTATTATCGCCGCCTGGCCGGCGGCGAGGGCAGATCGTGCGCCGCGCTCCCCTGCACCGAGATGACGGGACGGCTTCTCCCGGGTTTCTGCACCAAAAACGCTTGGCTACGGCCACTGTATAAGACACGGCTTCCGCTGTTTTTCCACCGTTTGGCAACGGTCGAAGCCGGCGAATGGTTGTCGATCCCTGTTGAGAAGAACAAACAGCGCCGCCGGCGAAGATCGACGGAATAATATTTGCAGAAAGGACGTGACCAAGCGCGCTTTGTCATCGCTGGTCACGGTGTGCGCCGTGCCGAAATCTCCCAAACACACATGTGAAAGGCACAGGTGCGCCGAGAGCTGTATGCAGAGAGCTTACGGTCGGTTCAAAAGCTCAGCCCAGGGAAAGGAGAGCACTCTCTTTATGCCACAAAGCCTCATGGTGAACTGTTTTGCTTGTTGAGGCAGATGACATAAAAAGCCGCCCTGAATCATATAGCCACAAAAGACAAATTTCAAGGCTATCAGAAGTGTAGACGTTCTCAGTGGCGATAAATGTTATCCAATTTAAAGATCCTTAAAATCCCTCGCAGCGACGGACGGCCGCTTTCAAATCAATTTGCCGACCCCACCTTGGGAAGGAGTCTCGTCGCTCACATGGCGCTGGCTGGGAGTGTTTTTGCCGGGCCGGCTCCTCGCCGTGTATTGATGACAGCAGGCCACTCGTCCCGGATTAGCCGAGCGCGCTCCGTCAGCTCACCATTTATCTCCCGTCAAATCGGAGCCGGGCCATTACAATGACAATGGCCGGCGGTTGGGACGCACCTGGCCCCGGCGCACGGCGACGGAGTACCTACCGTGAATGGGGCGCCGGCCGACTCCGGTAAACAGAGCACGGGGCCGGTACAACAGGTGGATCACGCCACCGCCACCCGTCTTCGGCCGCGCCGCAGGAGGCCCAACGGCCGTGCAGTGAGACGGAGCAGGAGCCACACGGCTCCTCCGCTGCTGCCGGTAATACCCGGCGTTATATTTTAGAGTGATGACTGTGCTGTTCTCACCCGGCACCTGTGATTACTGTGGACCTGCCCCGTGCCCAGTGTCCCACTCAGATTCATAAACGTTTCCAATTGTGGTCGTTCAGGTCGCAGCAGCGGCTCCTCGCTGCTCACCACTCTGTGTGTTTGTTATGACGGTTCATTATGCGTACGACAGGCCGCCGTCAGCCCGCGGGCGCTCGACTACAATAACGGGCCGGCTGTCGAAGTGACAATCATGGCGCCGGCCGGGGCGCCGCCCGCGGACCGTGCCGCGTCCACTCTGGGCTCATTTCGGCCGCGATGGTCCGCCGATAGGCCACAAGTGGAGCCGGCCGGCCAATTTCCACCCTAATTGCCGCCGTCTGCGGCGCCCGGGGCCACGCGCAGACGCACGTGCGTCGCACGCACCGTGATGTAATGGCCGTGGTGGTTGACCCGCACCGCACGGCCAACTTCCGTGACCCGCGTGACCCGCCGCGCGGCGCCGGCCGCCGTCTCGATTGGTTTATGAGCAGCACTCCTGACGCTGAACAGGCCTCGGGGAGCGACAGTCGAGGGTCGGTGCCGGGGACTGCGACTGAGGTAATGGTCCCGCCGGACGGCCCCAGGAGCATCCCGCTGTCACCGGCGGGCGCCGGCTGTCAGGTTTTTATTCCGTGCTCCGCCTGGGCCGTGTTTTACGGAGTCAGCACCCAGCGCTGAGCGATGGAGCCAATATGCCTCTCGGTGTTTGGTCTAAGGCTTTGCACGCGGACATCATCCGCAATCAATCATCAAAGCCGTGAGCCGTCAGACGGGCCGAGAAGGGACAATTGATACAAATCTCGCCGGTCTTTGAGCGCGGCGGGCTGGTAAAATATTGATTTACCTGGTGATGGATGTCGTGCCGGTCCGGTCCGGTGTGGTAATTACCATAACAGCGGGCCGGGGTGAGAGGAGGGCACACCAGGCGGGTCACCTGTTTGCCGGCCCTCCAGACAGAGTGGCTGCCGCCGCCGCCCGCGAGCGCCTTTCATCGGAGCCGATCGGAGAACGAGATAAACCGTACATTGTCAGAGTAGCGGGCCGCTCATACGAGATGATAAGGTGTGTGAATAGGGATACGTCCGATTAGCTGATGGATTAGCCGAGTGTTGGGGACACGGGGTAGATGTGTCCAGCTGATGGGACTGGGAGGACGCAGGGACACGCAAGAACGAGTTGTTCCACTGAACAATCAACGTGACAAGAAACCTTTGAAGAAACCTATGAAGAACAGTGTTGACTGTTCACCCCTTTTAATTCTCTGAAAACGATAAAGAGAATAAGTGGCTCAAAGAGCTGCGTCGACTGTACCGAAAATGAAGCTGAACATATCGTTTTAGCGTTTTATCATTCTCACAATTTATCACAGTGGACAAGTTTTATCCATTTTCGAATCGAAACATCCCTCTGAAACGCTGGTAATCCGTCCAGATCGAGATCACTGGCATAACTCAGGCGGCTGGCCATTCCATGCAAATATATCGCAGTTTAAGTAACTGGAAAATTGTCGGCCGGCCCGGTCCCCTCAGTGCGCCGGCCGTCCAGTCGACTGTGTCTCCCCACTGGATCTACCCCGTTCGCCTTCCCTCGAGGGCAGTTAATTCAGCCTCTATCGCGCTCCGAAGGTGGCAAACATTTACTGCGCCCCCGGGAGCTAAATATTCAAAACCAATGGCTCGTTCATTTCTTATCGAAGACAGCAATTTTCTATCGCGTCCAGGATCAGAAAGTCGCGACGGAACTTTAACAAACGACCCACGACACGAATTCAACGAGCTTAATCCAATAAAGTCACTACCTTGTCCGAATCTGAGAATACACACAAGTACACACGCTAGCAATGTTTGCAATGTGATTCCCAAATCACGTCGTATCTCGTAAATCTGTACAATGTAACACTGCATAATCCAATACACCCAGTGATCCGATTGTTAAATAGCTTGGGAGCTGACAGGGTCTCAGTCATTATCCCCTACCGTTCCCCGGGCCACCCGGCTGTCTAACTAAATGCAAATTGAAGATAACACATCAGGACAAATTTGCATCGGCGATTTATTTGTGCGGATTTTTAGCAGCTCTGGCGGCGCGTAGCTCAGTCGGTCACGTGCATAATTGACGAGCTGAGGAAGTTTGTAATGATTCGGTGCGGCTCGGTGCGATAAACGGCTTCCTCACAGCCGAATAATTCCCTTTCAGTCGAGGGAAGAGCTGCTTTGCATTTGACTGAGGCGAACACTTCGACAGAGCTGCGGAGAGGAGGAAAGAGGGAGGGAGGGAGGGAGGGGAGGATGGCAGAACAGGAGCGGGACAGGAGAGAGAGAGAGAGAGAGGGGGAAGAGAGAGAGAGAGAGAGAGACAGAGACAGAGACAGAGACAGAGACAGAGACAGAGACAGAGACAGAGACAGAGACAGAGACAGAGACAGAGACAGAGACAGAGACAGAGACAGAGACAGAGACAGAGACAGAGACAGAGACAGAGACAGAGACAGAGACAGAGACAGAGACAGAGACAGAGACAGAGACAGAGACAGAGACAGAGACAGAGACAGAGACAGAGACAGAGAGAGAGAGAGAGAGAGAGAGGAGAGAGAGAGAGAGAGAGGAGAGAGAGAGAGAGAGAGGAGAGAGAGAGAGAGAGAGAGAGAGAGAGGAGAGAGAGAGAGAGAGAGAGAGAGAGAGAGAGAGAGAGAGAGAGAGAGAGAGAGAGAGAGAGAGAGAGAGAGAGAGAGAGAGAGAGAGAGAGAGAATCATTTAATAGTGAAATGTCCTCCCTTACTTGTTTGTTGCTAAATTCCAGTGTACCTGTCTAAATTGTAGGGAGAATAATTGTGTCCGTAAATATCATAACGGCGGAGGTGTGCGTACTTATTTGTGACATAGAATACCGTAAACCGGGGTGAGTTGATATGGATTTTGAGGTTTTTCTAGATTTCTTTAAAAACCACATTCATTTACGGGATTCTTTTTGTGCCAGTTTCATGGCACATGCCTTGGTGAGGCAATCAGCAAAAATGAATAAAAAATGTATATATTAAGCCCATTTTTTAAAACGCCAAAGTTCATATCAACTCACCACCCCCCAGGGGGTGAGTTGATATGGTTTTGGATTTTTCAAAATTTCTCGGCTAAAGAAGCTCAGAGGTGAGTTGATAAAATGCCAGTGTTTAAAAAAAAAAGATGAGAGAACACATCCTGAAAGAAACGATCAGAAAAATGGTAGTAGTTTGGCAGCAGACCTCACATTCATGAAAACGCAATCATGTCCAACACAGCGCTATCAAAATGGCTTGATTTTAGCAGCATCATTTTTTCGCTTTATGATACTTAGTTTTACTTAGAACATTCTGAACTTGGCTAGTCACGTGTCCTCAAGCCAACGGTATCAAAACTGGCAATATATTTTGGAATTACAAGTGTATTTTCTTGTAGTTAAAACACATTGTCAGTTGCGGGTCAAGGTTGATACGCCTCTGACAGAGATAATAGATTGAAATGAAAGAATACATATACTTCTGAGCTTTTGTTGACTGGTAGTCAACAAAATATTAATGAATAAAAGGGAAGCGAATCTAATTCGGTCTGTATTCTATGAGGTGAAATAACCGACATAAAACAGAATTAGGCATCAAAAGCCAAAATTAACCCTCGCACTTAAAGGCGGGCGAACGGACCACCTCGGCTTTTCGCACATAACTCGCGCAAAAAGCGGCCGATCGCGACGAAACTTTCAGTACCTCTCGAATTTATCAATTTTACACATGTTCTAAAGAATTCATGACCCTGACTTAAATGGTTTTTGACTTGTGACCTGATCCTCGAGACCATGCTTGGCCGGAATCGCGATTTGGCGTAGTCGGCTCACATTATCCGCGCATTTCCAGTCTTTTTGTGATTGTAACGTCCAAACATGTAAATGATGTTGGTCCCACGCAGTATTGTGGGTGTCAACTGTCAAGGTCACCTGAAGGTCAGGTCAGGTCATTGACCTTTGGTGAACTCGGTTCACTTTTTGGAGCTTTACATGTTTCTAGGGTAGTTTTTCGGGCCGATTTCGAATTTAACATGAATTTGATCATTTACGAAGTAGTTTTAGTGCCTTCGTAACATGTTACGACACCGTCAGTGGTAGTTGACACTTGACACTCCCTACATGGATAGCCGGCAGGACACCTACTGGTTGACCTGACCTGACCTGGCCTAAATGTACGAAGACATCTGTGATCAAAACTAACATGACATTCGTGATCAGCAAAAGCCAAAAGATAATAAACTCGCTTTACGAACTTCAAATAACCCCCTATTTTCCCGACTTCTGGGTAATTGACCTGGCCTTCCAGGCCAGGTCAATTACCCATTGACCTGGCCTGGAACCAATGACCTAGGACCTTAAAGTTGGTTATCATCGGCTTCCTCGCGTCTCGGGCAACACGCTTTTTTTCTGCGAAGCTCTAGCTCCACCAGGCGCCAAACGACGATGGGATTCCAACGGACCCCCCCATACGTTAAACGCTGGCAAAACACGAATACGGGCGAGGGCTAAAACACCAGTCAATTTCTTTATATTGTTTGTTCCATTTCATTTTGTCACTCATTCTCGGTTGGCAACTGCCAAGCAGGAAAACTAATCAGTTTCACGAGATCAGAATTCCCGCGCTGTTAGCCATACAGAAACGACAGTTCTGTCATTTTCGAAACTACGAATAATTATAACAATTTTTTTAATCTGTATGTATATAGGTGTTCTATAGTGTTCCTTTGTAGCTTGTAGGGAGCCACCTTGAGACTTGACAGGGAGTTGTGCTGTGCCTTTTGCATGTTAGGTATGTCCACAGAAAAAAAAACTTTGGGGTCACTGATGTTAGTTGTCGGACCTTCGTCCCCGTCTTGAGTTGAGATGTTAGTTGCACAACGCTTCGGCCAGTTACTCTCCGGCCGTCGTCACTCGTCAGGTGTTCTTTGACCCTCAGAAGGACCTGGATGTTGGTGGCGTTGCGCTGTACGCGTCAAACAGTTCGAAAGCTCCTGTAGTCAGTGGGAATCGAACTCGGGTTTCCCCGGCGGTGATAGTCCACGGTTCTAACCACTCCACTATCGAGGCAGATTAGACTGTGGCCGGAGAAGTTACTGGCTGAAACGTTGTGAAACTAACATCTCAACTCAAGATGGGGACGAAAGTCCGACAACTAACATCAGTGATACTAACGGGCCTCGTCTTAATAAGCATTCAAAAAAAAACTAAAGCTTTTGGGGGTTGATGGAATGATGTGGGGAAAGAAAAGGAGAAGAGTTGGTCTAATTGACTTTGTCTTACCTGCAGACCCATATTTCATGCTAATTTGCATGCATACCAGCCTGGTATCAGCTTTTATCATGCATATCAACTCACCACTTGATGGCATATCAACTCACCACCTGTCACTTTTCTTAAAATTATAAAAAAGCGTTGTTATAGGTGAAACCCAAAACTACCTGGGATCAACAGTAAATTGATGGTAGTTTCTTTCCCAGTGCATGTTGTTCCATGAATATCCACCGTCTTTGCTGTAGGGTGGGGACTTTTCCTTAGTTTCAAAATCAGAAGAAAAAAGGACTTTGAAAAAAGTAATGTGCTAAGAAGGCACTGCACCACATGCATGCCTTTCTCAGCTATATGCATCACTTATTGGTTGCTTCACTTCACAGAAAAATAAAACTGAAAATTGGTTTACAAATGGATGAGCAGCACACATTTTAACATTTTTCGAGCAATTTATATCAACTCACCACCCCATATCAACTCACCCCGGTTTACGGTAGTCACTATTCATATCGCTCCTCAATCGCAGTTATTACTGGAGCGTAGCAGCGTAGCTACATCTCCAGCCAAGGAAAATATTGGGATAAACCAGCCTAATTACAGACAACAGTAGCTAATTGAAGTTAATTACCTGGGTTAGCTCCTTCACTGAAACACTGAAACAGCAAAAAGAGCGATGCCTACCGTGTTACCCTCAGTCCGACCACCACCTAAATCAGCCTCCTTCCCCCACCAAGGCGCTGCCTTCCTCGACCCCGTAATTACATCGCTAAAGCTAATCTACTTAGCAAGTATAACACCCTGATCCGATCCGATCCCGGGCCGAGCCTATCACCCCCCCCCCCCGACCCCGGCTCCGGATCCTCACCTGTCCCGCAGCGTTCCCACGCGGGAGCATCTCTGCTCCGACAAGACGCCTAATGAGCGTTTACAAATCACCGCCGGTGCGTTGGGCCATTAGCTGCCGCTAGCCCTCCTGCCCGGCCCTCACGGCACCTCTGCTCAGCGGGCGCTCACGCGTCACCGGCTCGGAATAGACGGACTACTCGTACACGAGGGGATAGCAGAGCGGTCACAGTCTCTGACAGCGATACGGCTGATTGGGGGCTTCATTAGCCGGGGAGAGGCCGAGCCGGACGGATGTTTCTGCACAGTATTGCGTGAAGGAAGGACGAAGGGATATGGCTGGATAGAGGGAAAGTGTGCGAGAGGAGAGAGAGAGAGAGAGAGAGAGAGAGAGAGAGAGAGAGAGAGAGAGAGAGAGAGAGAGAGAGAGAGAGAGAGGGACAGAGGGAGGGAGTGAGGGAGTTAGGACGGGAAGGAGGAAAATGAGAAAGAGAGAATGCGTATGTTTCCCAGCCAAAAGCAGAAATGGTATACATTAAGCTCACACATTAGGCGTGCCATTCTCGGTTGTTGTGTCTGCAACACGGTACAGCCGGGGAAAATTGATTTCTGACTCGTAATATACACCACAGTACAGCATTATTTCAACCCCCCATTCAACGCATTTCACATTAATAGTCCAACTATTGCTATTAATTACACGCGCTCGGTGTTAAATACCCATCATTTATGCAAACGACGTGATAATAAATGCATAGGCGCAAGCATGGCACCCGATTCCTGCCTGGCATGGCACGATATTTCATCATTTTCGCTAAAACTGCAAACGGAACACGGCGCTGTTTTCACCGATGAAAAAACTTTTTCCATCTGTCTTGTTTCTGTCTGAGCGTCGACACACTAGAATATCTATGGTGCGAAATGGTGAACGATAAACACAATAATAAACGCTTACCTAGCTTAGGCCAAACATTTCATAAAGCGCACAAAGGCCCATTGAGTTGTAAAGTTTGCAATAGTTTCATTCGTAACTGATTCGTAAATCACGTCTTTCTCTTCTCTCTCGCGCCCTTTGGAGGCTCAAGTGCGTACGTGACAGGCCTATCAAGTGAAGTTTCCCTGTTTTGCCCAGATATTGGCACGAGTTTCAGTAAATAATGAACAGTTTATTGCCCGCTATACAAACTAAGCCGAGTGATGCCCGGCTGGCTCCTCTGCGGAGTGGCTCGGCTGGGGGGGGGGGGGGGGCGCAGCGACCCTCTGTGCGGATGAGCTGGGTCCGGTCCGAATAATCCCACCCGTTATGAAGACGGACGGTGACGGGAAGCTGCCGCCTCCCTGCCCCCGGACCATCTGGTCAGGTGGACTGGCCGGCCGGCGACAGACGGGGCGGGGGACGGCGGGGAGATTTAGCGGAGCGGGACTCTGAGACGCACAAATCGGATTAGCGGGAGGGGACCTGTTGAGAACACAATGAAACGGCTACCTGTGGACTGTGAAAGTGTCAAGGATTGCTCGATATTCGCTTGAACTTTGAAGTATGCTTACATCAAATTTAGGGAATAGGGATATTCACGATGTGGAATCGTCACCTAAAATATTTTAATCGGGTAATTGAATGCGCTGACTGATGAGGAGAAAAAAATCCTTAGTCTTTCTGACCGCAGAAGGAGCTAGCCACAAATTATGCCAGACGTATGTCGGACTCCACAACAGTGCACCGCAGCATTTCCCCTTGAAACCACTCTACGACTGCCATTTGTGGCCATCTGGCAGCGGCGAAACAGAAACGCTGCAGAAAACGGCAGGTTCCGACGAACTCACAAGTTCTGAGGAGCTTCGCGCAAAGAGGTGAAGAATGGTTATCCAGAATGTGATGAAGTATTGCTGTTTCGTTCTAAATTGAACTCCTTGTGCTATATTCCATTAATAACGTGGAACATTGTGATTTTCCCATCGTAATCAAATAAGAACAGAGGTGGCAAACAAGAGAGGCCTGTCTCAGATTCCCCGTTCCAATTATCCCCAGAACGGAGCCGCTGTGTCCGAGTGTTCCATTTTCGTGTCCCGCTCCACCCTTTCCGTGGTCGGCGGGAGAGGGTCTCAAGGTCAGACGCCGTAACGACCATCTCAGCTGGCCAGATGAACGACCCGGCGGCACGCGAGCGGCCCGCCGCGGACCAACGCGCACTACCGGCTGGCGGAGGCCAACGTGCACTGCCGGCTGACGGCCAGAGGGCTGCTGCCGTGAATACACAGGCACTAACCAGTACTTACCTATCCATCCACTACTGCTACTGATATCACGTCTTTACACTGCTGACGCCCACTGGCGGATCCTTGGCGGATAGGAAGGGGGGGGGGGGCGGCGGGGCGGCTTAAAGGGACACTCCCACCTTTACATTAGTTTTGAGTTATGATAGCCAAATTGGTGGCCATGGCCTGCAAATACCGGTTTGGGCACTCACAACATCGAAAAATGCTTTAATTCGAAGATATGGAATTTCAAACTTGCAGTTTTCGGATTCTAAGGGGCTAATGCATTGGAGTGCCCCCTTAGAATTTGTGACGTCAGCGGAGATCTAACGATTTTTAAATCTTAGACTAAAACCATCGTTAACACGTGGTGGTATACACTGCTTTGCGCGCAACGTCTGTCGCACTTTAAGGCTGCCAAATTATTGCTTCCAAATAAAGTCGCTAGTAACAGGGGAGATCCCAAAAAGTAAAGAAAAGTAAAAGCCTAATATCTTGAAAACCAGTGAATATTTTTCGGTGAAATTTGGTAGATATTCGTTTTCGCTCTTTCTGAACCAAGGGACATCACTTTCATGCCAATTCATTAACTTTTTTGAAGGTGGGAGGGTCCCTTTAAACACTGAGGCCTCTCGTATTTTTAGCATTTGCCCCCTCCCTCAGCGTCCAGAGATGATATTTTTTTTTCGTTTGCTGGCAAAAAGTCTAATCGGTAGAAGTTGACAAATGACATTTATTTTGCGCAACAGCGAACTCCAAGGAATTTTTCAATAAAAACGTTTTTGGGGAGCAAGCTTCCGTCGCGTCCAATGACACATTTCTGAATCCGCCGGTGCTAACCCACTAGCATATATCTTAGCACACTGTATCAGTGCCATCAGCCTGCCTTCTAGCACCCTCACCACCTCGCGGTCACTGTCTTTGGTTACTGTCAAGCTGCCACTATCACATTCTTACACCAAAACTGAACTCCTTTGCCTTCCTATCGTATCAGGTAATGCGGGAAGCTGTTCAAATACTTTTTTAGCATCTTTTCTCTGTGTGTTATGCTGGAATTAATGTTTGTAAGTTGTAAACGGCACCGGCGCAATTGTCGGATATCTTGTAGTATCTACCCTGTCGTGCACTGCAGACCTTAAGTCGCTGTCAAGGCTGTATTTAAGAATTACAGCTACCGTGCGGCAGACAAGTCCACACTGCGCCGGGAGAGAGAGAGATTGAATCACCTCTATTAGGCCGGCCGGTCGGGCTGAGGTTACAAATCAGATCTGTCCCGAGATAATGCATCACACAGTAGCGGCGGCGTAATTTAATGACTTCTCACCACGAGAGGCTGCACGTGCGACCGGCCCGGGACCGGTGTTATTACGGGCCGGGCCAAAACAGGCGCGCCGGTCCACTTACTGCACAGAAACCATCAGCAGAGGGGATAATTGGCGCGGGCGATGGGCACCTTGGAAACGGGCGCTGATCGAGAAGTAATTGTATTATGGATATTAGGCAGGAAATAGGGACGAATGAAAGCCAAAAGTTACCCTAAACAGCAAACGTATGCGCTGTTTAATAACAGTAAGGGTGGGTGGCAGCCGATAAAAGCTTCCCACGCCAGACGTACTCGTAATGAGACAGCAGTTGATGACCGCTAGATCGATGACTTAGAGGAGATAAACAATGAAAAATAAACTCAATTTGCTCAGAAAGTGATGACAAATTTCAAAAGTGCAAGACTACGAAGCAGGAATAGAGTCAATGGTCCACGTGAAGCCGGATCAAACGCCGAAAATCCGTAACCAGACACGTTAGATGCCGCAATTGGAGACCCTTTCTATGCAGTTGCCCAGATGAAGCTGCAATAATCAAGGAAATCTAAACGAAATGCCCAATAGCACCCGCATGTAACATGCATGCCAAGGGACAACTGCCCAACGTGCCTTAAGCCCCCGCGCACTCTATGTAGTCCCCAAGAGCACCTATTATTATTATTGCTTTTGTTATCATTATTATATTTCTTTTTCAAACACATTCAAAACGATTGTTCTTTGTGTGTCGTGGTATCTACATAGTTTGCACGTCTCGTAATTTGAGCCCCGAATTCTTATTCGCCTCCGCCGACCGACAACGAGACCGGGCCACCCTAGCGGGCCACCGCAGCCTAACCCGCAGTCCAATAACAACCGGCGGGCAGGTGCAGCACGCCACCGCTGTCTGCACCGTGCCCGGCCGGCTTATTTATCGCTGCTGATGACCGGCCGCGGCTGACCTCTGACCTGACCTCGGTGCTCGCGCCTGACCTCTGAGCGCCGGCGGCCCGCCCCCAGGGCTCCCCTGTCGAGTAGCCGGCAGAGGTGAAAAGTCAGACGGTCGGCCGGCCGCCGGCGGCGCACACGATTCTCCCACGATCATCGGCGGGCGCCATCCCGACGGCTTATCTGCGGCGCCGGCCGGCCCGGCGGCGATGACCCGTGACCGCGCGGTGGCCGCGTGGGAGCCGCACGCGCCCGGCGCCCGTGCCGCCGGCCGGCCGGCCGGCCGACCGCTGCCGCGGCGCCCGCTGCCCGCCGCCGCCGCTCATTACGGGCCGTCCGACGGGCGGTGGACACGTGACCGCGGTCAGAGGTGGCCCGGGGCCACGGGCGCAGGCGGCAGGAAGTAGCGCGGGTCACTCGATTAGGTCAGAGGCCGGCGGCGGCGGCGGCGGCCGCGGGAGGGCGGACATTAGGGGAGAGTGGGGAAAGATGCCCAGGGTTTTAGGGGAAGTTGGGGCAATGCCGGAGTTGGGGCAAAGCCGAAATTCGAGATATTTCGAAAACCGTAAGACATGGATGCCACCTGTCAGTGATGCTCTGAAGCTTAAGTGACTACAATTATCGCATGTTTGTTACGAGTCGTCATTCGGAATACTTCGACTGTGAGGGCGCCAAGAGCGTTTTCAAGGTACGTTTCCCTTGTACTACATGCGCCTTTGAAGCTGCATTTCTTACTCATTATGCTACCGTTTGTCTGGCCAATTCGGTCAAGTAATCTTTAGCATGTCTTTGCATAAGTGTGCTGCCTATTTGAAATTTATACAGCACGTTGAAAAGTTATGGGCCTGCAAATGAAAGTATGGCAGGCTGGGGTAATGCCGAAAACGTGCGATTACGCACGTGTTAAAAGCACTCTACGTGGACTTTACTGCTGTAGAATAGCAACGCGTATTTTTAGTCACACAAATTACACTTTCAACTGACACAACGGCCTGTTACCTATAAGGAATGATTTACCTGGCATGTTCTTATTATATCACACAATTATAACTTCCAGTGTGCACCGCGTCCTCAAGCTCTTAAAACGCGTGTCAGCTTTGATCAATTCTGGATAAAGTTTGAGATAAAATGGCAAAACATCAATGTCAGCATTCCCCGTAGATCATTTCTCCCATTTTCGGCTTTCCCCGCAGTCCGGGGCAACGCCGAAAAAGTCACTTCTTTGATATTTTTAGTTTGTGCGCTTAACGGTATGCGAATTCATCAAATGCGCCTGGTATGTTTGAAAGGCAAAAGACTGGCCTCTCGAATGACGCCAACAAGAATAGCTTATGTTGTCTACCTTGCGTGCTACGGGCGTCAGAAAAAAAGACTTCGGCGTTCCCCCAACTTCCCCTACTATGTCAGATTTTATTCGAAAATGACGATCGGAAAGCAAAAACTTGGAGTTTCAACGGAAGCCGACATCATTTTTCTCCAAAAATATCACACTTTCGTGCCTGAAATATGATAATTTTTTTTTGCTATTAAGCATTTCCCTGAAGAAGTGAAAGGGGGCATCTTACCCCACAGCAGACTTGTAAACGACTCTGAGTTGATTCGTGAATCGACTCAGAATCAAACCGTTTTTCGATGAGTCATGAGTTGATTCGAATCACTTCATCGAGGAACTTGATGAGTCATGAGTTGATTCGAATCAATTAAATTTAACATCATGAGTCATTTGATGAATCGATTCAAATTTTCAGACTCAAACAAAGAATCGACTAAAAAAAAAAATTTGAGTCGTTTACAAGTCACCATCAACACCCTAATAATCAATGCTAGATCACCCCCTCAGCTTTAGCCATCACTTAACTCCATATTTCAGACTTACAAGAGCCTCAGAGGCTCAGGCACAGGCGCCTAATGAGCCAAAAGCATTTGGCAGTTGGTAGGTACTTAGTCTTACCAAACCAAGTGCCTGCTACACTACCTAGGTACCTACATTTTACATGTCAGAAGTCTCTATTGACACCTGCGGCTGCCTCCCCTTCTCCCAGTCCCAATTTGGTCCCAATAATCAATCAACAGCATAAGAGTTTGGGCGTCTATAGAGTCAAATACGCCCAAACTACCTATAGCCTATAAACTACCTATAGGCTATGCTATAATATAAATAAACTCACCTATAAACCGCAAAATTGCGATGCTCAACTGCCAATAAACCACAAAATGCACATTTTTCCATGAAATAGAAGTTTAAAAAGAAACTTGTTTTATGACATCATAGAATCTTCAGAATAATGTTAATGAGCGGCTTTGAAATATTTCCTCAGCGATCTCCATTCGCCTAAAATATGTACTATGAATGACGTCATGAATTCAAGAATAGAATGTGAAAGTCATAGTATGTTTTAAGAAAACTACATTAATGGCGCAGTTGATAACTTTCACGTCTGAATCTCGTGACAAATTGGCCGGATGACGTTGCCCGAATTGCACCAATGACAATTTATTTTTACCAAAAGAGCCACTTGGTCAGTGCTCCGGTGCTCCTGATATCGATTATACCAGGATGCTTACCGGTCTCACCCAGTTACGATTTACCAGCGATAGTGCAGCTCAGGATTCCAACTGGCACCGTGCATCGTATTTTAGTGTCCATTCCACCGAACAAGGCATGCGGTCCCGACTCAATTAGTGCTCGCATCGTTAAGGAATGTGCGACTGAGCTGGCTGTGCCACTTCAAATACTGTGTGAGCAATCTGTCAACACCGGAGTCTTCCCGAGCAGGTGGAAGGAGGCCAATATAGTCCCGGTTCACAAAAAAGGCTCCCAGAGACTGGCCTCTAATTATCGATCAATATCGCTCCTTCCCCTGTTCGGTAAGGTTCTGGAGAGAGCTGCATCCGAGTGTATTTTAGCTCACGTTCGCCCGGTTTTATCCGAGAAACAGCATGGTTTTATGCCAAACCGGTCATGTGACAGCAACTTGTCGACTTTGCTGCATGCAGGATGGGAGGCCGTAGAGAACAAAAAGCAGCTCGATTGCATATATACCGACTACTCTGCTGCGTTTCAGAGCGTAGATCATAGACTTTTACTTCACAAACTTGAAAATGGCGTCCATTTTAAAGATAAAGCACTGGATTGGATCCGTTCATTTTTGTCAGATAGACGCCAGCGAGTAGTGATGAATGGTCGCGCCTCTGATTGGATACGTGTGACGTCCGGTACTCCTGAAGGTAGTCAGCTCTCTCCACTGCTGTTTGCCCTGTTTGTAAATGATTTACCGCTGCACATATCCACAAATTGTTTGCTCTACGCTGATGATGTCAAGCTATTCCACTGTGTAGGTTCTGCCAGTGATGTTGATAGCCTGCGTGCTGACCTCAAGCGACTGGAACACTGGTCGGCGACGTGGCGCCTGCAATTAAACGCTGATAAATGTCGATCATTTACCATCTCTCTGCGGCGTGCGCCCATGAAGAGTGTGTATTGTATCCATGACAGGGCTCTAGAACATGTAGAATTCATCAGAGATCTTGGCGTCATCATTGATAGTAAGCTCACGTTTCAGTTGCATGTCGATAGCATTGTCTCCAAAGCCAATAGGGCGCTCGGTGTGATGATACGATCTTTTCAGTCTGGACGACAGGTCAAATTTAACCGAACGGCTTTGATCGCTGCATATTGTGCTAATGTGAGGTCCATACTGGAGTATTGTAGCGTGGTGTGGGGTGGGGCGGCGAAGTCCCATACAGAACGAATAGAGCGCGTACAACACAAATTTGTTATCTGGTTGTCGACCCACGTTTCTGGCGCGCCACAAACTCTCGACTATAGCCGCCTGCTTTCTCACTTTTCTCTCTGTCCACTGAATGTAAGGCGAACTCAACATGACTTAATGTTCTCGACACGCATCTTGAAAAATAATATCGACTCCAGCTTCTTGCGGTCGCACTTCGGCTTGGCCGTCCCGCCCCGCATCACCCGGCTGCGTACTTTTCTTGCGGTGCCCCACGGAAGAGTAGAAACGGTGAAAATGGGCATGTTTTGTAGGCTTCCCAGGGTGATGAATGAGTTTTTGCAGCGATGTGATGAGGTCGACATATTTCATGATTCTTTATCTCGCGTTAGGTCTTGTATTTCAAGGTATGTTAAGAGTGCTGTTTCTCATAGCGCTTGAAACGATTTTAGCATGCTTAGTGCTCGCATTTGTTTATTTTTAAATTTATTCCTTATTTTATCTTGTACCTACTTTAGCAATAGGGAAAATTTTTATGAAGACTGTGTATGGTTCATGTATTTTTATTCTGCTGTGACTTTGGCCGTAAATGGGCATGTCCCGTGGCTGATATGGTGAATAAATGAAATGAAATGAAATTAATATTCAATGACGTCATTTTTAATCTAAAATTGTAGACTAACAATATTTTTTTTTATATCCCTTCATTTTAATCTCCACGTTGAGCCAACATAAATGGTAAGTGACGGATGGGTGATCTAGCTGGCAGCCAGTTAGCACTGCTAAACTAGATGCCGTTTGGAGAATGTATATTGTATACCTACATTAACTACTTTCAATGAGTCTCAACTCAAGATCATATCTGATTCTGAGGCCTGAGCCACTCATGCAAGGTCATGGCCTCCTCGTGGCCCATGGAGTCCCTGCTGATGCTGAATGGAATGTTTCACAGGTGGGATTAATCCTATTTTTGAGGTTGTACTGTTTGAATAATTTTATCTGAAAAATAAGAAGTAGTAACATTTGTCTCATTATCATGTAGAAAAAGTTTGATTAAAAAAAACATGAATGCCTCTCGGAACTTGTGCTTTTGAATTTTCAAATAAGACTTTCTAGGTAATAATAAGAGATAGGTTACTATGCTACTCCTTAGTCCTTACTTATATTATAATTGTCTCTCAGAGTTACTTACAAATTTATCTGACATTGCACTGTTGACTGTTGAGTGTTGAAGATAGGTAGGTGTTAGGTAGGTACCTATGTACCTACCTAGTCCTACTAGGTAGCTGCTTGAATCTTTGGTCAAGGCTACTCTGCTGCTTAATACAATTGTGGTATGCAGCATATTCATTTTATCATAGCTTTGAGTCAAATAATCAACAAATGCCTATAGTGAGTCATGGGTTGAATGAAATAAGTTCAATAAAAATGTCGTGTGAGTCATGAGTTGATTTGAATCAATTCATCAAAATGTGTGAGTCATGAGTTGATTCGAATCATTCCGTTGGCTAGTTGCTCGAGTCATGAGTTGATTCGAATCATTTTATCGAGGAGCTTGATGAGTCATGAGTTGATTCGAATCAATTAAATTTAATATCATGAGTCGTTTGATGAATCGATTCAAATTTCCAGACTCAAACAAAGAATCGACTCAAAAAAAATTTGAGTCGTTTACAAGTCTGCCCCACAGGGTGGGAAAGACGCCCCCTGGCGTTGGGTATGTATGTATTCACATCGTGCAATCGGTCCATGAACACATGGCTATTATGATTGACATGTCATAAAAACGGAACATCGGGATTCAGTTGCACAACTAACACACACACTCACGCACACACACTCAGCTCACATCACATTTGTACATCGCGCTACTCGTTTTGTTGTTTTGCCAGAAGATGTTTGCGGAGTTTTAGCCTGAACTCTCGCGTTCCCATGTTGTGGAAACTCGGCGGCAATTCATTGTAGCCCGTAACGGCAGAAAACAGAAATCGTCGGCGTCCCGATTCCGTCCGTATTACAGGTCTCTCCAGCATGTCAGCCTGTCTGGTCACACGGCGGTGAATGCTACCCCGGGTCACGAGGCTACTGTACAGGGTTTCAGGCTGGCAAGCTGACAAAATCTGTTTTAACATGGTCAGAGAGTGGTAGAGGTGCAGATTTTTTGCTGACAGCCACTTCAGCGTTCTCAACACGTCACTGATGTGGTCGTATTTGCGGCGGCCTGAAATAACGCGTGCGCCGAAGTTGAGCAGTTTCTGCAGTCTCGCCATTTGTGTGGTGCCGCACACACCATATACACTAATACAGTAGCGCACCGATGAGACGACGAGTGCCTGTACAATGGTAGCGAGCGTATCCGGTGGAAGCGCGTGCCTACTGTGGCTAAGTCCGCTTAGTAAGCCGGTGCATCGTCTCACAACGTCGTCCACATGTGCCGAAAAAGTCATATTTCTATCGAAAACTACGCCAAGGTTTTTGACAGTGACGGAACCGGTAATCGTAGCCCCCATAAACTGAACCCGTGTCGGAGGCATCGAGCGGAGATTTTGACCTGTTCCGATGACGAGCAGCTGTGTTTTGTTAGCGTTAACCTTCAGTCCATTTTTACGAAACCATAATGACAACACTTCCAGGTTCCTCTCTAGTCTAGGGACAAGTTCACCGTCACTGGGCCTACCAAACACTGCCATTTGCACGTCGTCAGCATACTGCACGAGACAGCGGTCGTGGGCAATATCTGCATCGAGGTACAGCGGCATGTCCGCTGCGTAGACAGCGTACAGCAAAGGACCCAGCGCAGATCCTTGATACGTGCCTATCGGGTTCAGTAGAGGCCTCGAGAGCGTACGACCCCCATCCGGTGTGCTTATGAGGACCTGTTGATAGTGTCCCGACAGATAGCTCTCGAACCAGCGCACATCGACATTATACTGCATGAGTTTAGTGAGCAGTGCAGGGTAAGATGCCCCCTGCACTATAAGTGACATAAATGGGCACGTGAATCGCCTGAACGAATCAGCAGTCCCTTCGAGCCTGCAGTAGACACCAAACGTCATCGTAAGGGCCCCCAAAAGTAGTCGTAAGGGGCTTCAGAGGTCATCGTTAGGGCCATCATAGTCCAGCGCGGCCAAAGAAGCCTCCGTGGTGGCGTTCGGAGACCACTGTGAGGCCCTTGTAGGTCTTCATGATGCTTGAGGGCCCTCGAGCCCATCGTGTGGACCCCAGATGCCAGCGCGGCCCGTGGAGCCAACGTGGGAGCCCTCAAAGGATGTCGTGAGGGCCCTGGAGCCAATAATGGGGCCCACAGAGGCCGTCGTGAGGGCTCTCAGAGTCAGATGCCGCCCAAAAAGTCGTTGTATGGGCCGAGAGACCGGCATGGGGAGCACCCGACCGTACTGGACTCTCAATAGTCCCAGATCGGCTTTTGTCTCTAATCACAAGTAGGTATGTAATAAATGATTTGACGGGATGCTTGAAGGACAGCCTACGAATTTAGGGGGGCGTCTTTCCCCATCAGGACAGGGGGCATCTTACCCCAAGGTACCGAAGTAACATTAAATCAGTACAATTTGTTAGCCATAAAACTACACCCTGAAATAAATTGTTTGGGACACAGTACACGCATGTTAATGTATCACGACTATAGCAAGGGACGCAAAAATTATCTACCTTCTTTGATATTTACAATGTTTTGACACCAAAATATTTTTTGAAAGCAGCAAATAAAAAACATGCAATCACCAGCCAGCCGTTGCCCAACTGAGCTTCGCAAATTTTTGTGCAGTTAACAAGGCAGGCTTCCGCTTTACGCTAAGAACATTAATTTCCAGGTTCGATTCTTTGGTTCGCCGCTAGAGGGGGTGGGGCGTCTTTCCCACCCTGGGCATCTTACCCCACTCTCCCCTACCTAATCGCCGACTCATCCCGATTTTCACCACCTAGCAAAAATAGCGGTCTGAAGCATCATTTAGTTCTGTTGTAAAGTTGTAAGGCTGACATGTCATGCCAGTTGTTCGTAGTAACTCTATTACCGACACAGAACTCCAATAATATATGCGAACATCGAACGCAACTGCTTTGCTTAATGCTGGCACGTTTCAGAGAGCAGGCCACCTGTGAGTTCGAGCGCACTTGATCTGCTTGCGTACGCACAGTAGCCAATTAAACCGATCTGGTAAAACCTGCTCTCCTAACCCGCCGACAAAACACTTGTCCGCGGACCAACAAGCTGCTTGTCATTGCGCCACCCACTTGCAGGCCATTCACACTGCCGCAAATAGTACGCTTCCGCGCACTGGGAGCACGGCAAGAATAGGCTGCTGCAAAGACGGAAAACAGGCCCGAAACAGATCCGCTTAAGCCGATCACTACCGGCTAATAAATAGGTTGCCGGCAGTGAGTTCGCGTACTGATAAGCCAGGTACAGATACACCACGCACGCCTCATTTGCATACGGGATTGGAGTGATTTTTAACTGTCAGACAGTCGGAAGGCAATGATTACAATTACTTTCAGATGCAAATAAGACCATTAGATTAACAGCCCGGATTAGGTGTCAACTGCAGCTTCCTAGCGGCGAAATGGAGTTCTGTCTGCGTGAATTAGTCGGTCGGGCCAAATAGCGGAGCAAGAAGAGAGCAACAACCCAACAGAATTATAAGAGAGAAGATAGCTAACGAGGGTAGCTGTTTAGAAAAGACGTGTCTCTGATTCATGATGCAGGCTCAATTAAAATGGATGTAGTTCCACTTCCTTCGCCAATTCATGATAGGTTAGATAGGTGTTTGCATTTTAATTTCGGCTATTGGTGACAAACTGATTGTTATTTGCTTAGTTTATTCGTCAGATTACCAACGTGCGATCAACCCACTGATAGATCAAGTCACGAACTGGGAGTATCCCTAACGGGCAATGGTGGGAGCAACCGTGGCCAGTTGAAGACAGTGGACACTGGATACTGTCCAGTGGACAGTCAGTGGGGCAGACCATGTCCGGGTTTGATATTAGGCTAAACTCTGACAACAAAGTTATTCCGATTACTTGCGAAATGGCCCGATCGATATAACGGGCTGGAGTCAATTCTGCTTTGCGTATTAGGAGTGAGCTCCGGCTCTTCCATTCTGCTCATTGAAGATAAAAATAAGATATAAATAATTAACAGTATCTTTTGCCACCCCAGGTAATTTTAAACTGGGCAAGCAGTAACTTCCATCTCAAGCAGACAACCGTGGCGCTGTTTTCCTATACGTTTGCAGCTGTGATCTGCCGGCGTAAGCCGCTGTGAGTGATCCAAAACCGGTTTGGCCGGTTCTCGGAAAGGGGCGATGCGTGGCGAATTTGTAATCAGGCCAGCCCGGGAGGACCGGCGGCGCCCCGACGATCGTGGCCAGGGGCGGATTCAGGGGGACCACTCGGGGAGGAGGCTCCCAAAACAATCACAAACGAGAATGCCTTGTATTTCAATATTGTGTCCGCTGATTACATTGCAATACAGCTCAAAATTTGCACTTGAAGTTGAATTTGATTCCCTGTGTAATGAAGTGCTAATATTTGCCTTCAGTGACAAGTTGCACTCAATTAAACATATAAATCCGTCCTGCAGCCGCCGCTGTCAGCTCCAGCAGACCGGACGTGCCACTACAGCCCAGAAACCGAGCCGATCTGATATACACGGGACAGTGACCAGACACGATTACTATCGGCCGGGCCGGCGCGGCGTCTCATTGGCTATGCAGGGCGCGTCGCCGCCGCCACCCGACCAACCTGACACAGCATGGGACGATAGGCGGTAAAAAATCGGACTCTGGTGACACAAAAGTCCCGGAGAATAATACGGTAGGATCGGAGCCGCACGACGGGTGTAATCTGCTGGTCAAAACGTCACGAACATGTCATTAATACGCTCGTCTAGGCTTGTGGTGAGCATAAGTGTGATTGAAATGACAGCACAATATGTGTGTTCACAATGGGGTGCAGAGGAAATAGCTTAACGTTAAGCCGGAAGACCATGTTTGATTTTAGAGCTCTACCGCAAACTTGTCAACTTCTCAGAGATAAGCCGGTAATGATCAACAAAACCGGAATAAAAGAAGTTGATTTTGAAGAGTGAGCTTTTTATCGCCGCAGCCAACTCGTGATGCTCTGTGCACTGTGCATTCAGTGCTGAGTGCAACCTGCAGTGCCTCCAAATAACGTCAATGTTCGTTCGTCACTGGGGAACATGGACAGCATCGAGCGCATGTGCGACTGATATTCGCTGTGTGCCAACCGCAAACACACTGAAAACAATTTCACCCGAAGCTGGCGAATTAAGCGTTGCTCTGCGGGTGGTATATGTGTATTAACTCGCTATGTCCAGATTCTATCTAGAGGGTAAGCAGACTTGCCTGCCTTATTACTCGTAAATATGCACCGTACCCACAGTCTGCAGTAAGGTAGCTACTCAGCACCGGATATTGTCCCCGCGGGTGTCGAGTCATTGGCATAGCCCTCACTGAAAGAGTTGGAACTACTCGAGATATCGTAAACGCGTATCCGTGGATGGCGAACCTTTACATAACCTGCCCTGAAGGAGTTGGATCTACTGGCACAACTAGATGGCGTTGTCTCATACAGTTTTGAATTAGAGCAATTTTTTAACTTTTTTTTGCACCAATGATATATTGGCGCATTGTTTGGCGGTTTCAAGTGGGGGCGAAAGTACAATTGTTAGGGTGCATCTTTAAAACCTCTGCAATATTCATCGCGGGACGATTGGCAACGCCTTTTCTTCCGAAACTACCAAGTGAGACCATTTTGATTCTTATATAGCTCACGAAAGCAGTCGTGAGACATTCTATTGATCTCGGGCGGTCTGTACCAGCCCCCGTTCACGACCCTCAGAATTCCTTTACCGTGACGTCACGTGGGCGGCAAAAATCCCTTCACCCCATAACGATCCATACAAATGAGGCCGAGTTTTGAGCTGGACTGACGCCCAAGTTGAGGGCTAAAATATTATAAAAAGCATACCATTTGACTCAGTAAGGCTTGATTTTTCCAAAACCGGGCCTCAATAGGTCGAATTCGAATGAACCAAGCATTAATTTTGCCTTTTAGATGAGGCCTGCAAATTTCGATGAAGTTTTTTCTCGTGAAGGAAAAAAATAGTGCTACCAAATGCGTCTTGCGCCGCTTTTGCAAAAGTTAGATACTAACGCCATTTTCTATCAATAATATGCAATTTCATTATGGTTTTGGCCAAATCGAATGGCAAACATTCACTTAACAATAGCAAGACTTCTATGAGGTGCATTGTTTTGGCGAGTGATCTATAGTATGCTTCAAAAATACCACTGGAACTTGGTATGCCTCATACTGCACTACCAAAGGAACTGAAGACTCGTATCTGAGCCACTTTGAATACAAGATAATGGGCTGAAGTGTGAAAAAGGCTGTGTTATGCCTTTCAAGAGAAGAAAACATGCCAGTATTGGTCTTTTAAGCACAAATATTTATTTCTAGTGAATATTAATAATGTGTAAAATCATAAAATGTTGAAGTTCACTTGATACGAGAACAATCAACAGATCACCAAAGCAAGGGACCTGGTTGACGGGTCTTGTTGAGTCCATTTTTTACATTTCTCTCATCCAATAAGTACCTAGTTAATTGAGTAGAGTATTGTCTACTATTATAATTTGTGGTTAATACCTTAACATAGAACATTGTGAGCAACTGTCGTGCTGCCGCAAGGCACAAATGAGCAAGCACAAGTGCTACAGTGACATGAATCATGATGAATGTATTTCCAAGGTGGCATGTACAATAAATGTTACAAGGGTGGAGTACCTTTGTTCTTTTATGGAATGGAAATCATTTAGAGATACAAAACATCACATGATTCAGAAGAATATTGGTGAGCTGATGATATTTAGTTTTCATACTTTAATAGCACCCATAAAAATCATCTTCATTTTGTTGAGCAGTGCTCTTGAGATAATGGGTGACCGGGACGGGTCAAGTAATTGAGTTGAAGAACTATGCTGAAATATGAATACAACACTAAACATTTTCAGCACAAAGAACCATCACCTTCTTCATCCACTCCAAACACATCTATTTTTTAATGCATATTGCACACTCAGGAAACCTTAATGTAAGGCTGAAGCTGAACTGCAGGTTCATTAGCTACGTTAGACTGTGCCCACTGCCCACAGTTCCTTACATAAGAAGACCAGTGAGTGATGAAGTTCTAACTTCTAAATCATTGAAGTCACTTAGAAACATGGTCTGGCACATTTTGCACAGCTATTTCAATTTCATATAATCCAGCAAAAGATATATTGAACGTCATATGGAAACCATGAATAATGAATGTGTACTGGAGCAGCCAGTCTGCAAATATGGTAACTTCGACAAGATCTTGTTGGTGCGGGCTTATTCGGCTGGTGCGGATTTGGCATGGTGCGGAGCGGATTTGGCTAATGGCTTGGTGCAGTGCGGATTTAGTGTGGTGGGTAGGTTAAGGTGGTAGGTTTTAGGTTGTAGGTTTAAGATTGTAGGTTGTAGGTAAAGTTAGGCCAGGTTTGGTTAGGTTTGGTTTGGTTTGACTTGATTAGCAGGCATCTCTGGGTAGAGCGCCTCTCCCTGGTTGGAAAAACAAGTGTGGGACTTGCTTAACGACTACCACATTTTTTTAATGCATGATTTTACTAGATTTTACAATTTGAAACATGTCAAAAACTGTTAGAGGCAATTGGTGTACATTGCTCAGACCATCACTTTGTCAATATAGCCAATGCAGCATTGTTATGAGGGCTAATTATTGCATATCTTATGGCCATGCTCAACCCAAAATTTAAAAACATTCATAGCTGAATAAAAATTTAATCACTCATCAGCATGTCAATTTCATTGTGCGATACAAACCAACCTCTGATGAACAGACACTATAAAGGAAAATAATGACAGAAAACCTGGTGATATTATAAGCGACCTGATAAATAAAGCTAGAGTCGTCTGAATCCTCAATATTCCGATCTAAAATCGCAAATTTACCCATTATCCTAAAAAATCCACAAACAATACCCTATATACGGCCTTGAACAATACCTTGCATTATTAATGTCTCACGCAAGTCATTTATGTATTTGCAAACGGCTACCAAATCGCTACCATATTATGTGACGTCACCTGGGCGGCAAAAATTCTTTAGTGAACTAACCTTATAAGTAAAGTAATCTTGGTCTGTACGACTACCGGTGACTGGGTCATGTCGAATTTTCTATGGGAATTCGATTTGACCGTTCCCACCGACGTGAAACTTTCTCACCGATGTATTCCAGGTGTGAGATTGTCATAATATAGATAATTTCCCTCAAATATGGTCAAGCGTGGGAGTTTTTTTGGCCCTCGTGACTTGGTCGGTGAAGGGTAGGCGTGGAGGGTAACCCCTTTTAGTCATACCTGCTCTGAGCGGATATAACCGCTGGGGCAGATACGGCTACACTGCAATGAGACCTTACTGTACTCCTGGGAGGGTGGTTAAAAATGGTTGCGGATAGGGGTACCCGCGAAACACCGGTTTACTCGCCGGCCCTGAGTTAAACTGTTTTCAGTGCACAAGGCGATGCAGCCGTCTGGTAGTGTTTGCTGGGCAATCAGCAGGCGACACGGGAATACGGTGCAGGTGGTGCGACACGTTAGCTGGGGGTGCTGGAACGATAAGATTTCAGGAGATGAGGGATTCATGACAAAATATGCCGCCTTCTGGAGGATACAAGTCGCTTTGAAGCAATCGTACTCGGCCTCTCGATCTGTCCCTGCCATTCGGACACCATCCTTGCCCTGGCGCCGGCGGAGCCTTAATTGGACGCCAATGTTTCTCCCGGCGGGGGAGAGACCCATAAAGCAGGCGCCGCGCGATAATGCAGCCCATTGCAGGTCGGCCTGCGGCGGCCGTTTCCAGCCGTGAGGTAACGAGGCGACCGAGGCTCCGCCGAGCCGCCGTCCGCCGAGCCGCCCCGGGCAGCCCTTTGTTACCTCGGCCGCGCCACGACCCGATCACATTCGCCAATTAAATGGCTGAATTATATCGCCACAAAGCTGGCGAATGGCTTACTCGAGCCGCGCCACTGAGCGCACCCCCGCAAACAATAGGATGCACGCACAAATCAGCCGAAATCAGCATCACGTGCGCGATTTACGGACACGCCCCCGGCGCTAATTACGGACTGATGATAGCATCTCAGAGGCCCCGGCTGAGCGGCCGACGACGGCCGGACTGCACACTGCACGCACCTTCCCACCCGCACTTTACGCATCTGCACTTGAACCTGGACAGAGACGAACGCCTGCGACCCCGCCCCCTGCGGTCCCGCCTCCAATTTGTAGCCGGGAGATAGATGTGGATTCGGAGAGCCGAGAGGATACATGCTTAGGTAGTCATATTGTGTGTATTATGTACGTACGTACATTGTACATATGTATCTGATACCGAATGCACACGGTAATGTGTATAATGTATTTTATAAATGGATTGCACCTTTTTATCTAAATATCAATTGCCGATAACAGATATTGCTCATTTCACGAATCTTGCGACTTGCACTCATGTCATTTTACTCTGGAATGCGGATTTGCGCATGCCATAATGCATGCCACACAATGAAATGGCCACGACACAGCGTCACATGCGTGACAAAGTGTGTGTCACAGGGCACTAGTATTGTCCTCTATGGGAACGGAATTTGTCTAATGATCATGCTCCTGCCTTCTCCCACGGTAGTTGCAGTGCATATCACACAGTGGTAATAGCGCTGTTATTGCGAGCAACAATATCCTAACTTTTTGCATTTTTGTGTACAGTCCCTTGTGTTGCAGGCAGGCCATCTGACGGTTCAGAAATGTTGACAGATCAGCCTGTTTCACAGCCGCCCTGGGCTGCTCACGACTACCTCACCATCCTCTACAGCCGCACGCCCGCTTGCACTATAAATCGTCACTTATCCATCAACCGTTACATCAGGAATAGGATTACAAACTCTATGCAAATTACATATAGTTGAAAATTTCATCGATTGGTAAGAACCGCATGTCACCCCCATGTCACAAGTGCCTCAGTTACCGATAAATCCGCCAAACAAGTCGATCACCATCTGTCAAAACACCAGCGCTCGCCTGAGCCCGGGTTGGCTCATCTACGCAGGCAGCCGGTGTCCGCGACCGCCCAGCGCTCGGGAGCACGACAAACCAGCGTGCACCCCATTATTTCTCCATTATCGGCCGGGGAAGGCTGCACCCGCCGGCTCCCCACAAAGGGTGCTCGCAGGGAGGACCCGGGGAGGCCCGGGGAGGGGGCAGCACTGCAGATGGCGCGGTTTATAGTCTGTCAGCTCTGTGATGGATCAGATGTGTTTTTAGCGCGATGCAAATCGCTGGTCCGTGGAAATGCGCTGATTTGCTGTCCGACTGAGGTTGGCTCGGGACGCCCGGTACCGTCGGGGTTCGGTGTGGTCCCGTCACGTTCGCTGGAGCGCGGCTGCCGGGGCGGGGACGGGGGTGGCGGCTGCAGGTGCACAGAGAGCTGGGGCTGGGATAATGACGGGGCCATCACACGATACAGGCAGGCATAGGCGGCGGAACGATTTGAGACAAGGGGGGGGGGGGCACTAGAGATGTCAATCGGATACCAACTTTTTGGTATACCGATACCAAACCGATACCAACTTGGTATTTGGTATTTCAATCGTAATGTGTTTGGTATTTTTTCGGTATTATAAACCCTCACTATTGTATAAGAGGCTAAGAAATCGGTAAAAAGTTGGTATTTCCCTCATTTTCCAAAGTTGGTTTGGTTTCGGTATTTTCTCGTGGTTTTGGTTGGTATTTGGTTTGGTATCGGTATTCCGATTTTCCGTAATTGACATCACTAGGGGGCACCATGGCTCAAGGAGCCAAACCTAGGGTACCCCAAAATCCTGTTTTCTCATCGGATTTAGGCCACTTATTTTTCGTCAAAGCCTGACACGATGATTTTTTTTTTTTACTAAACGAAAATGGCAGTTCACCCCCGTATGCGGGGGTGTACCTAATTTTATATCTCTTTGTGGGGGCATATGCACCCACAATCCTGAATTATGCCCCCACAATGATGAAAAAGCACCCACAAGTCTTTTACAAGGCTGCAAGCGTCCTTTCGAGAGCACGGTGCCCTTCGCATGCTCTAACGGCGTCCTCCTGACCGTCTCGCGTTCATGGATAGCGTTTTGAATCACTCGGCGCCCTTCTGGGAGAATGGCGCACTTTTGACAGCACCGCGCCATTCTCATGGTCTAACGGCGCCCTCCTGACCGTCTCGCGTCCTTAGGTCTCTGTTCACCGTGCATCCCTCGACTATTCGGCGCCCTTCTGGCCTCTCAGCGCCCCTGAACCACATATAGCGTTTTCAATCACTCGGCACCCTTTTACGAGAATGGCGCCCTTTTCATGATCTCAAGGCGCCCTCGTAACTAGTGGTGTCAATCGGAACTTGAATCTTCGGTATTCCGATTTTGTCCAATGTCCAATTCGGAATTCGGTTGGACAACGACAGCAGGCTTTGGACAACTTTGGACAATCGCTTGCTACACCTCAACATTTTTATAAAGTAATCGTGTTTAACATTGATTGGCTATGAGAAAGCTCAGCTTTCGATATGATTACCACTTTTGAGCTGGTAACGATACATTAAAAGCAAATTAAATAACGGTGTTGAGTGTAAACTACTGCGTAGATGTTGGACATCTTTGGACAAATGGCTGGCTTGGACATTTTTGGACGGACGGTTGACGTAAGTATTGGACATTGGACAGACATTGGACATATGTTTTCTGAAATTGACACCACTACTCGTAACCATCTGGCGCCCCCACGTCCCCACCAACGTAGCACTACTGACTGTGCGGCGCCCTTCTGGCCTCTTAGCGCCCCTGGACCACATAGCGTTTTCAATCACTCGGCGCCCTCCTAAGAGAATGGCGCCCTTTTCATCGTCTCACGGCGCCCTCGTAAGTCGTAACCGTCTGGCGCCTCCACATTTGGTGCCCCTCCTACTGGATGGCGCCTCTCTACATATGTTTTACGTCCTTCCGGTCAGTTTCCACTTTTAAGCGTGTATTTGCTTAGTCAGACACGTCACTTGAAGCGCCATTCGGCTAGCAATGTTATCAAATTCGGTGTTAATTTAGGCTCCCACATAAAGAATATCTATCGCGCCCCAAAACGGCCTGGCGCCGGGCGCCCCTACAGCTGGGCACCCACAATCATTTTAGGAAAATTACACCCCTGCCCGTATGTGTGGTTAACTTTAAACTGATCCTCAAGTACCTATGTGTTTGTCTCTTCCTTATTGTCGTTTGATAAATTCCATTTATCCTACATGTATAATTCCCAAGAAGCCATCGCAGTACTAATCAGTGGCGAATCCCAGGGTGGAGGTCACATGGGTCATGACTTAGGGCCTGGGGTCACCACATGCCTGCCAGGAGTACCACAGGCCTGACAGCCGACAGGGGCACCACAGGCCCGCCAGGGGTGCAAAGGCCTAGCAGGGGCACCACGGGCCTGTCAGTGGCACCACAGGCCTGTCAGGAGCACCATCGGCCTAGCAAAAGCACTACAGGTCTTCCAGGGGCACCACAGACCTGCCAGGGGCACCAGAGGCCTGCCAGGGACACTATCGGCTTCGCAGGGGAACCACCGGCTTCGCAAGGGCACCATGGGCCTGTCAAGGGCACCACAAGCCTGTCGTTGGCAATTTAGGATTGTCAGAGGCACCACAAACCTGTCAAGGGCACCTGCGTTCTAACAGGGGCACCACAAACCTGCCAAGGCCCAGGGACACCACAGGCCTAGCAAGGACACCACAGGCCTGTCAGGGGCACCACGGGCCTGTCAGGGCCCATGGGCACCTAAGTCATGTCAGGGCCCACCGTAGGCTTGTCAGGGGGCCGGGTAGGTAGGTACCACAGTCTTTCCAGGGGCACCAGCGGCTTAGCAGGGGCACCAGTCATCACATGACTAACCAAAAATAAAGAAAAAAAACTGAAAATAGGGCACCACCAAAATTAAGTGGCCGAAATCCGTTGAGGTTTTAATTTTGGGCATAGGTAGGGGCACCACTTCGATTCATGAACCTCCCCTTAGAGTTTTCCCGAATCCGCCCCTGGTACACTCGGGGGCAGATTGATGTTCCACCACTCCCTACCCATCGGGCTCCCATGGCTCAGCACTGGCTGCTGCCAGTGGCAGCACTGACAGCACTGGCACTGGCAGGCAGTGCTGAGCAGTGCAGAGGGCAGGCAACACTGGCAGCAGCCAGTGCTGAGCCATGGGATCGCCCGGTGGGTAAGGAGTGGTGGAACATCAATCTGCCCCCAAGTGTACTAATACATCAAATTTAAGGGGGGGGGGCACCTTGCTACTGGTGCCCCCCTAGCAGAATTCAAAGGGGGGGGGCACGGTGCCCCGGTGCCCCCCCCCCGTTCCGCCGCCTATGCAGGCAGGTTCGGGCCGCCAGTACTGCGGGGCGGGCGGCCGCCGTCGGTCGGGGGAGGGGGGGGGGGGGGAGGGGGAAATCGGAGACGTCTTCGCCCGGCGGCCGCGGGCGGGACAGATGGCGCCACATGCAGGGGATCCTGGGTCACTGGTCAGTCCAGTGCCCGATGGGGCGGAGGGGAGTCGCTCACTAGCCTCAGAACAAAATTGAACATAAACTAACATGGAGCGCATCTATACCATTTCCAGGGGTAGATGAAGGCCTATAGATCTTCCACATAACATGCCTTGGTAGCGCAGTAGGCAGCGCGTCAGTCTCATAATCTGAAGGCCGTGAGTTCGATCCTCACCCAGGGCAGCTTTTGATTTTAAGAAAAAGGCAGATCTATTCTAACTATGATCAGTGTGTTGAAGGAATGTGTGCACTGTGCAGGGTCCCCAACGGCGCGGCTTGTAAAGACCAGCCTAGCAGCGGATTGTAGTGCCGTGAATCCTCGCATCGCAGCTCTTTACATCACTTAAAATCACGATATTTCTACATCTCAGCAAAGCAACCCAATGAAGCTGAAAGGCGATCTTTTCATGTGAGCGATTGCACTCGTCGAGACACCTTTACAGCCAGCCACCGTCTGCGCTGCGTCACAGGCGGAGCATGCAAAAACCGGCCGGTCTGCCCGCTCTGCCACTTCTACCGACAGCATCCGGCCGCCGCGCCTTCTGTCCGCTGCACGCGCTAATGAGTCCGCTCCGTTCTTCGGCGACCGCGCTCTGCCAAAGCCGCTCGGTTTTTCAGGTGGTGTCGTTTTTGTTTGGTGGTGATCGCTCGCTGAGCACAGCACACTGTCGTGGTCCGGCCGCCAGCCCGGCGCTCTATTCAGCGGCGGCCGCGGGCTGATTTGGACCGGTCCGCGCGCGTGGCACCGCCACGAGACGGGCCGGGGAGGGGGAGGGTTGGGGAGGGGCGGGGTCAGAGGGGTCAGCCGGCTGCGGTCGCCGCCGGCGCTCCGGGGCTCGCGCGGAGAAAAACTGGGCGCCGCCGCCGCCGTCTGCCGCTGCTGCTGCTGCGGCAGGAGAGAGGGAGGGAGTGGGAGGGAGGAAGGGGCAGTGATGGTGATTAATGGATGACCCGGGTGTGGTTTTTGTCCAACATAACGGTCCGGGGTGAATTCGGGCCACCGAGTATTGCCCCAATGAGACGTGATCGCAAGAAAGTGAGTCGCGTCCGACAACCAATAAACAACACGGGAGGCCATTGACGAATGGACGTGCACTCAGCGAGTTTTAGCTCTGACAAACGGAAAAGCTCACTATGGAATTGGGAGCTTTGGCCTGCAAACATTGTGCTGGAGACATTCAACTTTCAGTTCAAGTAACGACTACAGATCTTTTGTGAATATGTTACAGGGAGTATGCGATTTCAGTTAGTTTGCAACGACCCTAGGGTGGTTGTAACCTCCCTGAACGATCAGTTTGTTTGCAACGACCCTAGGGACGTTACAAAATAACTGCTCGTTCCGGGACGTTGTAACGAAACTAGGGTCGTTGCAACCTCCCTAGTTAGCAGACATGTGCTTGGATCCGGAAAAATGGATCTGAGATCCGATCCCATGGATCCCGATCCGAGATCCATTCAGATCATAGATCCAACCCCTCAATTTTGTCGAGAGATCTACTGGGATCATAGATCTGACCCTTCGATTTTGTCGCTAGACCCACTCGGATCATAGATCTGGCTCCCCAATTTTGTCGTGAGATCCATTGGGATCATAGCTCATAGGTGCTCAAAATGTTAACAACTTTCTTTCATAAGAAGTTATGAATACCAAAGTATGGTTAGAAACAAACAATCTTATACAAAGGCCATATTAGTAAAGGCATCCAGTTACATTATACAGAATACAAAATAAAGGAGGCTCATGACGGTCACAACTTGAGAGAATAATTTGAGTGACATGAAGATTGTTCACAGTTCACATACCAACAGAAAAGTTTGCATTAACAATTAACATAGAGGTAAGTCAAAGTAATGACTAATGAACAATACATAACTAGGTACCTACCACATCACAATTCATGTTAGAATCTACATAATGATATTGATAAGACAATCTTGCATTAGACAACCATGAGGCTTTTCAGTTTCCAGCTACCACAATTGATTGATAAACAATAAAAGATGATACTGACACATGTGGCTTGGTTAGGTAAAGGTATTTCAATCTATTGAAAGAAATATTTGATAAAATAAACTGAGATATAAACAAAAGTATAAAAATATTCAACAGCCTGCGGAAGCGATGGGAAGAGAAATCAAAGAGAAATATCAATTGTAATGGCCTTGGATATTTACCGTAAAATGATTATTCAGTATCTAAATAGAACTCGTGACGTCATTTCAAATAACAAATGAGCTAGGCGTTCTACCTTCGAGTTTAATGAAAATAAATAAAAAATCAAACTGGAAATTCAAAAGTCTGGAGTTTTTTTTAAAGAATGTTCATTTTTTCTGCCTCACATAATTTTACGATACGATTGTTTGTGAATATCATCTTTGTAGCGTTGAATTTGATGACGTAAATGTAAGCTGCAATGGTTTTATATGGCCCTGAGCGGTGTGCGCCTTGCATCTTTATTTTATTCACTTTTCAAAAGAATAACAATATCTTACGTCATTAGTTAAAAGCCAAAAGGGCCTATTACGGGGAATCTTTTGGAATCATTACGGTTTTAGTCAAATTAAGATTTTTCATTGGTCAAACGATAATGACGTAATAAAACCATATTACCAAAACGTGAGCAGTAAATTTCGTTTGTCTTTCTTTGGGAGGCTCTCTCATAACAAAAGCACAGCATGGCACGACACGTGGCGCCCGTGGCACGATGCCAAAAGTAGGTAATCTGAAGAAGTTGATGCCATTTTTGAACTTGTAATTTTATTAGGAAAGTATTAGAGGTTGGTTGCTATTCTTACTAAATCGAAATTGTGTTGCACATACTAATAGCTCATACGAACATTCTGGATTGGGATTTCATACCTGGTAGAAGTGGATTGCTGGATTATTTTTTAACAAAACTGACCTATTTGGCTTCCAGGTTTGATTTCCTAACATCTGTCCATAGGCGGCAGAACAGGGGGGGGGGGGCACCAGGGTACAGTGCCCCCCATAGATTTTGGCATTTTAACATTAGCCCTACCTACTGGCGTTGCATGGAAAGAATGGGACCAAAATGAAAATCTGCAGTGCCCTGCTGCCACTGCATCTGTCTGTACTGTTTGTTCATTGAATTAAAGTGGCTGTAGCTTGTTGATAAGATTGTCATCAGTGCTGTCATGAAAAAGTTACAATTGGTCACAAAAAGTAGCAATATGCACGTTCTTGTTTTATTTTAAATGTAGTACAAATGTTGTTTATTTAAATTCAAATTTAATGATGATACCTAATGATTACAAGTGGTCTTAACCAATAACCATGTCCACAAGTGATAATTCTCAATTGTATTGCACTGTAAGGTGTACAATTATGTAGGATAAGGGTTTCATTGGCTACATGTTGTCGTGAGATCCATACAGATCATAGGTCCTCCACAAATTTTTGCCCGCTGGATCCACAGAGATCATAGATCCGACCCCTAAATTTTGTCGAGAGATCCATTCGGATCATAGATCCAACCCCTGAATTTTGTCGAGAGATCCACTCGGATCATAGATCCAACCCCTCTATTTTGTCGAGAGATCCACTGAGATCATAGATCCAGCTCTCGGATCCAAGCACATGTCTGCTAGTTAGTATGCAACGAACCTAGGGTTGTTACAAAATAACTAGGGAGTTTAAGAATTCATCGAGTCTCATTTCACATGAGGGCCGTCAGCAATCTTGTCCATTGAAAATTTTGTTCAATCTAGTTCATTTAAAAAGAAAAGAAGAACAAAATTTGAACATTCAGCTCAGGAGTATTTCACGACGGCCATCTAGTACACATTTTGTGCAGATTAGGTGCACATTTGGTGCAGATTTGTTCAAATTAGATGGGCATTTGCCAGGAAGCCCTTCGTAAAAATGGTTATTATCCGCTCGTTTCCAGTATTTTTGTGATTGTTAACGTTCAAACATGTGAAATGATGATGGTCCCATGCATTATAGTGGGTGTCAAGGTCACGTGAAGGTCAGGTCAAGGTCATTGACCTTTGATGACCTTAGTTCACTTCTTCTGGGTTCATATATTCTTTAGTTTAGTTTTTGGATCTGATTTCGAATTTAGCACCCATTTGAACATTTAAGAAGTAATTTTGGCGCCTTCGTACCATGTCACGAGGTTGTCAGTGGTGGTTGACACCTACTATGGACAGCTAGCAAGACGCCTACTGGTTGACCTGACCTGACCTGACCCGACCTGACCCAAAAACATCAAGACATCATCGGTGATCAAAGCTAACATGAAATTCGTGATCAGCGCACCGAAAAACCTCGTAACAAGCTAACTCTCCAAAGTTTTAACAGGTCCCGATTTTCCCGACTTCTGAGTCACTGACCTGACCTGAAAAGTCAACCAATAACCTAGCCCCGCCATGTGCGTTTGCAGCTAGCAAAACACCAATAAGGGCGAGAGTTAACCCTCGCCCGCACATGCCATTTTCTCATCCTAGAACGCACATGGGGGGGGGGGGGTTGCCACCCCCCGCGCCATTTCGTTCCTGTTGGAGATAGAGCTTCGCGGTGAAGACCAAAAAGATTTTTTGGGAAGAGACGAATCCAATGATACCCAGTTTTACCTTCTCAGGTCAGTCATTGATTTTCCAGGTCAGGTCAAACTAAAAAATGTTGCTGTTTTGGGTCAACGTTGGATATCAAGTGCGCTGCTTATCATATAGCGATGACGATGTCGTTTTCTGGTGCCCAGCTAGCTAGAACCTCTTTGTCACACTACCCGACCAGATTTTTGCTGCTGAGGTCATTTCAGGTCAAGTTAGGTCGAGGTCAATGATATGTGTTTGTATGTCGGTGTGTGTCTGTGTGTATAATGATGTGTGCACCGATTGTTTGTGTTCCTATTACATGAAATCATGATCTGAGAAGCTTTCACCAAGAATGCAGTCAAAAAACTTCACGAAAAGTAAATTCAGCTTGCCTAAAACGCAATTATTTTAGATGACCTAGGTTGACCTTAACCCTGACCTTGACATCTGTACATCGTCGAACAACATGTTCCATGATAGGTGGGAGGTAAGACTGGCAAAAAAGGCCGAAATCAAGGTGTCAAAAGCTCACAAGGCCCATAGCCAACGCAAGATGTTGAGAATTGGCCATTTGGGTCATGACATGACCTGAAAAACAAGGTCATATCTCCGAAACCAAAAGCCACAAAAACTTGAATTTGTTAGTGAACATCTAGAAAGGATAGAGGAGCAGCTATACCAAAAATCAGGCTTCTAGCTCTAAAAATGTTGAGTGCAGAGCAGAAAGGCTACCTGGGGGAGTGGCAACCACCCCACCCCCCCATGTGCCCCCTGTGAAACGAGACTCGATGATTTCTTAAACTCCCTAGTTATTTTGTAACAACCCTAGGTTCGTTGCATACAAACTAGGGAGGTTGCAACGACCCTAGTTTCGTTACAACGTCCCGGAACGAGCAGTTATTTTGTAACGTCCCTAGGGTCGTTGCAAACAAACTGATCGTTCAGGGAGGTTACAACCACCCTAGGGTCGTTGCAAACTAACTGAAATCGCATACTCCCTGTAACAAATACATAATATTGTACCTAGACGCCATATATCCAAATTAAACATTGATAAATATCTCGCAGACATCTTTATTCACAAACTCTTAAAAAACATATTTTTTCGACATTTCAGCTCATCTGTTCTATGAACTAGCTTCACAATTGCGATCCTGTTGTTGAACTTACCTACAAAGTACACAAGCCTTGTCATGGTCAAGTCGGATGGTTCTGGACAAACTACCAGTAGTCATGTCACGCTAATACAATATGTAACAGCGGGCACAAAAAATGATCGGTCCCCATTGATGTCCCCCATTTCGGTGTGGCGGGCAGGTAACTCGGGGGTGACCCAGAGGTAATGTGCGCAGGTGCGGGCCAATTTGTGCGGTGATTTACTGGACACGGGTTGCGTATCTGTCCCGTCCCCGGCCAGACTGAGCACCGGCTATCACCACGACATAATCACCACCAAAACAGCTGCGACACCCGTGAATATCGACCAATCGGCCTTATTTAATCATACGAGCGGCGGCGGTGGCGTGGAAGAAGGCTGTAATATGGCGGGCCAAATTGCGTGTGTCTAATTAACACCTCGGCCGGGTGACAATATTATCCGACGAGGTGTCGGCGCGCTCGATGTTTTATTTCGTGGCGCCCACGCTGGAAAGTTTCGTCGGCAGACTGAAGTGGTCAGGTTCGTGACAGTGGATATGATGGTAATTACAATGGGAGGTGCCAATTATTGTTCCGACACGCGCCCCAGGTAATATCGTCGGGAAAAATGAAGATGTCCAAACGCTGTCAGCGCCCTGTCTGGTCTGCACGAGTGGCTGGAAAAACGTGTTGTTGAATTAAGCTTGGATCAGACCCAGGTAACCAGCGTCGTTTGCAAAACCTGCCGAGCTAAGCGCTAAGAGAACAGCCGCTGCTCGATCTTCCCGGTCTTCTGATTTGGCGTGGAGCCTCTGACCTGGGCTGGATCCTCTGATCAGGCCCGCATCCTTTGATCTGACCTTGAGTCTCATCTGAGCTGGATCACCTTACCTGGCCTGAATCCTCTGATCTGGCGTGGAGCCTCTGATCTGGCCTGGAGTCTCTCATTTGGGCTGGATCCTCTGATCTGGCCTGGATCCTCTAATCTTGCCTGGATTTGCTGATCTGGCCTACTGAGTACTGATCATATTAATCCTCACCCAGTGGTGCTGGAGCCTCGGCGATTATGAGCATCATTTTTTTGATGAAGTCGAATTTTTAATCACCAATGATGTTGACAATCGATTAGCTTAAGTCAGAACAGATTATTGTATTAGCATTTAATTATGAACGACCGACCAAAAGCCAAACACCGAGCACCCGGGTTTGGATTGGACCGACGTCGGGGCACGAGACGGCACAAGTTTGTCCTGCGCCCATTTTGGGCCACACAAGAGGCGGCTGGAGATTTAAAGATCGTTTGTTATAGCTCGCCTTATCTTTTTTATCAACTCATGGTATAACCAGACCAAATACCCAATCCGTCGTCTATTTACCATTCCTAGTGCGTGCCATTTTTTAAACACAGACATCACTTAAAATTTAAAGCTGACGACTTCCAATCTAACTTCATGTCAGGATGGCCGAGCGGTCCAAGGCGCTGCGTTCAGGTCGCAGTCCGGTTCTCCGGGCGTGGGTTCGAATCCCACTTCTGACAACGCCTTTTATTTCTTTTTCCTTTGCTACGGATTGCGAACAGCGAAGCAGTGCACAGTGCACACTGCACAATCAACATGCGCCAATATGCGGTATCCCTCAGCCATAGCAACACCTTGTGCTGCTTCATTTAAGTGAAAAGTTTTCTGAGTCACTGACCGCGGGCAATGGACCCAACATCAGCGCTATCCAAGGCCATCAGGCTTGCAGTTGGCTTCTTTGGGCCTTTTGACGAATTCTGGACGCGTCTCGGCAGCGGGCGCGTAGTTGGCCGGCGGGCGCAGAACGGCTACAAAAACGACCTCAGCTCGGCGCCGGAGCCGACACCTCAGCGGCCGGAGGTTCCCCAGAGAGCTGCCGAACTCCAGTGGCCTTGGAGCTTCTTTGACGCTCTGCTGTTTGCTCTTGGCGCGCAAGAAACCGAGGATTTCCGGTTATTTGATTAAGTTCCGTTTGGGCAAACACAGTGTCTGGCCATCGACTGTTCCGTTTCATCGTTAGATCTGGTTTTTAAGTGTGACCAGAGTGGACGCATATTCGTGCAGGGCTAACCACACGTGATGAGCACATGACACACAGGACGATTATCATGTATGATTAGTAGTCCATTATCACATGTTCGTATGCATTTAATGGCTTATTACACGATCGTTAGCCCCACACGTTTTATTTCTCACACGCGTCGGTTGATATATGAAATCGTTGAACGTTAATGATACAGTACGACATATCGATCAGAAGGACCAAAGACAAAGAAAGCAAAAACCTGAGAAAGCCGCCGAGATCGCGTGCCAAAACAGCATCGCGTAATCACTGGGAGGACGGTCCGCCTCGTCCAAGGCCAGCGATTAAGAACGAGACGCTTTGCTCCGTGTGCACGCACGAAATACATCGAGCGGACGGGCCTCTCCAGCGGCTCTGGGCTCCTGACGGCTCCGGCTGTGCCGCGGGAGGGGATGAGACAGTGGGTGGAAGGGTGAAGTAGGAAAGAAAACGCCACACCGAGCGATGCGTTGTGTTGAATATTCAACGATGCCTAAAAGGCATCGAGTTAATTAGCTTGAGGTTCTTTGATCTGGTAATTCAGCATCCCTTTCAAGATGATGTTTCTATTTCCTCATTTGTCGATCTCACTAAAATGGTGGCTTCTGCTAAGCTTCTACTTCAGTTACCAGTTCTACATATGAGTATAGGCTAAGCATGCTATTTCTTTTGACTGCTAGCGTTATTTTCTTATTGATGTAACCACACCTCAGCTGTTTTTCTGTAACTTCCTTTCCATCGGCTTCTCTCTCTCTCTCTCTCTCTCTCTCTCTCTCTCTCTCTCTCTCTCTCTCTCTCTCTCTCTCTCTCTCTCTCTCTCTCTCTCTCTCTCTCTCTCTCTTTCTCTCTCTCTCTCTCTCTCTCTCTCTCTCTCTCTCTCTTCTCTCTCTCTCCCTCACTCTTTTTTCTCTTTCTCTCTCTCTCTCTCTCTCTCTCTCTCTCTCTCTCTCTCTCTCTCTCTCTTCCTCTTCAATTACTCCTCGCTCCCCTTTTAAAAGTCCCCTTTAATCCCATCTTTGTCCCCTCACTCCATTGCCCCAACATGCGGTAACCTACCACGGCCCATCTTGTCCCAGTCCTCTTCTCTCCAGTCCCAGGCTCCCCTCGACCTCCTCCGTTCCGTGACCGTGACTCGCAGAGTCGCACCTGCCCCGCCATCCCGCGATCAATTACCCCGCCCGAGATGGGGCGGTCACGCAACTCAGCCCTGCAGTACACCACCGCCTCCCCCGCTGGGCCGCCGGGCGGGAGCAGCGACACTCTGATGCAATAACACCAGACTGACAGCCGTCTCCACTTACCGCAGCCAGGTAGATCGAACGCGACCGCAGGTGCTTGGATCCGCACCAGGCCTCGCGAATGAAGCGCCAAAAAGAAAGCTCTTGGAGCAATCGTCAAATGGGCCTCCGAATGGGACTTCCAACCGTCGCCGGGTGGTTCTCTGGATGGGACGCCACTCTCTGGAAGGCCTCCAAACGTGTAAGAACGGTCTCCACGGCTGACACAAGTGCCGCTGATTGGCAAAAAGGTGCGCTGCAGAAGTAGTCCCGAAGCGCCTCAGTAATGACACGTTGGCGGAAAGGACGTCATCGTATATACTATATACGTCCCTAAAGAGGTTCGCGGCGCTAACGGTCAGTCGCCAGTCACCAGCGCTCATTTAGTGACAAAATTGAGCACTGCGTACCTGAAAAACAAAGGAGATAGTGGATAGCGTCATACAAAAACTCCATTCAATTTCAATCGAAACCACCGTGTTACACACACAACTGCTGACTTCACGGTTTGCCGAAAAAATAACTTCCTGTAGCAAAACATATTTGCGGAAATATATACATGATAATCCACTCAAGGGTATGCTGTTGTTATTAATCACATAAAACCCATAAAACACTTTCGCGGAACGATTATATTTGCATTATGGAATATGCATGCAACAAAAGTCTTAAAATTATAAAACACTCGTGCTTATTATAGGTAATAGCACCATACGTTTCAAGGAAAACAGACCGCAAATTTCGTAAACCCACCTGTGCCAAGTGCGCCCCCTTTCCCTGGGACACACTCGCTGCGCCTGCAGTTTCAGGTCACCTCCCTTCGACGAGCGCCCCTGGCAGGTCCTCCGCGTCCGACCCCGTGCAGCAACACCTCCAACAACAGCGCCATCCATCGCCACCTGCGCGCCTCTTGCAGTGCGGCGCAAATGAGCCGCGCCGAATCGGCGCCGCGACCGCGCCACGCTGGCCGCCGCGCCGACAAACAGTGCGCCATTATCGCCGCCGGGATACTGCCGCGGCCATTAGGCCAAATTGAGCGCGGCCAATCTGCGACAGTGTGACGCTATAGTGGCGAGAGGTTCGTTTGCGCGTCACGCAGAGGCGCGTCACGCGGGTGGGAGTGACGCCGAGACGTCGCGCGCACGTGACGGTCACCGGCCGTGACGGCCGTGGGAACGGAGGGCCGTGACTCGGTTTGTTACGCGGTCTGGGAGAGATAGGGAGGATAAGAACGGCGAGGCACCTGTAATCACACAGTAGGCGTATGTAGGTATATGGATGAAGATATGGGATTAAGTTACACTTGTGTGATGACTGATGAGGCTCATAGTAACGAGGAAGATAGTTCAAACGACCTGCCAAGGAAATCGCAGTGTATGGGAGATAGTTACAATGTACACATTATACGCTACACAAAATTTGCTATGATGAAATTAATTGCCTTCTACACCATGATCGTCAACACACTATGTGACTATGGACGTATTCTTGCAACCACTGCTCGGGTTAATTGGCCCCACACCTCAGCATCTATCCAAGCGCTCCCCGTGCTCCCGTGTTTGTGTTTCCGGGTGTGTTCCGAGCGGTCGTGTTTGCTCTCGCCACTTCGCCACACGGGGGAGCCGGCACCCCGCCCCGTCCGCAGTGTGCTCAGACAACACCCCGGCACGGGTGTCCGTAACACCCGCCGACTCCGGTGACACCGCTCACACTAAGTGGGGGTAAACAGGGCAACAACGCGCGACTTACATGTGTCCGCACGAGCGCCGCACGGGGCGTGACACACGGCACGTGGTATGTGTACGTGACGCTGGGACACGTAACGGATACTGCCTATACATAAGGCGCAGCACGCAAGATCGGTGATGCGATATAGGTCGAGTTGGGATTGCCATACATGACCTAAAAAAATGCTAGAAATGCATTCATGTTACGCCTTTGATTTCCATTTTACAAGTAAGTCGACAGTTTTTCGATCAAGGACTTGCATGCGATGTATGTTGGTGATCATACATCTCAAATCATTGCAAGGGGTGACGCCGACACATGTGATTTACACACGTGTAAACCTACTCCTTAATCTTTATTTCAGGCTAAGCTTATACGTCATCCCATCTATGCACCCTCAGCTAATGCAGTGCGGTAATCGTTGGCACTAATGTGCATCAATGAAACATCGGTGAGCTTTCAGACGCGGCGTGGTTCCGGCCAATGGGATTAGACGGAATATCGGTAAACGCATACGAACAAGTGTGTCGCTGGTCGCTGCAAAGTTGCCTCGTGCATGGAGTTGAGTGGTGAACACGTGTGTAACTGTCGTGTGTGCATGATGGTAGGAAGCTAGCACGTGCAAGCATTACGGACAACTGCAGGCTCAGCCCACGCCTCAGGTGACCAATAACCCAGAGTCCAGACACATAGGTTTTGGGAAATAATCGGTGGTATTTCAGCGAACGTTAACCTAAGCAAGAACGTAGCTTTTGTCAATATCACAGTGTTTTTTTGTGTCGTTTTTAACGGTTAGAGCTGCTTGGGCTTGCCATCAGTTTTATCGCTTAAAAGTTGTTCACCAGATGATGTTTGCATGCCCGTAGCAAGTCGTTTTCCTGGTATACGTGAGTAATATTGTTTTACTTATAATGTACGAGGAAGTCCATTAATTTCACTTGATTGGTATTATATCATAAAATAAATCAAAATCAACTTGCGTCCTAGTATTTCCTACCAACCACTGCACAAAATCGCAGTTGCGAGGCTGTCATTATTGTTTTCATTTCTAGAGAAAGATAACAGGCGAACGCTATACCTACATCAGTGGCGCGATCAGCGCTGACGGCGACGCTGCTGACGTAAGGTTTCTGTCACTCACCCCGCATTTGGAGTCACCACACGGGCGTGGTTGTCCCGCTCATTTTCAGATAGCGCACGCACACACGGCTATGGGAGAGTTGCGAAAACCCACCAAATGATGGGAAACGTAATTCACACAGAGCTTCGAAACTAACGGTTACTGTAGTAACGCAACAATCAACAAAGTGACATCAAATAGAGCAACAGCGAAACGCAAAACAGCAGCTGTGTGTGCTACCGCATCCACGTAAGGTAGCATCACGCGTCTTTCTCGTTTGACGCTAATATTTAGGCTATACCGACCTGCCTTTCACCGAGACCATCTGTTTTAACCCCTTAATTACTAAAAAGCACAGTAGAGATGGTCTTATGGTTGATCGCTGATCATCCACGGAATGACATCTCGGTGACAATGACGGCACGTGCCGCCAGGGCCGGTCACGTCATAGGTCACGTGACTCAGTCGGTAACCGGTCGCGGGAGGTTTTACTTCCTGGAACTGGAGATGGTTGCGTGACAGAAGTGTTCTCATGTAAGGACGATGTTTCTGTCGGACTTCAATTGCGCCAGTGTCTCGATACCGGACCATAACTATCGTGAGCACCGACCCCTTATTCCTCATATCCTGTGCGAGCCTTACACGAAACGTGACGCAGCCTCGTTAATGGCCTCGTTAATGGCGTTAATAATAAGAGTTAATGGCCCAGATAAGGAGAACCGGATTTTTATAACTTAACCATACCTTCAAAACTCATGGAAACGTCTTAAATTCTTCAAATTTTGAGTACCCCAGTGCGAAATTCGCCCCGACGGGTTGTCGGTCGTACCCCAACCACATTTCACACCACTATGAACAATAAATGCACACACTGAAATCGCTATTACCGATATGCTCATCCAATCAAGTTTCGATAAACCCGTTCATCATCATCTCCTGCGGTTTCGAACACGCCTGTTAGGTGGTGCGGTAGACCGCGCCCAAAGCCAGGGCCCCCGTAACGTGAGGCAGCCGAGTCGGGGCAGCGTGCGCTGACCCAAGCCGGGGCCGCGCGTCCTCCCGGTGTCATGTGATAGCCCGGAGCTGCCCGCGGGGATGCGGTAGACCGCGCCCAAAGCTGCGGCCCCGGCTTGGGTCAGCGCACGCTGCCCCGACTCGGCTACCTCACGTTACCTGGGCCCTGGCTTTGGGCGCGGCTTCTGCTCATACTTTGTGGTGCGGTGGTGGTGCGTCGGGCCGCGCGCTCTGACTTCGGCCAAGAAAAATGCGTCAGCTTATCATTGTCATTTCTGCCACTTGCGTGTGGTGAAATGGGGTCATAACTTAAGAGACGGCTTTTTCATATCAATTATTTTACATAAAATCATATTTCAAACCATAAATAATGTTCGACAGCCAAATAAAAGAAACAATACCAATACAGGCTTACAGTTTAAGGCTCGACATTGTGTTGTCTACGATTAGACAGCTGATAACTCATTCCCGTACGTCGTAACTCTATAATGACCTTTGCTTATTGTCACATGTGCGCCGCATTCGCGATTGTTGCCGACGCCTGTTTGCAGGTCGGCCCACTACAGTTGTTATACATATCGAAAAACCGATAAACTTTTAGGCGAAAAAGGCACTATTCCAGGCCCATTTTTGATTTTTTGTGCGATATTAGGTAAAAACAGAAGCTTCTTATCCTAGGAAAAATAAAATGGGAAATCTTGGAAAGGTGGCACACTACCTTTAAGATTGTCATATCCCATAGAGCTGGAACCGACAGCGAGGTAGGATGTGCAGCCTGGACCGAATTGTAAGATTCTGCGATGCGTGGCAGCCTTATCTTTTCGTCAAGCGTAAAATCGTGCACTGCCGTGCCCGTTTGAGCAGCCATAAGATTAGGGAATAACCATTTGCCAAATTCCTTTAACAGAAACACCGAAAACTTTTCAGAGCGCTTGCGGGTATGCCCTTTTACGATATTTTTATCAGACCGCCATCCTTTCTTTTGCGACACACGTCCCAAAATAATGGCGTCCGGCGTCATAAAAGTGTCATTTCGGCGCGGCGGACCTCTCGGCCCAGTCCGGTATTTGTCCAGTTTGGCAGGCCGTGAACCGGGCACCGATCAACGTTATGGCTGGGATAACCATTCCTCATTCCCAGGGCTCTGTCGGCAGGCACAGTGATCCCCCTATGGCAGCACCGCCGAAAAATAACAGCACCGGACGACGCTGGGCTGAATTTCGGACCGACATTGTTGACGCAGGTGAGCCGAAATCTCTCCATTGTCATCCCCGTTGCCGACTGACAATGCCGTGACGAATCCATCGAGCCGGCACTGGGAAATTGACAAGCTGCTCAGACCTGACACGGCATCTCACCTCACTCGACGCCGCCATGCTGCAGGCTGCTGATCAATGCGAGTAGGCGGGACAAAACGTGGTGTGTTCCAAGTAAATTATGAAATGAAACATGAAGTGGGAAGCATATGCTGTTGAGAAGCATGGAGCATGCAGAACAGAACTGCAACGATGGTTTAGGTATGTTTAAATGGTTCATCACTGCACTCGACAACATTTAAACATGAAATGTCAAGTTCGTTGGTAGGCGAGCATGGTTGTCGTTTTCAAGACCATTAAAGCGCACTTACGCATGCTATAATCAGTTTTTTTTTTGTAACCTGTTCAATCGCTTTAAGCAGTAAGCACTTACGTGAAAAGGGCACTTGCCTCAAAATCTGGCCAGCCCTGCCAGCCGAAAATATCACCTTACTCTTGACCTTACTCATGATTTTACTTTACGACTTTCTATTAATTCCTATTGTTCGTCTCGTGTCGTAATCATTTTTGCACTTAAAGCGATCAAACAGGCTTGTACATTAACCATGAAGAAGTGCAAGTGATCCAATCCCATTGATTCATGCTTGATTGCCACGTGCCTGCTGCATGGTGGCGTTTTCGACACTCATTGATCATGAGGGGAACTGCGCGCATCCAAAGCCCGACTACGCATGGTCTTTGTTTGGCATGCAGAATGACGTCTGTTGGATTTGAGTTCACGGTTCACGCTACGTGTTTGCTAGGCTGAGGCTCAAGAACAGTGGAAGCCTGTACGCATTTTGTTAAATCAGCTCTGCCTTTCGTGAACTATTTGCCAGCGCTGCCATTTGCAATCTTCCCCACTTTGTGTTTTGGTTTTGTGACCGTGAGCCATTTCTCATTGCACCAAATCACGATGCACCTTTACTGCCCCTTTTCTGTTATGGCTAGCTTCACGTTAATGACCGGTTCGGAAATCTCATCAACGCACCTGGGCGCTGGGCCCGGGCCGTTTTCATTTATATCGCTTTACAGCGTCAGTAGGTAGGGCTAATTCGCTGCATGCTGCACCGTACAGTTTATTTAACTGCCGCTCGAGGGTCTAATGACTTCAGCCGGGGCTAGCAATGAGACACAATCATGCAACACCGTGCTTTCCGGAGTGCGTGATTTCATGACAATTGTCTGCGCATATGACAGATCCATGGTAAATGACACCAATTATACGTCCGCGTTTCGGTAAGCGCGATACTATCGAGGGTGTAATTCAGCCGCTCCGCCCCGCCAGCGGCCATCAGTGACATTTAATGGGCGCAAGAGACGGGGCGGCCTCTTTATTACTCAATGACCCAAATCGGGTCCAAAGGCAGTCCCCCGGCCGGTGCAATGGTGGTTCAACTTGCGTTCATTACCGTGCATTCAGCGTGTGCACATATGTCGTGCAGAGCCCGTTGGCTGTCTGCAGATATCCCTCCCCTCCCCTCCCTCCAACCCGACTGATGATTAGTTAATTGGCCCATCATCGAATGTTTTGCTCCATCGACCTGCTAAGACATGTGCGCCGTCTGTCTGGCGAGCGGGTCACCAACCCCTGTGAGCCTGCCCTTCTCCGCCGCCGACAACAGGGGCACAATGGGGCGCCCCGCTGTGTGCCGGGCGACCGGCGGCGGCGGCGGCGGCGGCGGGGCGGGGGCGGGGGCGGCCGATCGAGTCGCCCAGTCCTGTTGCGCGCCGGCCGTGACAACAAAAACTGGTCGCTCGATTTGCATGTGTCGGGCGGTCGCCGCGGCGCTCCGCCACCGATCGGGCGCCGATATGGCGTCACCGCGGCTGGTGCAGCGATGTATGAGCGATACCGTGTCTCGGGGAGCGCGAGGACCCGGCGAGGAGCCGGCGACGAGGTCCGGAGGTGATGGTATCAGTCCGGACACCCGCTGCGGTCCCGGACCACCGTCTGGGTGTGGAGGACCGCCGTATGATAATACCCGACAAAAAGAACCGCGCTGATAGTAACCACTGTCCTGTCGGCTGTCCCCCCACACTGTCTCTGACGGGGGGGGGGGGGGACAGACCGCAGACGGGGGGATCTGTAGCAGACGGCGGCGGCACGGCGCGGCGCCCTCCCGGCTGACACTGTAATTGTGCCGTCGGAATAATGATGACCGGCGCACCGGGTCATTACCGGCCGGCCGGCCGCTGCAGCGTGATTCAGCCGCCGCACAAGATGACGTTTTTGCGCCGCACCTCAGCCGCGGCGGCGGCGGCGGAGGCATTATTCCGGTGCAGGGTCTCTGTGGACGCGCAAACAGATCGCCGCTCCCACTCAATCAACTTGTTTATGGCAGGACTCAGACGACCTCGATTAGCTTTCATTGAAATCATCCATGCTTCAGTTTTGTTGGACCGTTGTAAATTCGCTGGAAATAGCGTGCAGGTCTGTCGGTGAAGTGGTTATTATTGAATTGTTTTATTGTTATAATTCCCCCGGGTGGATTCGCTGCAAGGTGGCATACCATTACCAGAGGAGCGTGGTGTGCTGAATGTAATGACTCATACCAGCGGAACAGATGGAATTGGAAACAGCTTGAGATCGATTGATGGCCAATGTATCTTTGGATCAATTTTGATTCGAAGGCATCAGATACTAGTATATACGCGCATACCCCACATTTCGTTCAAGAACTCTCTCTCATCTAAATATTTTTGCACTGAAATAATAAGAAGGTGCTCGCAGTAGCTTGTAATCCGTTGTTGCAAATCTTAGAAGAAAAAAAACAGGCAAAAATCAAGGGCATAAATCCATACAATGCGAGAAGCAGCGCATCAAAGTCCGAAGACCAATATTCAGTGTTCTTTTAGTGCCACTAAACAATGACCTCCCGGCCGTGATGACCCCGGCTCGGCGTGTGGCCGGCCGGCTGCCGCCGGTGTTTGGCCACCGTCCGTCGATCGCCTCCGCCGTGTATTGATGACAGCCGACACTCGTCCCGGATCAGCCGGGCTCGCTCCGGCGGCACACCATTTATCTACCGTCAAATGGCAGCCCCCAGCCATTACAATGACAATGGCACTGTCTCGGGACGGTCGGCAAGTCGACAGGTCCATTGGCGAGAAGCGGCGGGGGACGGGTCCAAACCGGTTCTGAGCCAGACACAAACACTCGGCGGAGGGGAAGGGTCGCTATGGGTACCGCACTGGGGGTGATGATCTCTGGGACAAAGGCCATGAGGGCACGACAGGTGTGCTAGGGTGTGTGGGGAGATTGAGAGGAGATCTTTAAAGATTGGAAACTGGATTGACTTTTTAAAAAATCATGTTGGAAAGTGGATTTTGGTGTGGCACATTACATTATGGAATTTATTTCAGGATTACGGCACAAACAAGCTCTTTTTCGAAGATCATAAATCTCCAGTTTAAGCGGACAAACACAACCCAAATATAGAAGACCAAGACCTGGCTAAACACCGACCGAAAGCCATGTTACACACACCATGCATCACAATTTTCTTCGCCCAGCATCGCATCCATCACACTTCAGACAGCTTATCAACATAGCGGTGCTCTGCCATCCCGCGTCCCTGGACGGAGCGACCGCCTTTGGATCCCGGGCCACGCTGTCGACACCAATTCGGTCGTCACCTCACAGCGGCAGGGGCACACACAGACCTCAATTTCCAGCCCAATTGTGCCGAATAGACGCCTCATTCACCTGGCGACAGGGCCCCGCGGCGCCCCAGAGTGGCGCACGAGACGGCGCACAAACAGGACGGACACAGGGTGTGCATGATGAGCGTTACGTCTAACTCACGCAAAACGTGCTGAGTGTTCGCACCTCACAGAACGAACAACGCAGAATGTCAAATGAACGAACGTCGCAGAACAAGGAGAACGCACGCATAATGCATGCAGAACGAACGTGGAACGCACATGAAACGCACACAGAACGCACTTATGATGCATGAAGAACAAACATAGAATGCAGACGAAACGCACGCAGAACGCAAGCGCCCGACAAGAACGATTAGTTTTGACTTGAAAGAACTGGTTTCTTCGAAACTGAGGGGCAGAGGCTTGCCATGTTCGAGACATAAACCGTAACAATTGGCGTTCGACCTGATTTCATCAAACTGAGAGTCGTCTCTTCATTGTTACCATTCTGTGATGAAGTCGCAATGGAAACGCGATCAGCTGCAGCGGCGACAGAAGCTGATACCGAAGTTCAGCAATGACAACACAATGAAAGCAGAACAAAAGCTCAACGAGCACTTTCTGAGGGCTAGCAGCAGCAGAAACAGAGCAGTATCCGTGACTCATCCATTCACCCGTATAGGGAATCGGTGACCTACTGAGCTGATGGCAGCTCGCCGACAGCGGGGGAAGGGAGGAGCCCGCCGCCGCCCGGTGATAACGGCACGTGACTGATATACCGTGGGAGGCGGCGGTAGGCTGAGTGCGTGTTCCGCCGATCCCCCCGGCCCTGACTGAGCGAGATGGAGGTGTGGGAGGCGGCTGCAGTCTGTGGGGGCGGCCAGAGCCCCGCGGAACCGACTGAACACTGTGTCAGTGTGTCAGATCTGTCACTTGTGAGCGTGTTAAGGTGTGATGGTGCGTGACAGACCAAGAGGAGGCCGGATGAAAGGGAACAAGCGCTGGGTTCTGTGCAGATTTTCTCGATACGTGACAATGTATGAAAAACGAGTGAAGCTGTAACACCATCTGGTGCTCTGAACTATTTCCATAAATATTTCGGAAAATGCTGTTCAGTTTACCAGACATGTTGAACGCTGATCTTGGAACGCATCTTTGTTTGTTATCGATTTGGACCTTATTCTACAAAAGCTTATTTTCCAGGTTAGGAAAAAACAATACAAAAAGAAGGCCGAAGACCGTGGCATTTATATCTCGTAAGACGCGTTCAAAACGACTCATGATATGTGAAATCACCACGCGGGATTACAACTCCAGCACAAACTCCGCGGAATCACCACCCCGATAACAAGTCGCCGACCTACGGCCACGCCCTCAGCACAGTGACCCCATGACCGGTCACGGGTCACGCCTCCCCCTCACCCCAGTCCGGATGTTGTGGTGACTCACTGACCTTATCTCGGTGAAAACACTCACTCACACACGACGACCCTGCAGAGCTCAGAGTTTTCACCCCGTGAAGTTCATGCGGCGACCCCGTCCGAGTTCACACACCTACTCCGTGACACACGAAAAGGCACCGGGCGGAACCCCCTTGGTGGCAACTTTCCATTTTTTTCGCGGTAAAGCTACAGGTGACATCGCCCATCAAATGCCGGAACTTGATGTCGGCTGATTACGGCTTCCGAGAGGTTCCGGTGCCTTACACACCAGCGCACGGTGTCGCGTAACCGTGGCGAAGGGGGAATTATCTAGGGTAGTATCGCACGAACAGCCATCCCGACCGTACCGATACTGCCAAAATGATTAAATTAGTGCTCAAAAGTCAATATCCTTCACTCAAGTACCAAGCCGAGTGCCTAAACACGGTCACAATTCAGATGACAATTCAACTCTATCGAACGCAGATAAGACACAGACATTCCTTTGCCATGAATGGCGTGACCCAGATCTTGAAGGCTGACATAAGACCTTGCTGGTGACTCAGTCTTACCCGAAGCACAGCTAGCATTTCTCCTGCTTTGCTCTGGCTGTGGCCTCTGATTCGTTTACGTTACTAACGTGGGTCATGATTACCATGACCTCCAAGACTTTTGCACATGTCTGGGCCTAAATGTGATATTTTCCAGCGATATCGTAACCATAGACCTCTACATACCTCTACCTCTGCATGGACCTCTACATACATAGACCTCTACGGTATGTAGTGGTCTATGTCGTAACCTTTGTGACTTGTCCTGACCCAATGACCTTATCGTCACAAAAGTTTGATGTGACCTGTAGTGACATGAGGGTGACCTTTGCTAACCTTACCGTGACCTGTGTTAGCCTTACCGTGGCCTGTGTTGACGTTAATGTATCTGTTTTTAAACTTAGAGTTCTGTGATAACCCTAAGTGTCACTGTTCCGTACAAATTGGTCACGAGTTTTCCGTTTTTAATAAAATGTCGGCTGTGATGTGAACTCTTGACTTTTGATTCTGATTTATCTCCCAACGCGTGTTTTGTCTGTCAACCGTTCTCCTCGTCGCTTCCGGCCGGCCGGCCCTCGGCGGCCCGAGCCATGTGAGGCCATGTGTGGGCCACTTGTAACCGTCCTGGGCCGACGGCCGCGTCCAAACCCGAGCAGTTGTTCAACGAGTGTTGCCAGGGAGAGGACCCGACAATCCTCTTCCTGGCACGACTGAATATAACCCCAGCCGACAGCGAGCGTGTCGATTGAGCGAACTGCGAGTCGCGATATCGAACCGAACGACAACAGTCACCTTTGTGGCCCTATGGTGACCTGAGGCCTCTTGCACCAAACTACCTAGCTAGGTAAAATCGAAAAACCGGTTTCAGAATAAGCTAATCTAACGGTGGTAAATTTGTTTGCAATAGCCCAATGCATAATCCTACATGTGCTTGCTAAATTTTGCACGCAAATTGTTACATTTGAGACTTGGACTGGGTATACGATGCAAAATAATCCCACCTTTGGTGCAAGAGGATTTTGGTGCAAGAGGCCTCTGAGCTGACCTTTCAGCGGCATATACAATAAAGTGAGTGACCCGCGCGTGCCCCGGGGGCGTCGCGTGTCGTCGCAGCGCGGTCGGCCGGCCGCGGACAGTCTGGTGATTGATCTCGGAGCTCAGCCGTCCCGATCACCGATCATTCACAATCACCACGGTAATCACCCCTTTCCCCGGCCGGGGGGGGGGGGGGGGCAGGTGCCGGACGCGGCCCGGTCAGCCCCGCACACCGCGATGAGCCGGGGTGGATAGGGTGGACGCGCCGCTGTGGACAGGGGGAGAGGGACACGGAAGGGGCGCGCGGCCTTATGAGCTAGCCGACTGAAAGGGGTGCACGGCCTTATGAGGCCGGCTCAAAGGGTGCACGATCGAACGAAATGAATGAAGTGGCCGCGCGGCCACCCAGGCAGAAGTAAGCCTGTAAAGATAAATTGACTGGTTGGTGACTTTGTTACGTGTCTCTGTTACTTGATTGGAGTTGTCAGCCGACGCAAAACACTAAGCCACTTCTGCAATTTGTTCGGGATGTCTCTCGCGTCCCAAAAACAAGGCTGACGGAGGCGAATTTCGGCGAGAAAAACCCGGCGATAGATACCAGCGGAGACCACCGAGCGTCAATTACATACGGCGTCGATGCGACTTCTATTCTTCTGGCGGCGCTGTTTTCCGTCCCGGCTCCCAATGCCGTCTCTCACTGTCACCGAGCACATTTCGGCCGCGCGCGCGGCGCCGAGCGGACCCGCCCTCCGAATTCCCCAGCCTGTGTTCTATCTGCAGAGCGGATGACAGGGCGCCGGCGAGGAGACGGATTATGGCACAAGGCGGCTGTGTCGGGACGCCAGTCGATGCCTCCTACCGATGGCTGATGTTTGCTGCGCAGACGGAAGAAAAACGACCGGAAATGCTTTAAAATTGGCGAGACTCAGAAGTTAGATCCAAGGAGTTGATGGTCCTATGGCGTAATGTTATGTATGTACATTGTACATTGTCAAGAGCTAACTACGAAAGGTCTTTATTTGTACTACCGAGTCTCCCAGAGAAGCATTATGAACGACTGCAATTGCGAACACAATTACAAAAGAGCAGCCTGAAACAGTTCCTCTTGAACGCCGTGAAAAAGCAGCTCCACCCAAGCTTGAAGACATTTCCTAATAATATGCATAAGTGTTGAACCTACCTAAATAAACGTGACCCTTCAACCGCACATAATGAAGTGAAATGCTCACGCACAACAAATTACACCGGCAGCGCGGCCCAAAATTGCCTCCAAGCACCTATTTAAAAACCACTAATGACAGTCTACACTTGCTGACGTTCAAGGTGTCGTTTCATTTCGTGCACCCACCATCGCAACTAGTATTCGAGATGTGTTGTCTGCCTGCTTTAGCCGACCTAACCGACCGGCTGCCCCAGCCCCTGCGTGCGACCCAATCTGCACTATCACGGCCCACTATGCCGCCGCCAGCTATCAACCGGGCCGACCGACAGCGCTGACTCGGCGCCGCGATTTAGCGGCCGCATCCCTTCCGCCGGCGCCTGATTGATTCAGCCGTGCAACGATGTTGAATATTCAGCGACGGTAGTTTGCCGATAATTAATCTGGCCGCGCTGCCCCTATTACTGATGGCTATTTGCCGTAATCTGTCTTCAGACCGAGCCAGAAATTACCATACGCCATTTGCCAATGTCAAACCTCTCCGATTCAGCAGCTCAAGGGTCTCTCTCGCTCGCTCTTCAGCGATTGGCGGCGGCGCAGGAATTAATAGAGACGAGCCCGGCGCACAGCACGAGTAGCGCCGCGGCGCGCACAATCGGGATGAATTTATGCAGCTGCTGACGGGGATGTAGACGCTAAGGATCCGCGGAAGATGTTCAGACCGGGTCGCTTGAGCTCCATTCACTGAGCGATCTGGTGACTGATGAGGCGGAAAACTCCCAGTTGGATATGAAGTGCCCGCATACGTTTCGGTGTGATCACACTAATCGACGACAAACAGTTCAGCATAATATTGCGTTTTACGCCAATGAGCTGTTGATAACGCATCTTTTTCACTTATGTATTTTTCCATTTCATTTATCTTATTTTATCTATTCTAATTTAATAATACCATTTATTCAGGGAAAGGGGCTAGATAACAGCACAGGAATAGTTATTGTAACCTGAAGGTACGCTATGTCATCTATCTGTTCCGGATGCACCACCAAAATTTATCTCACTCAGCGACGCAAAAACTTTGGACTGCTTTTCATTGATTCGGAAAGCCTCGCACATTACCTCATTTGGGATAACTGACCATTCATCTCACCACACGAGAGTAAGCAATCTGGCGATCCGTGTCGTTTGAGCAATATGCCTTGTCTAGTTGTCTTTCTGTTCATCCCACAGATTCATCACCAGTAATTCCTGTCCGCGCCAGCCGGCGGTGACGGCCGCGGTCACGCGAAGACGGGACGGCGCCGCGCGGGGCCGCGCGGTTAGCCCCTGTCCCCTCTGAGCAGTCCCATTTATCGGCGCTCATAACTGCCCCTGAATGTCTGCACGTACTCGTTACCGCCGCTCCCGAGACGGGTGAATAATTCACCCGTCCAGACCTGTCCGTGCCGACCCAGTGTCCATCACATGGTCACTATACGCGCACGCACCGCTTTTTTCTGCACGTGCAGTTTTTTTTCTGAAGGGACAGAAGTGTCTCTGACATGAGATCGATAGCAAAGGTTTTCAGAAAAGGAGCAGTTTCGATAGCGCATTGAAAAAGCCGGTTCCTAGCGTTATGCTGTTTTTTATTGTTCTTTTTTTTGCGAGCGCTAACCCATGATTACGAATTGATTTATGCCCAGCATAGATTTGCATTTGCCACAGTTGAGCAGCGTGTAGTAGATCCATGAGCTTATACATATTTGTAATTTGCTATGGAGTGGAACGCTTTCATTATTATTTGCTGTATTCGGAGAGGAGACTTACGGTGCGGGCAATAATGCAACAGGTATGGAGGCACCTCCCAAGGTGGCAAAGTTTGCACGTTTATCTTCGTGGCGATGAGCAACACGTTGATTGATTAATTCTGTTCCACGGGGACCAACAGGCTCAATCTATGTAAAGTAGTACTCCGCGAGTGAGTATATAACAATGAATTCAGAATAAGAGAATCTAATCAACATTTATGCATGCCACATTCATATCTATTAGTGTAAACCGGAACTTAATTCTTTCACTGGAATCGTAATAGAGGGCTGCTCAGTGCTCAGACGTTACAAAAAGGTGTCTGCACAGTGGTCAAAAAGACGACCCAAATCAAATAATCCCCGCAGTTTGTCAGACTGCACATTTGTAAGGAAAATAAGGAAACGATATCAAATAATGCAAAGCAAGAATTATCTAATGGAGACCGAAGCGTTGAGTAGTTACATGCAGACTGTCAGAATCATTAATTTTAAACCCTATTTAATTAATCGGGCGAGAGGCAATTCTCGTCATGAGTCACAAAATCAGCGGCAGAGCAGTGGCGCGTTATTCAGCATTCATCAGAGCATATTCATACAAGGATTATACAGATGGCTGGTGCGCCGTGCCGTTTCGAAATGCGCCCGAGCAAACATTTCCGTCTCATTTGGGCGCCGGGGGAGAAGCAGGGGCCGAGAATTCCGCGCCAAATGAAGACACGTGATAACGGCAATTATCATTTATCTCCTTGGCGGCGCGCGACACCCGGCCAACAGTTTCCAGCGTCGTCGATTTATCAGTTTATCCGCGTCCATCGATAAATGTCACAATCGCGCAGAAATCACCGGCCCACTGAATGGTCGGCACAACCATTGTCCGACGGCCAGTCGGAAAATGTAAATAGCAAACATTCATTTCATGCCGGCTGCCGGGCGGCCCGGCCGGACGCGGGCCTTTGCAGATGGTCGCGCTCTGGTGCCACGTGCCGCCACGGCCGCGGCGGGGCTCGGCTCGCGCGCCGCCCAGATATTCGCGCATTGTAGCCATGCAAATAAGCGCCGAGGGCCGCGGAAGGGCCGCGTCCAGGACTGATGGTGAGCGGCGGCTACCGATCCCCACCGGGTCTGATTTGAGTGGCCTGGGCGCGCCGCGCCGAGAGGACCGTTATCGTTCTGCGGCGAGCCGACAGAAGCGCACGGTCCCGCGGGACGGTCTCGCGCGCCGGTCCCGCGGGACCATTTCGCGCGCGCGGCCCTCAGGACCGCGGACTGGCGTTCGACAGTTACAGATGCACACTCGTTGGGGTCGGCTATGGCCGTATGGCTATCAGCTCCAAATTGATACCGGTCATCGGTCATTGAGGGCTGTGGAGAGGGGTGATGGCGATTGTAGATGGCTGGGCAGAGCCGACTGGCAGGCGACACGGGAGCACCGGGCCCTGCAGCCGTCCCAGTCGCGCTAACTGGGCGCGCAGGGGACCGTCAGCTCCAAACGATGACGGGGAGGGGCCACTCCACGCCGATCGCTAACAGTTGGAACTAAATCCGTTATGTGCTTTGCTTGCCTCGGTTAATATTTCATGTCGCCTGATTGTGTTTCACAATCTACACTCCATGTGCTGATGGTGTAATAATACACCTCTCAGCAGACCTGTCAAAATACACTGACAAATCAGCGCCGCTTTCGAGACTGCATGCAACCAATCTCATTAGGAATTGTGGTCGGCTTCACACGATATCGACATAGCGCTTATCCACAATCCCTTGGAACGCATGCTAGCTTGTCGCATAATTACACAGCCCAGTTATACGGCACAAAACAGCCTTCAACACAGAAATAAAAATGTCGTGACACGCCGTCGCAAACACTCGTGACAGTAGCCACTAATTCGATAAATAATCGATGCGAATCATTTCACAGTCAGGCTGCGCTTTGTAATTTGCCTGGGGCACAGAAACCATCGAGACATGTTGTATCAGCAAAACAGGTTTTCGACAGTCCGAGGGTAATCAACGTATGCAAATTGCACCAATTATCGGCCGCCGGCTGATGACGTGCGTTATGCGTGATCATGCCGGTGGCCGGTTATCACTGCATCATTCACAAATGTCCACTGAACCGCTGAACGAGGAATGACATATCGATAACGGAATTAGGTGCTGTGGGGTAAATAATATTGGTAAACGGCAGTCAGGAAACTAATGCCAAAAAGAGCCTTTGCAAGTGTATAGCAGATTTGAAAATATAATTAATTTGAGAGAAAAAATGGGTAACGACCAATAAAAGTCTATCACGAGACAATACCTAACGACGTGAGACCGATAGTATTCGGCGAAAAGATACTTTCCTTAGAAGGCATTTTGAGAGCGGTTTGAAAACGGTTCTGACTTCCCAAATGTGTAAAATTGTTCATTACATGTGATTGGTCGAATTTCATTGGCATTACGCGCTCAAAGAGTCACTCAATACTCATGTTATTACGCCTTCTACCAGCCCATCTTCCGCCATTCACCACGGTCCACGAGGTGACATTCCATAAGAACAACACCTGAGGACAGCCCCCACGCTACCCCAGGCAACTAACCTGGCTCCGCTCCAGTTCGGTGTCCTCATGCTGACGGTATAAACGCTTCTTAGAATGTCTTCCTGCATGAAAGCCGTTCATCTTCCGGCTTCATATTTCCTTCTCTCTCTCTCTTTCCCACACGCGTGAAACACGAATATGAATTTCAAACTACACTTGCGACAGTCAGTCACTCTGCGTTCCACTGCCCGAAACTTACAAGTCACATTACCGAGAATGCACTGGTCCATCGCCCCTGATCCCAACACTGTCATCAACCGCACCTCAAGAAGCTCAGCTTCTAACTGACCAGCATTCATTTCTCTCGCCCGGGGGCACAGCCGAGGGGAGGGGGAGGGGAGGCCGGTGTCAGTTTCCAACTGCTCGAGACGGCGAACCGCCCGCCTCAGGTGGCTTATGGCCCCGCGGCGACCCAGAGCGACGGCGGAGCGGAGGAAAGAGGCGCATGGCTTCAAATATCTGAGCCCACCGATACTGTGGTGTCGAGTTGCTGTTATGTTAGCAGTAGTGGGTCATTGAGCTCATCTCCCGCTGCTCTCCCTCGCTCCTCCCCCTCCCCACACATCACCACGTGACCGTCCATTGGACACGGGCCGGTCGTCACGGTCGCGCGAGTCCAGGTCACGTGACCTGTCATCGGGCGCGCCGCGGACAAACAGCACACCAGTCATCAGTCACCCCCCCCCTCTGGGCCGCCCCTCCCCTGCGCTCAGCCACCCCTTCCCCGTCCGCCGCGGGGCAGACGGGATAGCCGCCGGGCCCGAGACCCAGTCGGGGCGCCGTGACGCCCGCGGGCGCCCGTCACGGCGCCCACCGCCCCGTGACGACACGTGTCGGCTAAGTGAGGTGCGTGCGCGCCTGTCGCCCCACGCTAATTGTATTGGCCGCAGTGGGTGTGTGCGCGTGTGCGTGCGCGTGCGGCCGGCCCCGATTGGCGGCGCTCAGTGGAGGGGGACAGAGGGACAGAGGGGGCGGGGCAGTGAGGAGAGAGAAGGGAGCGACCCCGGCAGAGGCGCGCACTGGGAGCTCTGGTGGGACGCCGGCGGATTCACGGCGACAGCCTCGTGCAATGCGCTGTTTCCATAAATATTTTATCCGTGTGAACCAAACGAAAACATACTTTTGTACTTCAACATCCCTCAATAAATTCATTTTGGTCTTTTTTTGTGATATGCGATTTTAATAAGAAACGGTGCGAAAAACCTTGGTTTTTTAATTCCTTAACGACGTTAAAACTTACAAATAAAAGAAAACGGCATCGACGTCACTCGTCATCTTTCCGAGAGTCAAGGCCAGAAATCAAGCGACAGATTTGTGTATTGCATTTGTCGATACTCGACACATAAATCATACTTCATTTTACTTACGATATCCTAAAGGCACTTCATCGAATAGGTATCTGTTGATTTCATCCAAAACATGACGATATAAGGAGCACTGTGGGTAATGGGTGTGGATTATTGCCGGACAATAATTCAACAACCGGATGTTGTCACTTACGATTCATTTCATCGAAGAAAAAACTGGACGCCTACATAATGTTACACCAGGCGTTAACATATCGATGAGCCTGCTGCTTCCGATACGTCTTAAGACTCCGCTACATCCCAGATATATCATCGGCTAAAAGCGGCAGAGCTGACTGCGGAGCCGTTTTCAGAGCCGGCAGAGACTGGCGCGGAAGTCCGCTCCATTTGGTGGAGGGCCACTTCAGAGCCGCTCTCCTCACCATTTAGTAGCGCGCGCGGCGCGGTCCCGAGTGCGCGGCTCTCCCTCGCGCGCGCTCTCCCGACCTACCCCTCTGCTCCCGGCGCCACGCATCAATGATGGATGTCCGCTAATTACGACATAATGAAGTTGCAGAGGAGGGGGCGAGAACGCACTGTATCCCCGCGATAATTGAAACGGCTTAAATGTGCCGCCGTCGTTAGAGCCCGGCTAGTCGTCAGTAATAATGGTGCTCAGTACGCGTATATGGCTGGTAATAACACACGGCGCCAGTGCGTACCGCCGGCCGCTGCACAAGGAGTCATGTTTACCGGGCTAATGGAGCGAGACAAATGCGACCTGTTACCGTGCGCCGATCGGCGCGGATCATTTGTTGGCGTGTGGCCGGGCAGATGGACCAACTTTGGACGCCCGGCGCTGTCCGCCGAGGGTGGGCGCTAATAGAAGAGCTGTAACTCGGGCGGGCCGCGGGGGCGGGGTCCATTGGGACCCGCCCACCTGAGTGGTGGGACCCCGCCTGAATGGGCTGGGTCCTTCCGCTGGTCTGGCCCCAAAATTGACACTCACTAATTTAACTCGGACGCCGATCCACTGGTGTATGACGTTTCACCAATAACTTGTCACTTTTTTCAAGCGCGTGACTTGATTAGGTATTGCATCCATTGATTAGGTATCGCTAAGTGCTTACACTTTTCAATTTCATCTATGAGCTAGGCTTTTTTCGTGCTTCTGATGTCTATCGGAAGTCATAACCCAATGAACATATGTTATCTGTCATCCTTTTAATCATATTAGGGGTTCTACATACAGAAGTGTATGACTATTAGCTCCTGACAGCGACAGCCCGCCTGTCCCACATTACCTGCTCCTCCCGGCCCACCGCCTAATCAGAGGAGCCCGGTCGTGGGGCCCCTCCCTCCCTCCCTCCCAGCTCCCTTACCTTCCGTTCCCACGGTGCGTGTGCGTCTCGCCTGTCTCGAGCTCGTAACAACCTCACCTAATCAGACCGACCCCCGAGGCCACGGTCCAGCCACGGGCCACCGAAAAAAAAAACGAGAAAAACCCACTGCACAATTATGAAAGTTTCCAATTGCTGCTACAAGGACACACAAACATTGAGTGTTCACGAGCAGAAAACACTCCGGGGACCTCATCATTTGTAGCTATCAATAGAGCAAAAAGTCATACACACTGTGCTACTTGAAGCGGAATGGCCAAAGTTTCTCTGTGTTGTGCTAAGTTGTGTTGATTTTTTTTTCAGGTGGCGGTGTGGCAGCGCGGGTCCACCGTCTGTCCCTTCGTCATGGTGTCACGGATCACTTCACGGATCACTTCTGGTGAACAATCACCTGGTGAACTGCCTAGGGCGGAGCGGTCGGTCTGGTGGCTTCATTAGGGACCCCCAGTCCCCCGCGGCTGATGGATCGGGAGCGAAAGAGAGAGAGAGAGAGAGAGAGAGAGAGAGAGAGAGAGAGAGAGAGAGAGAGAGAGAGAGAGAGAGAGAGCGAGAGCGAGAGAGAGAGAGAGAGAGAGAGAGAGAGAACGAGAGCGAGAGAGAGAGAGAGAGAGAGAGAGAGAGAGAGAGAGAGAGAGAGAGAGAGAGAGAGAGAGAGAGAGAGAGAGAGAGAGAGAGAGAGAGAGAGAGAGAGAGAGAGAGAGAGAGAGAGAGAGAGAGAGAGAGAGAGAGAGAGAGAGAGAGAGAGAGAGAGAGAGAGAGAGAGAGAGAGAGAGAGAGAAGTGCGTTGTGAGCGCAGGAGAGGGCGGGATGTGGTCCGAGAGAGGGAGGGAGCCGGAGTGGCCGTGAGGGTTGGAAAGAAAATGGCGGCCGTATGTGCGTGGTGCGGCGGTGTTACGATTTCGAGGAAATGTTTAGGACGTGCTTTTCACCGAACCCCATATTTGCACTGATGATTCATTAATTGCTGCGCCTTGGCAAGGTTCGAAATAGCTCTATGCAACAAAGGATGTGTGTGGATCATATTTTAGAGCAGCAAAGCTTTGACGAAATATTGATAATGGGGACATTTTGGGGAAAGAAAATGAATGCCTGCGCCTTGTGTCAACTCATTAACAAAATAAAGTAACCGGTGCCTAACGTATTTGCGCCACTGTTCTATGTAGCTTACCAAATAACATCATACCTTCTGTACCATTGTATTAAGTATTCCTGTCTTCATGATTATCAATCAGACAACTGTTGATACCTACCTGCCATATAATTAGCGGCATGCTCTTGCGGAACCTTACCATAGCTCACCTATCGCATAACATATTCATATCACGTACTTTACCTTCCTGTCACCCTGGTCAGGGCTGGCGCAGTGCGCCATGTTTTGCGCCGCTTTGTGGCGACCCCGCCCCACTGTGCCCGCGCGCAACAAGCCCGCTACACAAACTCCCAATTAACGACGGAGCGCCTATTCATGAGCGTACGCACCCGCGCGGCTCAGTGGCTTGCTAATGGCGGCCATTTTTAACTGTCTCTCTCTGCAGGAAGGCGGTAATTGCCAATGCGCACCGACGCTAATGGCTGGCATCAAACTAATGGTGCTCGCTGTCGGCCGGCGCGAGTCCTGTAGATAAGCAGGCCGCTCCGGATTTTAGTAGGGCTGTGTGTGTATTATGGAAGTTGAACGCGGAAAAGATGCGAGCGGGGACAAAAACGAACGAGAGTCGTTCTGAGGTTGTTCGGCTGATCAAAAGCCGTTGACTGTATCCTGTTAATCTTCACCAGGGGCCGCATAAGAACCTTGCTGCATGGACCATTCCCATGATCCGATTGGTAATTCACACTTATAACAGTTTATTTGAGGATGTGAACAGTTTTGCTGGTTAGAATCCCTCTTTTTTGACCCTTTTCCTGGATCTGATAGCTTTTATTTGATCATTGCGGGATAAGTGTTTCTCAGTCACCATAGTTCAACCCGTCTGGCCCCACGCGGCGATTATACCCAACATTGCCATTATGCCCATATCAGCCACTCGCTGCCCACTGCCTGCAGCCTCTGCAGTGTCTGACGGCTGTCTGCAGCCTCCTGCAGTCCGTCCCGACCGCAGAATCAATCGGTCGGTCGCACGATCTGTGCGCCGATGAGTCACGGTCGGCGCCCCGCACGGAACCGGCTCACGGCCGACGGTTTCCCGTGAGTACGCGGTGCGAAATCGGCGCCCCCGGGCCAGCAGACGGGACTGACTCACCCGGTCATGACCTTGGCGATTTGGCAGTCGTCAATGAGACACTGTTCGTGCGCTGAGAGCTGGTGATTCCCGCGCAACAGTCGACTGTATGGGTCTGCAGTATTGAAGGCACACATGCTCAATCCGGTCATAAGTTGTATCACACACCGGCGCACAGTTACTTTGTCAGTGACACATCCGCTCTTTATGTAAATACTGTCGTCGCTAATTTCGGGAAAGTCGGTTAATTGCGTCAAGTGTGCAGGCAGGAAGCGTTAGGAAGGTCTGCTGTGCCCCGTTAGTTTCTCGTGGCCATGTGTCGTTTTCATAATGTTATGATCGTGCAACAGTACTGTTACAAATGATTCATCGCGCCCTCATAAACGAGGAGTGTCATTGAAGATTTGAAGCTACCTGAGTTCGCTGTCTATTCCATTTGGCAAGTGAACTGAGCAAAAGTAAATTGAATAGCAATAGAAATCACCGAACAAATCTCCACCAGTCCAGCGGCCCGATAAAGAAACACAACCCTTTCCTTCCCTGTCGCGTGACAAAGAATTTGGTCAGCGGGCCCTTCTGTAGATTTTTGCGTCATCATTTATCAGAGCGGCCGTTGGTCGTTTTTCTGGTGCCGATACAATGGGCTGGGAGTGGCCACTGGGCATGTTCGGGAGAGCTCCATATTTCTGCAGTCGCCCGCACCGGACACCGGAAATGATTTATCGTGCGCGTCGCATACTTTATGTCCGGATATATGAATTGACGATGTGTCTTTGGACTGGGCGCTGTGCGATAAATGATTTCCTCGTGAGCACTTGGCGTGATTGATTGAAATTCAACTGAACTGGCCAGCTCCCTCTGTCCGCTGCATGCATCACAATACCAACGATTTGGGAGAAGCAATCTGTCGTTGTTTGAAAGAAAGCGTTAGACTACTTTGGGCATATTGCACACGACATATCACAGATGATGCAATTGAAACTGAAGCAATGGTGATGAATGTTGATTTGCTATTCTAGATCAGTTTCATTTAGCAACCCTTATTTTGCATAACAGTCCAAGATCCAGAACGTCACGAATAAAAAAAGGCAAAAGCACTATCACAGCACACGCTGTACAGTAGGTCTACTAAAAAAGTCCCCCGCTCCAGAGGCGGCCGGCCGGCCGAACCCCCGGATTCCAGCCCCGACTCTATTGCGCAGGCCGCGGCAGCGACACGGGTCAGGTCGCGGCGCCCGGCGAGTGGGTCAGTTGGCGGCGGCCGGCCGTGGAGTGAGGACGCCGTGTGTGGGGCGCAGAGATGCCGCAGTGCAGAGGAGGGGAAGATAATGACTCTGCACGATGCCGGAAACGATGCCTTTGTGATCTAAATTAAACACCTGCAGTGCATATCCTCCCTTGCCCCATTCCTATTTTATCATAATCCTTCAATAATCTGTAATGGCCATTCAGCGCAAGCAAGCAAACAAAACAACCCGTTTAGCGGCGACATCATCTCGGATAAAAAAGCGACAGTGATGATTAGAATAGACTTAGCGCGAGGGCAAATCGAGGGGTATAACTATATGTATCACATACCGAGTATTTTATTCCCAATTCCCATCTAGCGAATTAAGATTGGGGATCTTGTCCAACAAGTCAGCGGCCGTTCTAGACACAGAATAATGCTTTGTTTTCGGTCACATCATTATCTGCAATAATTCGAAGCGAGGTTTAACCCTCGCTGGCCGAGAAGAAGGGGTGGATGCCGCCACCATGCATTCTTTTTGCGGTAGCTCAAAGCACACTGATGATAGAAGGCTGACATTTCACATGCCTTACATTTCATTCAAGCCGGATCACTTGACATCAACCGCGTTTTCAGGTCAGGTCACTTAACTATGACGTCTTAGGTAAACCTCTGCACGGTTGTCGGTTATAAAATGATGCAATCCGCAATGCACTTAGTGTCGTATAAGCATAATGGGGAATTATGGAAACTGTTAATTTGGCGTCGGAAATGATCTGAAACTATACCTCAAGCACATGAAATCGTGACTTCATACATTCTTGGCAAGGTCTAATGCTTCACTTTTGCATTGTTCAACTTGCGTGACGTCATTTATGACGTCACTAGGGTCATAGGAGTGTTTCGTCAATAACTCCAGATCAAAATGAGCTAGCCAGTCGGGACAGCCATCAATGGACTTAGCAAGACTTGCCGAATCAAATGTTATGCAACATGTCCTCCTTTCAACAACTTCGTGACCTGCGTTGCCCTAACATGACATTGACCTGAGGTAAACAAACATCCTAAATTGCTTCACCTAAACAAAAAAGCATATAAATCGACGCGTCTGAGAACAGAAATCACGATTGTATCGAAATGACGATAATGCGTTTAGTTATTTACCAAGAACCGATCAAATGCCTTGGGGCCCTTGACCTGCCCTAAGAGGTCACTGATATTTTAAAATGGGGTGCCAGTCGCTGCGTCACGTAACGACGCAAGCGCTCGTTTTTTTTCGCGAGGCTCTAGCAGCTAGCTCAATTATAGGAGCTAAACATGGGGTCGGGGAATAGCTCCCTTCTCACTCACTAATTTGGCCGGGATAGTGTTTGCAATTATTGTTAAAATCTAGCATTTTAAGATTTCAAATGACCCATTTTTTCCCGCCCAAGTCTTTCAATTCAAGGTCATAACATCAGGTTACGTCAAGTGACCTTACCTCAAGGAAAGTTCCTGTGCTCATCATATCTAAATACACCGACTAAACGATCGCTTCAGAACTTTCAGCGATTTTAATGGGCAACAGTATATGTATTTGAAACGTTTACTTTGCAAGTTTGACATTGTTGACAGAAAGGCCGGGTCAATTTTGAGATCGCTCAACTCTCAAGTCAACGGGAGAAAATTGAACTGCGCTTTTTTGGACGGAACGCATAATCAACACTCTGAAAACATGTGTTGCTTGATGAGATGCAATGCTGAATGATAAAATTGTTTGTTTTGTTGGGGGGCCATCTTTTTCGGTCTGAAAAGGCCCTTGCAAAGCTATGACATAACTATGCTGTGGTGTAGTAATTGGGTTGTGAGAGCCAGCGACAGTGATCTGCGGAAGCGAGACTGTTCCCGTGGGACGATTGCCCTGTCAGGATGGTCCAGCCGTCTCCCTAACGGTTACCCGAAGAGGATTATGTATCCTGGAATGGATCCGACATCAACTACAGGTTGGCTGGTGGGGTGACCTCCAGTCCAGAGAGGCAAGCATGAAGACTAGGGGCGATGCGGATTGGTTTTTCCTGAGGATAGCGAGGACGGAAGGAATCTAGCACCCTTGAACCTTCCTAATACTGAACGTATCCCAGGCTGTTAAATCTCCTAAGTGTTTTTTCTCGACATGTCAAGGTGTCATTAACAAAAATATGAAATTCGGGAGGATAAATTAAATATAGAAATTGTGGCCGACAGAACATTATCAGTTGCGTTCAACATACTCGCAAGCATGTTCACACACCCAGCTTACATATGAGCCATGTAATAATTATTTTTGATAGACATGCTTAAGTTATGAAATCATCTGAAGTGTTTGTAAAGTTCCACGATACGGATATAATATCCTGCTATGCATTATGACCATTTCTGGTCAGGTCATGTCTTTGAACATAGGCCAAATTTGTCACATGACCTTTAACCCTCGCCGGCACAGGGGGGGGGGGGGGTGATGCAACCCCCCCTAAGGTTTTTCGCGAATAACTCGCGTAAAAAGCGGCCGATCGCAACGAAACTTTCATTACCCTTGCATTGCTCAATTTTACACCTACCCTGAAAATTTCATGACCCTGACCCAAATGACCTTTGACCTGTGACCTCTTTTCCGAGACCATGTTTGGCCGGAATCGCGATTCGGCGTATGTCGGCTCGCATTAGCCGCGCGTTTGCAAGCTTTTCGTGGTTTCAAACGTTCAAACATGTGACTTGATGTTGCTCCCATACATTAGGGTGGGTTTCAAGGTCACCTGAAGGTCAGATCAGGTCAGGTCATTAACCTTTGGTGACCTCGGGTGACCTCGGTTCACTTTTTCGAGTTTTACATGTTTCTACTTTCTAGGCTAGTTTTTTTAGCTGAATTCGAATTTAGCAACCATTTGAACATTTACGAAGTAGTTTTGGTGCCTTCGTAACATGTTACGAAGCTGTCAGAGGCGGTTGACACGTATTACGAATACCCGTCACAACCCCTACCGGTTGACCTGACCTGACCTGACCCGACCTGGTCTAAATGCTTAAAGACATCATCTGTGATCAAAACTAACACGATATTCGTGATTAGCACCCCGGAAAACCACATAGCAGCCACACTTTATTTGTGCCGTCGAAGGACGCAAAATGGCCTGTGCCGGCGAAAGTTAAAGATCAACTTTTTATTCATTCGAAGCGTTTTGATAAGAGGAACACGAGGCTGGTGAAGTTAATTTCATGCAAGTTTTAAGCTAAAAACTTTTAAGTGTTTGTGGAAAAGCAATTGTTTTTCTCATAATACCGATGGTGGCAGTTGTTGTTATTTACATGCTAAGCCGTTGACCCTAATTAAATATGACAGTATAATTATTCAGATTTCAGACATAGCGGTAAACGAGCTGATTGTTGTGTTAGGTTAGGCTCTTCCGGTCGATTTCAGAGTGGGAAGGATGATAGGAATTAGGGGGAGACAGGGGGCCTGGGCGGGAGTCCTGGACCTCATGCTCCGCTGGGGCCGAGCCCATCACGTGGGTTGGATTGCCCTGACACATGGATAGCCCTGGGCGGTGTTTCACGGCCCCGCGCTGCAGCACGCTGCGCTGCGCTGCTGCATTGTTGCGGCGGTTGATATGAATTCGGCTCCACGCTAGCGTTGCGAGCCATAGGCGCGGGAGCCGGGGGGGGGGGGGGCAGTGGGGGCAGCTTGCCCCCCCCCCACTCTGGGGCCGTGGGGGCGGTGCCCCCACAGCTTTGAGACGGAATACCACACTTTTTGCAAATGTTTTCTTTTTTGTTGAAAAAGCCGAGGGATGAAAAATAAGTGGCCTAAAACCGGCGAGAAAACTAGATTTGGGGGGACCCTAGGTTGATCTCTATTATAGTGTGCCCCCAGTCGGAAAGTAGTTCCCGCGCCCCTGTTGTGAGCTTCCGAGTCTGTTGATGTTTCCATGGAAATTGGAAACCCAATGCACCGGTGCGCGCAACGCACCCTGTCTAAGCAAAATTTTACCATCGATGACCTCTAGTGACATGACCTCTGGTTATGACCCGATCCAAAGTTGGCTGAAGTATTTTTTCTTCTTTTTGCTACTTTTGACGCTACTTCGAATATCACTTAAATGCCCAAAGCTGAGTTAAAAGAATGATGCTCAATCTCCATTTCCCCTCCAACAGGGCGTGAGAGTCTAGGCATTCCTGTGGGGCACGGGCTAACAATGACTATCTCATAATCATTGTGGCCATGAACATTTACTGCCATTCTTTAACACCGGTTTCGCTGCGCTGAGCGGTGGCCGTCCCGTTTGTTGGATTCTACAGCTGGCTGGTGGAAAGCGTTACCGGCCGCCCGTCCACCGCCCGCGGGCCGGACCGAGCGGTCCCGCTGACCCTACCTGACCTGAGCCCGGCGCGATATGGGACAGGCAGACGGGGGTTCGGCTCAGCGAAGGCAGCGCCCACTGGTGCTGGGGACTTTTTTAATAGACCTACTGTACAGTCCGTGTTTTTTTTTTTAGCACCTGCGGGATTTTATATCTATTGGACAATTGACAATGGCAGCTGATGCACTTGTAACATTCTACCGTGCCCTGATTCTACCTTGATAGTTTCACAGACATCTCTATTCTCTATTATATCACAGACTTCACTGTATGGAGAAGTCTGTGTAAATTTCGTTATTCATTTCTGAAAATTTTGAAAATACACGGCGGGCGCATGCAGTATGCACCACGTCAGCAGCGCTGTTGCGGCGGCGGCGGCGGCGGACTGGGCGGCGGCAGTGGCGGCGCCGACTCGATGGCGGCAGTGACGGCGGCGGCGGCGGCGGCTCTCGATGACGGATGACGCCGCTGTCAGCCGAGCGACTGCAGTGGAGGCTCATTTGTCAGCCGGCGGCCAGGGACGGAATAAAGCGCACAGTCCGACGGCGCCGACACGGGCCAAATGATTCGGAACAGGCCACAACCGGAGACAGCATGTGCTCCACAAAGACTGCCGTGTGCCGAGAGGGGTGGGTGGGGCGACAGCACTGCAGATTGGGAAGCTAAATTATTCACTCGGCCAGTAAAATGTGGGATACTGCATGGACAATGCCAATGGCGCCTTTTGGTTACTGCATTAGGACTGACAATCATATTCATTTTAACAAAAATCTTTTGTCGATATGTACGAATCGCGGGGTTGAACCTAGTATTTCGTACACCGTTTACTTTTTCTTTAATTTGTTTTTTTTTCTTATCAAGCATGAAATCGTGGAAACTTAGCATCTACGCGAGGATCCATAACTATTATTCTTTACCTAAACAGCAGCCAAATTATTTTGTCATTTGAGACAGCTACGAAGGGGAGCGCTTATCCCGAGAGGCTTTACGGAAACACGTGTACAGTTACATCACAAACAAACAAGCCTGGGGCAGATGTCGCCCGCTTTCCCGAATTACAGAACCCAGTGATCAGTGTCACGATATCTCGCCCCTCCCCTACACAGCAGAGGGGAGCAGATGATCCCATCACCACGCTTGTCCTATATTGTCCTCTGTGTCTCTGTAATCATCCCGACCACTTTACGGGTGCCCTCTATCCCCTGCCCCATTGGGGGGATACAGTCGAGCCCATGATAAACCGGAGCGCGTGTCCATAGAGGTGTGTTACGATTTTGTGCTGATCACCCCGGCGCCGACTGTATAGCCGGCGGGTTTTTGGTAATCCTGTGCACGTGCACCTGTGGCGGGCAGTGCGCGCGCGGTGACAACCGTAATTGATTACCGCGCCTGTAATTGGCACCATTGTGACGCCCCAGTATTATCGATGACACCTGCACCAATTGTCGGATGGTCGGCCTCATCTCCAAATGGTGCGCGTCCTTAATGATGTCTGTCCCGCTGTTCCCCGCCGCTGGAAACAATGACTTTCCGTGCCCACTGGGCGCCCCGCGCACTCTGTGACGTCATTATCTAATTGTTTGCAGTTCGCGCGAGTGAGAGAGCTTGGTAATTCGTTTGCCGCAGTTTTCGTCAGAAGTTTCTAATCAACTTAGTGAATGAATAATCATAGAGTTTTACTGCTGCTGGGATGTAAACCTACAGCGGCTGAATGCGTTCTGTGGGCTCTGAGGACGGCTTGGCTGGGAAGTCGCTCTTATTTCCGCACTGCGATACAATTTTGGCGGGAATATTCTGCCAGGGACACTCATTTGATCAGAAGCCGACTTCTTTTAGCCGCCAGGTTCTGAAGGAGGGCCTGTTTGTCTGGCGCGCATCTCATTAATGGACGACAAAAATTGTGGCCGCCCATTCTTAATTACTCTCCGCATAGACTATGCAGGTGTTCTAATTTCACTTCCACCATCTGTCATCAGCGCATTAAAGACACTTCGAAAACATCATTTCTATTTTGTTTACACGACCGAGATGGAAGAGAAAAAGGACCTTACTCAATTATTTTTGTAAATATTTCCTCTTGGTAAGTTAGCCATGCTCGAACAAACTGAACAGTTTGCTGCTCATTCATTCTGAATTAAAAATCGTTGTTAATTAAGCTATGAGCCCCATAACTGCATGCTTTTTTCGTGAGTAAGACAGTGCGTCAAAATCACACGAAATGACAAAGCGGCACCCCAAGTGTCAACGCGAAAGAGCGCGATAAGCAGACTCAAACGAATTCACCAAATCACTTCCTCGTGTGCGCAAAAAGCATCCTAATGCTGGCCATTTGAAGAGAAAGCCTGCCACTCTCGGTCTCCTTTGTGGCATTTATCAGCTCTTTCTGTTTATTTCCTAATGTCGTAACTTCTTCTTCCTGGCATTGATGTCGCCATAGCTGCATTATCGCAGTAATTTGGAAGAATTAGGGTACACAATCCATTATTTCTAACCGTGATATCTCCGTTTTAAGTTAGGCGCGTATTGTTTCATCCAGGGCTTCGGCAATAAATAACGGCAAAATGCCGGCGCGGTGTCATTGTTATGATAACATGGTAATAAAGGGCACCGTTAAAAAGACAAAATAGCCGCTAGTGCCGCCGGCCTGCCTGAGGGGCGTCCACGGTCTCGATGGCGACGATAACGGCCCGCGGAAAATGAATCACTGTCCCTCCACGGGAGCCCGCGTGCGGCGCCAACACGACTACGGAGCAAGGGCCGCGCAGATAGTAAACTTTCCAACGGCGCACGGCCATGGGCTGTGTTTACGGTGTACCGAATGATTTGCAAATTTGACCGGCCGCTCGAGTTCTCGCTCCAAACATATCACTTCGTGACAGGTACAAACGCCGGTGAATATGCCTGCAAGTGACATGTTTACATTTGCTGCATGCTCTTCATTGTTTATAACCATCCAAGGTTTCAAATTACATACGTCCCTTCTGGCGGAGGCAAAAAGTATTTTGTCAAGATTGCAGACTGTTTACGTTTGGGTCCCGCAAGAGGGGCCCTGCACGCGAACGTGTTTGTTTTTGCTGTCGGCACATTGCATTGCAGTGTTAATGGATCCAGTATATGCGCCATTGGCGATCGTTAGTGGCTGGAGGCTGTGTGCATTACGGCGGAGGATTGTGATGAATGATCGGCCCGCCGGGGGCAGTGTTACACTTGTGGAGCAGGCTGCCGATGTCTTATAGGATAGGCACTATACAGCATTCGGATCGGCCGACCGGGTGTGTTTATACGAGTTCATATGTCGGCCGGCTGGCTAGGTATGCGCCACAGCGGGCGATTATGATTTATGATGGATGACCCAGCCCGCGGACAGCAGTCTTGTCCTAACACATATCAGCAGGCTGATCCGAGTCCGAACATCACTTCAGCAACGGGGCTGCCATGGATATGGTGAAGGGCTGAGAATGGTGCAGAACGTTGTGATCACGGTGATATCACGAATCGCGCAGTTTTGATGCGACACTAGAGCGCAGCCCATAAATGTTTACCTTCATATTTGCAGCTAAATTGAACGGTGATGTGAGACGCCGAAATATTAGTCCGCTCTTGTTTTGTTAATTACGCACATCAGTGCACTGTCCATATTTCAACATGCAGTTTTAGCTAACGATCCAGATTTTCTACGATTATCTGCTTTCTTGTCGGACTCTGCAGGTAAAGGGGTCATCAAATGCAGAGCTTATTGCCGGTCATCCACGCCTCAAACAGCCAAATCAGAGCCCATTGCAGAGGGCTATAAGCTGCGCCCTGTTCGCACGGGGAGACCGCCGGCAGCTGCAGCAGTCGTTTGATGTGCGCCGTCTGCTGAACAGAGTGCTGACCTCTGACCCGACCGGCGCCGGCCGGCCCGGCGGCGGTGACCCGCGACCGCGCGGTGCGGTGGCCGCGTGGGAGCCGCACGCGCCCGGCGCCCGTGCCGCCGGCCGGCCGGCCGGCTGACCGCTGCCGCGGCGCCCGCTGCCCGCCGCCGCCGCTCATTATGGGCCGTCCGACGGGCGGTGGACACGTGACCGCGGTCAGAGGTGGCCGGCCGACCGGCGGCTGCACCAGTGACCTCGCACAGGACAGGCCAGCTGAGTGACCACGGTCGTCTGTTTTATATGTGGATTTTTTCGTCATAGTTGGCAGTTGCTTTGTAAGGTCCGTGTTTGTTTTTATTTTTTTTTTATGACCCTATGCTCTGAAAATAAGCCAGGCATCTAATGATCAAGCAGCATTATGAAAGCGTCGAATCGAGCCTTGATTACTACCTGTTGGTTTTCATCTGCTCACGAATTAATTTCACTGTTCATTGAAAACCGAAACATCCCCCAGTGAATTGATAATGGCTGCACTTGTGGCTAGATTGGCTTTCTGTTGCGGTAGAAAACGATTTATCAGCCTCAGCCATTACCAATTATTACGCGTGAATCACCATCTATAGCGGAACAGGAACCAGCCGACTGTCTTACCACCCCTAATTTGCCTAACGAGTGTGGCGATTTTATGGCACCAACTGAAAAAGGGCTGTGTGACTACGTTCGTATCATTTAGTTAATTATCCATAGTAGAAATTCAATCGTGTGTGCAACATAATGATGCAGAACAGATATATGAGGTGATGATTAAAAATATCCGATATTTGGCTGCTGATGACCTGATTCTTGCATGAGTTTTAACCGCATGAAGTTGCATGAGCTTCTGCGTTTTACACATAAACGGTAGTTAGTTTTGTTTTATCTCTTGTTTTAGCATAGCGACGCACTTAATTCCTCAAAGATGCTGGCTACTGACGCTCGACATTAGGTGTGTGCCTTGCTTCCCATTTATTGTCACAGTAATATTGCAAAGATTTGTGCCTGTCCCGTGTTTTCCGGCAATTATTGACATAGGCGGCGGAACGGGGAGGGCACCGGGGCACCGTGCCCCCTTTGATTTTGGCATTTTAACATTATCCCTATGGGCGTTGCATGGAAAGAATGGGACCCCCCCTTAACCCGGCACCGCCTGGGCTATTTCCGTACCCACGACAGCCTGGGGGGGGGGGGGGGGTCGGATCCGACCCCCCCCTGTTATCTCGAGAACCAATGGTCGTATCGAGCCCCGCGAGGCGGCGTTCGAAAGGTCTCTACGAGACCTTCCCAAAGCACTCTTAAGATTTTAAGATTGAGGTCAACTTTCGGGTCAAGGTCAGGTCAAAGGTCAAATTCAGGGGTTTTGCATGAATCGGCTTACGGACAGCGGAATCGATAGCTGCTGCTCGAAACTCATCAAAAATGACCTCAAAGGCCTAGTGAAGGTACCATGTGCGTATAGGGGTCATACTAGGTACAGGTCAAGGTCAGGTCAGGCCACGAAAGGTCACGGTTTTCACTTTCTGCTACATGGGCGTGCGACACATGTTTTATGGCTTATTTTTCACGCCGAATCCGATGGTAATGGTTATATGTGACCCCAAGTCACTGTGCTGGTGATAAGTGTGCATTGAAAGCATAAAAAATCGTTTATACTATACATAACTAAACGAGGGCTAAGAAAAAAGGTCAATTTTTCAACTTTTTATTTTTGACATAAAAATGCACTTTTCTAGACGAGCTTTGTCCCAGGAATCTAGTGGTGCCATTTGTTTTCACATGCGATGTTCAGAAGTGCCTCTAATTCACAAAAATGCTTATGACGTCACCATGCCCTATGCATGTTGGAGCTATTTTTTACAATTTGGGGGTCAAAAATCAAGATAGAAAGTTGAAATTTGGGGCATCTAATGTTCTAATAGAGCTCTACAACATATATTCCGGTTTTTTGGAAATTTCCAAAATTTTGGATTTTATTAGCTGTTTTCCAAAAAATATAGTTTTTTGAATTTTTAGGGGTGAAAAACGCATTTTATGGAAAATCCGAGATAGCCATTTTAAAGAACTCGTTGAGCTGCGTCTTTTGATGTCCTTAATTTGCAATTTGCTTCAAACCCTGATTTTTGGCGATTTTTTAAACATTTACCACTTTTTGACTAAAAACGCCATGTAGTTACATCATTAAAATCGATATATCTCAAAATTTTTTGGAAATTTTTTCTTAAAAATTGCATAGGAGACGTCAAATTGATGGAGGAGAAGGTATGCCAAGTTTCAAGTAGATAGCGAAATTGGTTCATGAGTTATTCAAGAAAAACGGAGGGGGGGTCGGATCCGACCCCGCCAGGCGGTCGCGGGTTAATTGAAGGTGTTCCGCCGCTACTGATTAATTATTGACCAAATTTAACACAAATATTTTGGATGGGGAAATGGAACATGATACAAGAGAGGCTTCAATATTTTCGCCATTCTGCATCGGTTTGTCGGCTTTGGGCTGGTGTTACTCTTGTTACATTCTGTAGTGACACTCACTATCTGAGTGATGTCGCGTGCTGTCCATAACATTGCGGTAATCCGTATTTATCGCCGAGTGCATCCGGCGTAAGTACAACTTGGCCTGTGAGGGTCTATTCGTGGGAAACTCTGTAACCTCGCCTCCCACCCTCCGCGCGGCCACAGCCGATAACCTGTGACTCACGACACCTGAGCGAGCCCCTCCCCCACCCACCCCCCCCCCCCCTCCCAGCGAGCGACCGAGACGACGGGAACGCACCGTGAGAGTCCCCGCCACGCCCCGGCTATCGCACCGGCCTGTCACGTGACCGATTGGCCGGTGACACTACGAGGTCACGTGAGCGATACGGCGGCGGCCGGTGCCAGGACGCGGCGGGGCCGCATGGCAACAGCTGGCCAAGCGTTCGGGCCACGCGCGGGGGTCGCGACCCGAGGTCAAAGGTGAAGTCGCGCGTGGCGGTCTGAGTCACGGTGGAGTCCCGCTTCGCGTGCGTACGGCAGGTCGAAATCATTGAAGCGCGAACTGCATGATCATAATGATAACGCAGGCCAGCAGCGTTGATTTAAACGGCTGTTGCAATTCAGTGCAATTTTGTCAAGCGGTTGTGACGTTCTCGTTGTTGGCGTTGTTGAAATGAAAATGAAGCCTTTGCAGAAAGTGGGCCATGCATGTATTCTAATTGGCTGCCATTTCACTGGACGACGGCAATTTATTGGATTTATATGCATCGGCGGGTTTTGCGTTTCGGGCTATGGACAATGACCTGTCACCTGAACCAGTTGGACCAGTTATGACACGCCTTGTAGTTGGCCAAGGATCATGCATATTTGACGAGGCTTTTAGTACGCACGAGTTCCCGCGTCACCATATATCGCTCACACGTATTTCTCTGTTATATCTGGTGCATCTACCCCAATTGGCTGATGTCGCACTCGTGGGCCCACTATCCAAACTGTTTTAATAGGTTTACACTTTGGGCGATTTTTCTGACCGGCTATGACACCACAGGTGCACAAGATTCATGAACATATTCGCGCCATACATCACTGTCTGGGGTGTCCGATTGGGGAGCGAGATAGCGCGCTGTCCTCTGGCGTTTTGGAGCGTGTCTCTGTCACCACAGACAAACACTGCACCGCGGGGTGTGCCGGCTTATGAGCTCTCATTATCGGTTCGTTTCCAAAACAAGCAGCAGCCACTGTTTATTGTTTGTTACAGGGAGTGATAAATATCGCCTTTCCTGCGCGTTTCGGCCGGTAGACACGTTACACCTGTAGTCTGCACTCTATAGTCGACACGGGCCAATCGCTGCAAAACTGAGCCCATTCTAGAATCGCTAGTTAGTTGCATTGCTTGCCGAGCACTGCCTTAATTATTTAATTTATGCTTCATTATAAGGCCGTTACAAAATGTTATTGAACACCGTAAAACTGTATGGCGCTGCTTGCATATTAATATGAAAATGAGCCCTTCGGCGACGTGCAGCGTATTTATTTCGTTCGTTTAACCTCATTCTATTCCTGTGCAAACGTTGTTTACAAGCGCCGCCCTTTCTGGGTGGTAGGCGCACGTGGCCATTACTTACTAACACTGGATATAAATTTTTCGAAACGTGATAGCGTACCTATATTACATCAAAACCCGCTTCCGATGCTTAATAATTTACTCGCAAGCATACGAATTCACTGAATTCCAAACACTGCACAGTTTGTGAAAAGCGCACAACATTTCCCAGGCACCTGACGCAAGTTAGCGCGTGAGGCGTCTCCCCTGCCCTCGTTATGTCACCGATGACGTCACGGGTCGCTGCTCTGCGGTGCAGTCTAACCGCAGAAGTGACAGGGGCGGCGGCGGCGGCGGAGCGGCGGCGGAAAATCGTCTGCCACACACCGCCACGCCTCAGCGCCTGGGAAAACGCGCTCAGGTGCGACTGAAGGCCCCGCTATCGGTCAGAGAGCCCCCAAAACGTGCACTGATCTGTTTTGGAGGGGGGTGGGGGGTGGCACAGGGCGTGGGTAAGTCACGATGTAGTGATTAGTGATTCACGGCTGGACAAGGAAATGTGCCGTACTCATGGCAGTGTCGGCGGTAATTGGCACCATTTTCCTTATTGAGTCCCATACGTCTTCCAAGTTCAAACATGTTAACTAAGGGTTTGCGCTGTTTTCCCAGTAGCTTGTTACCCTACTGCATCGACTGAATTTTCTAAATCATCTCTGCACATAACATACCTACATACTCGTATACTCAATAGTCAACACTGTGTTGCTAAAAAAGTACGTCATGACACCAGACACACGCAAGTGTTTTGTTCATGCATATTTTGCGTAATGTAGTACAGTTCATACTTGTAGCTACTTTACTTATATTGAATATGAATTATACCCTCATTTAGAGCCACTTCGGTGTAACTTCGATTATAGTCGTCCGTCACAACACAACCCGTCCCCATTAATTCCCCGAAAACACCGGCGTACCCGGCACGTGCGGCCCGTCCGTCTGCAGCACGACTGTAACCACCGCTGAGCAGAGCGCTCCGGCGCCGAATAACACGCGTTTAATTCCCGGTAACCAGCGCCCGTCATCCGCCAATGACCCGTTCGTCTGCCAGCAGTCACATTAGCGTTTATGCTCTGACTTATGTCCTGTGCCCTGGGTCGTGCGGCGGCGGCGGCGGCCGCGGGGGTTCGTCGATGCTGCCTTTGTTCACGCGCCTCAAGGACAGATTCGACTCACGAATTAAATCACTGCGCCGCCGTCGGCTGTCGTCCAGTCAGGGTAAACATGCGAGGCGCACGGATCGGGGATATTCAGGGCACATTAACAGGTTACAGCATGACTCACCCTTTTAACAGAACACAATCACAATCTCAGCATTCAGCATCACACTGATGATCCATTTCATGCAGTCATACGGCACCACTGGCTCCTGTACTCTCTCGACATCATACATCCACCTGCAGCGGGCGGGGAGAGGGGAGGCGAGGAGAGGGAGAGTGGTTTGGTTGCGCTTCGCTGACGCCGAATCTGCACTGTTCTCAGCGCCGTTGAGAGCGACATTAACTGCACGCAATATCCGCATCGCACTGCACGGCACCGGGCGTGCACAGTGCATAGTGCACACAGACACAGACACAGTGCACACTGCACACAGACACAGTGCACACAGACACAGCGCGGTTCGATTCACACGAATCTGAGTGAATCTGAATCTGAGCTTTGGGAATTATAGTGGAACAAACGTAAATACGGATGTGGATAATTTTGGGACGGAATGAGGACGGGACGGGACGGGAACGGGAGGGGACGGGAACGGTTCGGGAAAGGGACGACAGTGAAATGACCGAACGGAACGTAAATGCGATGAAAGAGAAGCAGACAGACAAAGCGTGCGAAGACCATACGGCCGAAAGTGACGAGACATTGGTGATTGATGCGACCAACACAGACCCTCCGGGAAACTCTCTGAATGCCTTAACGACCCTGATCTTTCCAGTCCCTCAATACACATGTTTTTGCCAGCTCTAATGGAAGTTTAAAAACTTATCGGCAAATCAATCTTGTAAGGCCTTCCACCATCCGCTGAACAGCGTTCGTCCGGTTTGTCAAGTGTGTCAGGCGTCTCCGGTCTTTTATGTAACGCTCTGAATTGACCCTTCTTGTGGCGAACTTTCTCCAGGGTCCCGGCGTCACAAAAACGGCATCGGCGTGGGACCATCAATCGACATCAGAGCATCATCGGCACAGTCGGCTGCACTGCAATGCCCCCCACTCGACAGCAAGGGCTGCAATAAAAACGTACAGTTGCAATATAGAGACGGTGGGATATTACTGCTCATATCTGTGCCTAATGCGGCATGTACTTGATTAAAATAATCCTTCTTTAAATAAGATATAACGAAAATGATGAACTTATAAATCGGCACAGCTCTCACGCTGCAAAAACCAGCATTTTGTATACCGTCACACCCAAGTTTTCCACAATCAGTTCTTCGGCGACTGTTTGATCCTGATCTGAGCGCGGGCCAATCCCCGAAGGTCACCCAGCCAATCGCTATCCCATCCGCGCTGACAGCATTAGGGAACATCCACTGTGACACGCGGTTTTTGCCGGCGGCGTCGCCCGGGCTCGATGCGCGCTGCATGCGGGCCGCCAGGGCCGCCCGTGCAGTCTGGGGACGCGCCCTCCCGCAGCCCCTGCTGGGCGGGCGGCAAGTCGGCCCTTTCAGGGACTGAGCTAGCGAGCCTCGGACGGGATGGGGTGTATGTGGGTCGGCTGCTCCCCCTGCAGAGGGGGGGGGGGGGAGTCTGCAGGTGACGTGTCCACGCATTCACGCACAGTGGCAATGAGTCAGGTGTGATGTCATCAGCTGCTTTGTGCAGGCCAGCGGCGAGGGAGGCATTCTGCAAACCGGCCGGTGCTTATGGCGAACTGTTGGGACGATGGATTCCTAAAGCGCCGGTCTCTTTGTTGGGTTATGATTGAGGGAGCTGATTATGACACTTCATCGGTGCCGTGCTGTATCAATCCTGGAATTGACTTCGAAACATTTCTGACATAAGAATACTAACACTTAGCTTTTGTCGAGAAAGCATGGGAAAGAATTAAATACTGATTGCCATGAATTAATCGGCACACATTATTTCCTGTTTGTTTCGCGTAGTGAAGGGCATATCACGCATGTTTTTTTGTGGTACAAACAGATAATCAAGTCTCCTCGGTCTTTTCATACCTGAATTTTTTGTTATTATAGGGCCTTTCTTGGCTCAGACGTGCAAGATTGCAGCCTTTTCGCAATCGTCAGTCTGCGTTATGACTTATGAGTCACAAGCTCTCAAATGTGTCTTCCAGTACAATTATATTCAAGATTTGCGAGCGCAGTGATTTCAGATATATGCTGTGTCCTGATCGTGCAAAATCGCCTAAAAGGTTTACAATTAATTCATGGACCCCTCTTTGATGTAACATCTGGGTTTCGCTTATGAAAATCTGGCTAATTTTATCACGGCCTAATGGACCGAAGATTTATTATGTACCGAAAATGCAATACAGCGAATGCCATCAACGACTATGTGTATTTCGTCAAGCGAGCTTGTTTATTATTTCATAGAAATTGCATTTCGTGTTTTAGAAATGGTAGTGTAAGCCAATATTGTAACCCTTTATAACATAAACAACTCAGATATGTTCCAGTGCGGAATGCACCCTAATTAGTCCGGAATCTGGCGCACTTAAATTGACACAGCTCCAAAACATGCTATTATGTCAGGTATGTACCAGCAATGCAGATTAACAACTCGACTCATGGGGTGAACCGGAACAGGTGGAACTAGCACCACTTTTTACCGCAGTCATTGACTTCGCAAAGTTTTGACGGATGACGCGGCAGACTACATACATTCACGGCTCGGCGCGTACGTTGACACCTCCGGATCTTTGCATCGGCCGGACTTTACGCAGAACAGCGTCACAAAAGCGGGAGATGGCCATCACTAGATTCAGGTGCGATTGTGTCGCGCGCCGTACGCCACAGGTCAAGTGACCCCGGCTCGTCCACCATGACTCAGCCGAATCGGTGGCGAGCTATGTCGGCCTGTCACAGCTAAGGTGTAATGACGCCATTGTCCTCAACCCTGCAGGTATGGGTGATAGAGCAGCGCGCTGGATTTCCACAGGTGTTTGGGTGACACTGGGGCGTGCCGGCGACAGCATATACCCCTGACCAGGCATCGGGAAAATCCTTTTTGAAAGGATTGCATTCCCAATCCACATTCCTTGTGCCGAAGTGGATTGCATTCCTACCCGCAATCCCCTTTTTTCACTTGGATTGTGATCAAATCCGCAATCCTTTTTTGCAATCCTGTTGTATCATTATGTGCACTAGTGGATCTGGGGGAGGGAGGGTGGCATATGGCCGTGCCTCCATCCCCAAATCACCCATTTCTAGTACCTAGTCTAGGGAGGGAGGGGGGCATATGGCCGTGCCTCCATCCCCAAATCACCCATTTCTAGTAACTAGTCTTGCGAGTAATTCCTATCTAAGGCACAGGTATTTTATGGGAAATATTTTTTTGCGTCAAACACCCCCACATTTAAACCTCTACCCAACCAGTGTTTTATATTTTTTCAAACTCGCCCTCAAATACGTAATTTTGCCCTTCCTATGTAGTTCATCAGCGTATATTATTTTGAGCGTTTAAATTAAAAGCGTTTAAATTATTTCAAGTTTCGATGTAGGTAAAGCCCTTGATAGCAAAGTACATTATAAGCCGATGAAGCCGATCTCATAATTTTCAATCGCAACAAACCATTTCAAAGCACTTATCAAACACAATCCGGATTGGATTGCAAAAATTGGAAATATGATGCAATCCAATCCGCAATCAAATCCTGTTTTTTTTAATGGATTTCAAATCCAGGTGCAATCCACCAAAAAGGAATGCAATCAGGATTTTGCAATCCTGCAATCACAATCCTACCGATGCCTGCCCCTGACGCACACTGCACAAGGTCGGTAAAATCCCCATCGGCCAGCAATTATTCCGCCATCATTCCATGGGGCGTTTTGTGCGTGTTTTCCGCCCCCTCCCAGTCGCAGGGACCGCAGTCGGACAGATGGCATGGTTTCATAGTCTGTCAGCTCTGTGATGGATCAGACCGGTTACGAGTGCGATGGAGATCGGTCAGCCGGCGAATGTGTTTATTTCCTGTCCGGTTAGCCGCCAATCAATGAACGATGATAATTCGGCCGCCGCGTGCGGTACGCGCTATCGAGCCGCTTATCTGGCGTTTTGCTGTGACAAGTGCGTGTAGGGAAGCGGTAACAGGTGATGCTTTCAGGGAGGCTTCGATCCATCAGACGCCCGGACAGGGATAGAGTTGCTCTCTTTGTGGAAATTGGCAGCCTATATTTGGTGGCAATTAACCAGAAAAAGGGAGCACTGTGGTCATGTAAGTTACACCCTCTTCGTTCAGTTATCTAGTTTGTTAAATGAAGTTGACGCAAGTGATGAGTCGCTTTGAATGAAATGGCTCGGTTGCGTGTAAAATTATTATCAATATTGAATTTGCAACTCTACCGGTACACATTAATGGTCGGACTACTTTTTACATACCGCAATATGCTATCGGTAATGTTTTCAGGTAAAGTAAATGTTAACTGTTAAAACAATCGATTTCTGTTAAAGCGCTAAGCAGAACGATAGCCTGCTCCATGAATATCATCGTCATTTCTGCAGTTCAGTTCGCGTGTGCGCAATGCGGGTAAAACCTACATGATCAAAACTTACAGTGCAGTTACGGTAGCCAGCAAACATATGTTGCACATTCGGTACCAAATCATACAACCGCCACCCCTAAAACAGTGAGATATCAGCCGCACGCTGGCCGTCCGCCGAGCCATGCACCTGTGCGCTGCAGTCCAAACGTGACAAAGCCTGCCTCACATGCCATCCACGCGATGACATGTCCGGATCGCGAACAGGCGGCGCTCGCAGCTCGCTCCCGTAGGCGGCTCGCCTAGCGGTTCAGTCACAGTCCTATGCACTTTGCACGCAGCGCCAGGCGCGTTGCATCAGTAGAATGTGGGACAGAGACGTGCCATAGACAATGCACTGGCAGAACCAGTATTGCGTGTGATGCGCACGCAACAATGCGTGGCTTAGATAGAGCGGAACGGATCGGGTTTGGGGTTATCCATGTGGGGACAGTGAATATCCTTTCAGCTTGATTTCAACATAGGAGAGCCGAAAAGTGAGTGGAATGGTTGGTGACATCCGTTACGACTCTTAAATCACTTCGGGGAATGCAATGTAACTCATTCGTGGATGTCACGTGTGCGCTGACATTTACACACTTTCAATTATGTAAAATGAATGTGTTTTTCGAATTAAGCACAATTATCGTAACGGTTTTACGATCAGTGTGCTCTGGTGATCCACTTCACGCATCAAATGACGTACGCTGCGACATTCCTGGTTCGTCAATATCCACATAATCATAGTGATCACAGGCGTCAATGTGTATGTGCTGTGTATGTGCTCTGGATCTAATTAGTGCCTGCCCGATGGCGCATCAACTACACGTCATACGGCGCCCGCGCTCTTGTCAAAACGGCCCGATGGGAATTGTCAGAGTTCATTAGACCAATCGAGGTGAGCCGACGCGCGCGCCACAAACACCATCGATCCCCCTCCCGGAGGACCTCTGACCCCCCCCCCCCTGCGGCCCCCCCTCCCGGCCGGCCGTACTGACGCCAATCAATTCCGGCTCTGGCTAATGAGTTTGTCCGTTTCTCAGCCGCCGGCTCTGCTGCGTCAGCGATCTGCCGCGGTTTTTGTGCGCCGCTCGTCGTCGCGGATCAGTGGAAACAGACACTGAGGCGGCGGACCGACGTATTACGAGGATGCGGTGTGTAGGAGGCTCGTCAGGCGACTAGCCGAGGTATAAAAAGACACCCCGCAGCGGCGAGGCCAGCATTTCTGATTATGGTATGAAAGGAAATCGATAAGTTACGATGAAAAACCCGGTAAAGATGTTGCCTGGAGAGCAAAATGCTGGGAGTCTGACAGTGAGAGAAATATCAGTGATTCAGCTTTAGCTTCTTGCTGAATCCAAATGAACTTGCAGCAGTTAAGATGCTGGGACGGAAAAGTGTGTAAAGCTCGAAAAGTCGTTCCTTTCATTCTACGTTAGTTAAGCATTAGCAACGTATAGGTATTATCAATTTTATTGTTATCTTTCATGAGCTGTCCGATTAAAAGTCAGCTTCGTTTGCTATATCCGTTTCAACCATTACTTTGTGTCTAGCTAAATTTGTTGGTATGAGGCGCAAATAAGTATTTATGATAATGAACATAATTATCACGACCATGCCGCGGGACCACAAAGCTATTGCTATTATTGCACAAAGATATTACTGCTACAATATCCACAGCAGCCCTCGCTGTCGGTTCTTGCTGCAGTGACAGACCGGTCCGCTGTCGTCCGTCCTTCTGAGGTCGGACTCCCCAGCTCGTGACGGATGGAAGTGACGGGCCGCGGCGGCGCTCTGGCGCGTGACGGTCCGTCAACAGTGACTCACCGCCGGGCCGGGCCGGGCCGACACGGGCCTCCCGAGCAGCTGAGTTCCCACGCGCCGCCCGCGGCTCCAGGAACCGGCAGTAGGGCCGAGACCGTCCGCGCCGGCCACCGTGTCCTCATTAGAGGCTACGCGTGACCCGCACGCCGCCACCGGCAATAATTAATGACGGGAACACACGGGTGATACTGTTCTTTCCGTACCGTATGGAAAACGAGCGAGCTTTCTGTGAATGCAAGAAGTAGTTGATGCATTATGCGTTGTTGGATATTTCGACTAATGAAGATGTAAGAAGTGTTCTGTCACGATTCGTTAGCGCGCAATAGCCGCTGATAATAGAGTCCTCGATACATGCGCCTCTGAAGTGGGTCGCCTTTTGGTGACACAGACACATGATAAAAGGTCAAGGAGTCACGACACGTCATTTATTTCACGGAAACCGCTGGACCAATGAACACCCTTCTCCGCAACCCTCTACCCAACCGCACCCCTTGTGGTCATCGTCACCGATCTGAAGCTACATAGATAAATGAGCTGATTGCAAAGAGCTGACTGCAAATGGCGAAGATACTGGGTCGATTCGGAGTAACCGCGGCGATACTGTCTTCAGCGATTTGTCACCCTCGCAATTGAAGCGAATGCCAAACAGACTGGAACGAAACCTTACTAATTTGAGGTGAACGAACGCTTTATAACGTATCTTTTACTCAGCTGATCATGATTTTTTATCTCTTTTAACCTGAACATGTAATTTCGAACTAAAGCTCAGAGCAATCAGGCCGACGTTTACTACTGTGGAGCTTACATGACTGTTACTTGTTGTCAGCGACTCAGCGCCTGTTGTTAGATGTAAGCGCGCCCGCTATTCTGGCCGCCGCTCGTGACGTCACTCACTGACCGGGCGGTCAGGCGGCCCGGGCGGTGTGTGCCGGCCGGCCGATAGCCCGGGGCGCGGCCCAGCCGACCTCGGAGGCGGCCGCGCCGGACGGAGACCAGTCGCGCTCGGAACGCCACCCCGTAGGTACGGCCTAGATTGCCGACCCTTGCACACGGGCTCTGACGGGACGACGCGTCTCTGGTGACGGGTGGGTTCGGACTCGCTGCCGACTCAGTGCACCCCGACACCACACCAGACGGAGTCATCCGCGGGTGACTCCATTGCACTCTGGTGTCCGTCCGAATTAACTTGTCCCCCACAAACTTATAACTCGAACATATCTGGGCATATCAATCTTGATTATTGGGCATTATAGTTCCTCGTTGTGCATTGTTAATTTTTGGCACCGTATATCTTGTTCTTCTCTACCGTTGTGCTCACGGTGAATACAATTAACTCGTGTCATATTGCATCTGGGAGAGGGCCTCGACCGGCCTAGCGGCCGTCATACCATATCTATTATCTAACGTAATTCGGCCAACGTTTTTTCAGACACAGTAGGTACACATACAGTCCACTTACCAGCCAGAATATCTCAACATAGTCCTCCGGGCCGGATAACTGTATCCTATGGTTTAGCTTTGTCTTATCGGCTATCGTTTTCTCCCATTACCTATTGCGTAGCATTTCAAATCCTTTGGTCTAGGTTTGTTGTTTCGGTTATCATTTTCCATTACCATATCGAATAGCGGAGCCATGTCGGAGGCACAAAAGGTCGAGACGTTGAAACAAAATCGGTCCAGAGAGCGAGCCAAGGCGACCAAAGGTCTTCATAAGCTGAAAGCCGCGTACCAGGCGTCTGATGTTGATTCCGACGACCTTGCTTACCTGATACACCTAGGCGAGAAACAGCTATCGACGCTGGAGCAGCTAGGAGAGGCCTTACAACAGTATGAGGTCCCCGATGACTCTAGCCACGTTTCTGAGCTTGAAGAAGCGATCTTCAAATCCAAAAGGCGTCTGGAAAGACTGGATAAGACAGACACACCTCAGCCCAGTGTGGATCAGCGCGGCAGTTTCAAACTTGACCTACACCTCCCTAAATACAGCGGCGACCTGCTTGCCTGGCCTGAATTCTGGGAGCTCTATGCATCTGCGGTCCACCGCAATGCTAGCTATTCCAACATTGAAAAGTTCGTCTTTCTGAGAGGACACTTGACGGGAGAAGCCGCCAGGTCCATTCAGGGACTCGCCACAACCGACAAAAACTACCAGGTAGCTATTGACATCCTCAGAGACCGATTCGGAAAGGACGGTATCAGAAAGGACACACTGATGGCAAATTTGCTTGCTCTTCCTGCCGTGTCCAATCCTGATGACCTGAGAGGGTTGCGGCGTCTCATAGACGACCTCACCGCAAACGTTCGAGCACTGGACGCCCTCGACACGCCCTCCGATTCTTATGGCGAGCTGCTTCTACCGGTGATGAAGGGCAAAATCCCTGAGACTTGGAGGATGCAGTGGGCCAGATCTCGTAAAACAGCCCCTACTGAGGACGGGTCATCAGAGTTCTCCCGCTTCATGATCTACCTCCACGAGGAGATGAACTTGCGTGAAGAGGCCTCCCAGGTCCCATGTCAGAGGGGAAAGCCAAACCATGCAGAAAGTTCTCACCAGTCACCCACTAAGTCAGCTACTAGCACGCTGAGTTCTCAACGGGTTCAGATGGTGACTAAGCCTAAATGGAGGTGCCAAGCGTGTGGACAGGGACAACATGGCCTTGCAAAATGCGACCAGTACCACCGAATGAAACCAGAGGATCGATGGAGCGTCGTGAAGAGGGCTGGACTCTGCTTCCAGTGCCTTGGACCTCATCGAGTTCGAGACTGTCAAAGCAGACGATGTCCACTGTGTCAGGAGCATCATCACTCATCTCTACATCGCGGGGAACGGGAGACATCAGCAGCACCTTCGGCATCGGGGATAGCTCCCTATGCATTCCCGTCTCCACCTCCTCAAATCCCAAAGAGTGTAACGGGGATAGCTCCCCATGCATTCCCGTCTTCATCTCCTCAGCCATCAATGGTTGCAACCAGCCCAACAGTCGACTCAGCTCAAAGGACTGACCTGAACTCAACACCACGAAGCTGTCGCTACAATGCCATCAGCCGGCACAACAATCAGTTCTTCCAAACCGCCCTGGTAAAAGCTTCAGGCCCGAAAGGACACCGGCTGGTACGAGTGCTATTGGATGGCGGATCAGACACCTCTTATGTGAGGACATCTCTGGCAGAGGATCTCGGTCTTCCGATCCTGAGAACTGACACATTCGCATGTGTGGGTTTTCAGGAAAAGCTGGAAGAGCCTCGGTCATACCATCGGGTCCAGATCAACCTGCAAAGCCGATTCGGAGACGACCCAGTACAACTTGAGCTGTACAGTACAGATCGGCTCTGCTCAGCGCTGTCATCCAGCAGCGACTATCCCGACTCTCTTCAGCTACCCGAAAAGATGGCTGATGACTTCAGAAGTGGACCAGTCGACATACTCATCGGCATTGACCAACTGTACGACGTTGTCCTCTGGGATCAGATCGAACTTGACGAAAGACTTCGAGCCATCGACACTGTCTTTGGTTACGTGCTGCACGGCCACCACCGAGACCACCGCTCAGACCAGTCAGACCATCACACCTACCATGGTCTCTGCATGGAGAAGATGTGGGATCTTGAAACCATCGGAATCATACCAGAGAAAGACGCCGTCGCAGAACCTGATTTACCCAAGCCGACGTGGAACGAGTCAGAAGGACGGTACCAGATGGGGCTGACGTGGAGGTCAGATGCCAGACCAATCTCCAACTTTGACGCTACAAAGGCGCGCACATCCCGTATGAAGGACAGACTAGGTGAAGAGGCTGTTGTCCAGTACGAGACCCAACTCACTGACTTGTTGGCAAGTTCTATCATTGAACCCATACCACCATTCGATTACAGTTCCAATGAGGTGCCACCCAGGAACAACTGTCACGGTGGGGAGCCCACAGTGAGTCCACCTGAGTCCCAAGGCGGCTCAGAAGAAGAGTCCAACACTCACAGTCAATCCTGGGGCACTGTGTGTGAGAAGAGTCGTGACCGGGCGGCTACAACAGCACCAGCAGGCCCAAACCAGCCTGGGATTGGCGACGGGATAGTCCACGCGCCGACCCAAGCGTTGAAGACTGAAAACGACCCTTCGCACGCATTTTACCTTCCACATCGTGGACTCCACCGCAATGGGAAGCTTCGGATAGTCTTTGATGGCTCGGCAAAGGACGGCACGGGTATCAGTCTTAATGACTACTTGGATACCGGTCAAAACCTCCTCTTAAAGCTACCTGCAGCGGCCTAATGGTCAGCCGTTGACGCTGTTGTAATTCATACACTGAACAAATGGCAGCGAGAGATGGAGTGACTCGAGACGGAGATAGCTCTCCGCTTATGTAAATCAGAGCTATTTGAAATATGCCGCTCTCAGAACTTATATTGCCCACTTATATGACTCACATCGTTGCCTTTACAGTTCGGCATCGCTGCCGACTAGCGTTACCGATTTTCCCTTACAAATGCCCATGGATTAATTTGTCTGATGCCCACTGCTTGACCCACCTGTGTCGCACATCTGGCAGAGTGCTTTGTTTGCTTGACCCACCTTGTGTCACACATCTGACGGAGTGTTTTGTTTGCCATCAGACTCTGACCACTTCGCCATGTCAGTTCTGGAGCTGGTGGATGGGGACGCCACCGCCGCCTACCATCTGGAGCGGACACTCCTCAAGGCCCAGCTGGACCCGGTCGCCCGTGTCTTGCCACTGGGGCGGGCCTTAACCCGCAAGATGGGACGCAAACGCCATGGCCTTATGGGCTGCGACCGGTGGTACCAGCAAGACGGCATCCATTTAAATCGGGACGGCTATGAAAAAGTGGCGGACGCTGGATCATTCCCGATGTGGCTGACGCTTAAACCAGAGGCGTAAGCGACACCGACATCAGTGCGCGCGTGATGGCGAATGGCGATGGACCCACGTACGGACCAACCGAGTGGTAGTGGGATGTGATACGATGGGGAGTGCCTGACTTCTCGTTTGAGTACCTATGAGAAGATGGTGTTTAATTTTGTTTGTGTGAAAGTTGTTGAAATGCAGCGTGCATTTCAAGATGGGGAGAATGTTACTTGTTGTCAGCGACTCAGCGCCTGTTGTTAGATGTAAGCGCGCCCGCTATTCTGGCCGCCGCTCGTGACGTCACTCACTGACCGGGCGGTCAGGCGGCCCGGGCGGTGTGTGCCGGCCGGCCGATAGCCCGGGGCGCGGCCCAGCCGACCTCGGAGGCGGCCGCGCCGGACGGAGACCAGTCGCGCTCGGAACGCCACCCCGTAGGTACGGCCTAGATTGCCGACCCTTGCACACGGGCTCTGACGGGACGACGCGTCTCTGGTGACGGGTGGGTTCGGACTCGCTGCCGACTCAGTGCACCCCGACACCACACCAGACGGAGTCATCCGCGGGTGACTCCATTGCACTCTGGTGTCCGTCCGAATTAACTTGTCCCCCACAAACTTATAACTCGAACATATCTGGGCATATCAATCTTGATTATTGGGCATTATAGTTCCTCGTTGTGCATTGTTAATTTTTGGCACCGTATATCTTGTTCTTCTCTACCGTTGTGCTCACGGTGAATACAATTAACTCGTGTCATATTGCATCTGGGAGAGGGCCTCGACCGGCCTAGCGGCCGTCATACCATATCTATTATCTAACGTAATTCGGCCAACGTTTTTTCAGACACAGTAGGTACACATACAGTCCACTTACCAGCCAGAATATCTCAACAATGACATGTTGAATGTTAACTAAATTTATAGCAATATGCATCCATTTTCTCTTCAGGTCTTTTCAGCACTGATGCAGCAAATCGAATCATCTATCAGCAAAACAAAGCCGGCTATTTTCATCGAGTATTTCTTTTTAATGTAATTACTACAAATACAACGCCCACATGTCCGTGATTTGTCTGGAACAATATGTCCTGTGTAATTATCGCCGCTAAGAACGCTCGGGGGCATCTGGCTGCGGTGATTTATCACAAATTGGATTGGTCATATAATGGTAGGTCATAAACGCTCCCAACACCACTCTGAGCTGTATCCAGCCACCAAAAATCGGACCTCCACTGACCCGTGACCCCGGGTATTCATTCCCCGTGATGAATGGAGCCTGGCTGGGGGCAGCGCGGGATGCTGCGTTAGCTCCGGGCTCCTATCTCCGACTCGTTTCCCACGGCAGTAGGGCCGTGCTCGGACCGAACGGAGCCGGTCGGCCGGGCCCGGGGCGCGGGAGGCGGCCTGTACAGCGTCATGAACCAGCAGTCCCGCCCTGAACGGACGTCTGATGACCGGGCACGGCCCCAGTGGGCGCCAGATCGGGCGGCGCCGGCGGGAGGGTGGGGAGGGAGGGAGTGGACCGGTTTGGGTCTCAGCTGTATCGCCGCCGGCAGCAGGTAAACCGTGAGCGTAAGGAGCCGTAAGGAGCCGTAAGGAGCCGTAAGCCTCTGTAACTCGTCACGGAGGCCCAGAGGCCATGTTTGACCCTGCATCGGTTAGTGCGGCTAGTAAGCCTGTCGGATCACGCCACCGCATCAGCCTTCTGTTGACTGTAATGCACTTTATGTCACAACGCTCAGAGTTTACTGTGGTCTTCCACTATCTGAGCTTTGTAGATAAGTGCATCTAAAAAGCTCAATTCGTGTAGAACATCCGTTTGCTAGTTCCTCCAACTGTGGAGTGTTTTTCATCTCCCTACAACCTATCAACTTTATCCGATCTGTGTGCTCATGGAGTAGCTCATCCTAACTCCTAAACTTTGTACGGTGGCCCTCCTCTCCCGGCCTCTGTACCACTGCGCCGATCCTCTCTCCCCTCCACCGCCCTCTGTCTCGGTTTGGCCACACTTCCCGCGGCGATTCTGCCGTCAAAACAAGTCGGTCGGTGCGCTGACAGGTTCAATAATTCAGCAGTGGTGCGCCCCCAGGGCCCGAGCGGTTGCCGTTTTTGTACGCGCTCGGCGCACACAGATCAGAAGCCTCAACCCCGACAATTAGACGAAAAAGTTGCCGATGAGTGCGTGAATCATGCAGTGGTTTAGCGCACCAAGGTGTGCAGCGGTCGACTAAGCATTGATCGGGGTGTTTGTACGCCAGTGATTTAGTGCCACCAGTCGAGTTAAAAGGCGATCAGCTGGCGAGAACTTTCGGCTTAGCGCGACTAAAGTACGCTGCTCACAGACAAAGATTAGCCTGTATTAGTCAAATAAATCAGGCGTCCAACCAAGTGCATTTGAAATGCAAAGGGTATGCCATTATGCTCAATTGGCTTCTGTTCCTGAGTTTGCCGACCGGTATCGAAGGCGGGCTAAAAAGGGTGGAGTGAACGTCCTGGAAACTTTGCGTGCGCGTAACAGCTCACTCGATACAAACCACCATCCACCTCAGTCGTGATTGGTGGACAAACTCACCGGGCTCAGTCCATAAAAAAATCAGGCAATGTCGTGGCCAGAGTCGCTCTGTCGTGTTTTTACGCCGGTCCGCAGCGTCGCCGTCAGACGCAGCCGACTTTCAGCGCAGTAATTGAAGTTTTACAGTTTTCGGCTCGTGTAGAAAAGGTCAAAGGTCCCTAATCGCTTCCGTGTTTCCAAATGGCGCGCTATAAACCGGGGAATTGACTGCCATTGTGCTATGTGCTGTGCTAACGTCCTGCCTCCTATCAGTGGCACATGCTCCAATTGAGGGTGGTCCAATTGCTGGCTTCCTAGCACAAGCAATATCCTTTCCTAAGTAACCAAAAAGTGGGTGATATTCAGTGAACTGGGGAGGGGCGAAGTGATACGGGGAGACAGCTGTTGACGTCCCGGTAGTTCCGCGGCTATCAACTGCAGCACCCGGCCAGCTGCCGACACCCAGCGCCCAGCACCCAGCGGAAAGGTGCCCACTGCCCACTGCCCAGCCAGGCGCGGCGCTGCGACTGGCCAGCGCTGTAGCGGCTCGGTCCAGCCCGCGGCAGCCTGGAAGGGTAGACTGTGCCGGGATACACGGCGACTCCGCGGGACTGACCACTACCCTCCGCCCGACGCGCCGCTAACACGGTGCGGTCAGTGTTCGCAGGGAATCGCGCCGCCAAAGGAAGCTGTCCGCTGAATCATCTGACAAATGAATTGAATTGAGAATTAGCGGAATAATTATGATTAGCATTTTTTTTTTTATAGATTTGTCTTGCATGGAAACATAAGTAAACCGACTCAACGTGAAAAGTTTGCTATCAGATTCCATATCACCATCCGTTCGTTCTTTCCGTTCACTGTCTTATGATGAAGAATTTTGATGACCAGCGGGACTGGTTAGTGGTTTGGACATGGTTTGGGTGGCATGCGCATGATGTGCCGGCCTCCATGCTAAAAAACACTGATTTTCGATTGCACGAATCTCGGACTCAAAACGACCCACAGCTAGAATAATACGACGAATCGAACCGAGACGTAAGGGGTTTAATTTGTGTATTTCGGTATATATGGTATACAAATGTATCAAATCAGCCGATACAACGGAAATCGGTCGTTCGCACACGAAAGCATACGGTACAAACATGAAAGACAGATGGTTGCAAGGTGCCATATATGTACAAAATACACATACTTATCGCCTAATATCGGCCATGGAGACAGACTACATAGTAAATGCATACACTTGGTGATCTTTGATCCAGTTTCCAAGGCCATTTCATGTCGGTGTCTTAGAATATCGTCACACGCTAAAAATGCATTCGCTGAGCAATAACTAAAGCCAAAACAAATCACGCTTTTGATTAACTAGAAAACTCTACAGCCACACCAAAAGCAGTGCGTCGCCGGTCAAATCAAACGCAGCATGACCATTTTACACCTACAATGAAAGACTGTGGCACGATGTTAATAAATGGGTCACCAAAGGCCATTTATTATGAATGAGCGCTCCTTGATCGGGGACTGCCGACAGTGGGTAATCGCCACAGAAAAACCCTCTCTAACGACTGTACAGGAAGAGATCAGTTGGGCGCCGACCGGGCACCCACCCAGCGCGGGGCTCCGCAGGTCAGCAGGCAGTAGCACCCGCCAGCGGCACCCCGTACCCTCCAGGCGCCCGTCCACACACATACATACACACAAGGAGACAAAACGCGCGACTAGACCATCGCTACAGCGCCGACTCAGTTACTACAACTCAAACGTGAAAGACATCGCGTAGGTTTACCAGCCAATCGCTAATGTATAAAAACAAAACAGCGCCGAAATGCCCGCGAAACTAAATAAAACAGAACGAATAACACGTCGGCACGAATATCGACAAAAATGCGCAACGCGAAACACTCTCTCCCTCCTGCAATGAAAGCCTCGTTCTCATTATTATCCATCCATTATTATCCATGTAGCCGAACTGGCAAGGATCCACCGCCTGTTGACTCCACCAATCAGCGTTTCGTTCGGCAGTGACGTCAGAGGTCTGTGACCCGCTACGGCCTGAGGGCACGGGCGAGGATGGCCGTGACTCCGACCACCATGGCGCAGCCGGTCACACCCGACAGCAGGGGGTGACGGTCGATGACGTCACGCAGAATCTCCTCGTGCGTTGGCCAGCCCTGCGGGAGAGGGGAGCGTATGTCAGTGGGGTCAGAGGTCACCGGTCACGTGAATCAGATCAACACCACAGCCACGGGTCTGAGGTCGCGACCTCCCAGCACACGTGGTCTCGAGGGATAGGACCACCCCAATCGTTGACAACTGTTATAACACTAAACACGTCACAAAAGCTGCCGGATCAGTTCGCGAGGCCACTGGTCCACAGACGCGAGCCGGCCGACCTCGCGAACTGCTTGGCACCGCGCTCCTGGCACGGCCGAGCTGACCCGCAGCCAACGGATCGCCGGCAAAAAAACTGATTGGAAATGTGCCACCTTGTTCGTGGCTGCCACTGACTGACAAATGCGCACAATGCCACGTGGAGTCCGGCCTCGAGCGTGCAGGGCAGGGCCGCGAGCCCCGAGTAACCGCACGATAAGCCCGCCTCTGGGAGAGATCGTTTGCGGTTACGTTGGCGCGGTTTGTTTATCGACTGAATGGGTCATAACGCAGTGCACGGTGAAGCCATCCAGCCATGAAATGACCGCCGGCTGCCCGCATGGGTCCGATTCCTGTCGAGACGTGAATCTCGGGTGGTCATGCCGGACCTCAAATTATGCCAGGTGAGTCACCCAAAGGCGCAGCGCCGCGCGGCCACTCACGGACATGAAATGTGCCCGGTATTTCGGTCAGCGCTCGATCGACCAAGGCCGCACTGGTTCCTTCGCCGACACGTCCGAACAAAGCCCGCGGCGGCATTGAGGAATATGCACCAAAAACCGGCTGACGGAGGGACACCCGCCAGCAAAAACGGCAAAAAATCCCGGTATAGGGTCGCGCCGATGCCCCGGTCCTCACCACGAGTCTGTTGAGCTGCAGCTGGTCGGCGATTCTGCGCAGCTCCTCTCCCACGTGTCGCAGAGTGGTGGACACCGCGCCGCTCCTGTCAGCTCCAGCTCCAGCTCCAGCTCCAGCTCCAGCTCCAGCGCCGTCCGAGCTACCAGCTCCGCCGGCCTTCTCCCGGGGCCGGGCGCCGCGGCCACGGGTCAGGTCACGCCGCGCGCTGCGGCCGCCCTTACGGGGCGGGGGCGGCGGCGGCGGGGGCACCGGGCGGAATTGAGCCAGGACCAGCTGGAGGGCCCAGTGCAGCTCACTAGACGGCGGGGGAGGTGGCGGCGGCGGCGGCGGTGGTGGCGGCGTGGGGTCGTCAGGAGCCAGGTCCGGGGGAACGGATGGGTCCGGCGAGGGGATGAGATCAGGCAAGGCAGCTGGGCAGGCCTGGGGCCCGTGGGAGAGTGCTGAGGCTGCCGGGAGTAGCTCGTCTTCTGTCGTCAGTGTGCCTGAAAACAAGGATAGCCCGCGGTTACAAGGTGACCAAAAACAGCACAATACAGGTCACAATAAGGGCCATTTTACAATACATACAGATCAAATATTGTATGCGATCGTCGCAGAAACAGACAAATGGAAGACGTTCGATAAAATTGCGTCCTTTTGGCAATCGCTACTGATAAAATCAAAATAGTGCAACATCTGATCAGACCGTCGATACATTGAATCATGTCACGGGTCACTAGGGCTGCGCGGTCATGACCTAGTATCATAGCACTTCATAATCAGAGCAAAGTCAGCAGGTCTGTTTGTTTTTGTAGTGAGTATCAGCTACTGATAAGAGAAGCTCAGATCAGTGATCTTACTTGAAGACGTTTCAATACCTCGTCAAGTGTGTTGCGTCAACACTTGTATTCATGTCAAGGTGCCCTAAGTGGTTTTTTACTAGCACCCGGGCCAATAAAAGTTACCGCACTCGAAAGACCATCGTCGGCAATCATGTGAAGTGGGAAAATCATAAACGGTAGTTGAAATGAATTTCAGCAAGACGCTACCAGCTTCGTGCACAATGTTTTGGGTAATTGAACTGATTATTTCGAAGCGAAGGACCGAACCTTCAAAGGCCTAACCGGCACCCGTAATGAAACTGCTCGCCATCCTGCAGAAGTGATGCAGCTTGAAACACTGATTTTAAGCCAAGCACTAAGACTGAACATTGCGGGACGTTTTGGATGCATGCGGGCATTGGTACATCTTTGTGTAACTGCTTTGGTCGCTGTCGCTGCATGTCATACAATAAGCATGCAACAGTTGTCCGTTTTGTTAACGTGCTGTGCAAACAAAACATACCTAATTACAATAAGTGAAGAGCAGCTCGGAAAAAAATCGTATCTCGGAAAAAAATGTTGATAAAATTTATTGCCAAGTGCCATGTAACTTAGAGCATTTTACGAGATCTCGGCATACGGCTTTGCTATGTCAAACATTTAAATGTTTCAGCAAGTGAGTAGTCGGTAATATTGTTGCAAGTTCGTTTTGTTTCAAGTACTATTGTTGCGAGCAGTGGTTCGCATTTAGTGTTCGGCGGGTACATAATACTAAAATTGGCACTTAACTGAGACTCGCACTTTAGGAATAACAATTTTCCAAAGCTACTTCCTCTCCTGATGGTTGTAGCACTATAATAGCTATGCAATTAACCGTATACGTTTTATCTCCGGTAGAGCGCCCATATCAACAAAACAATTGTGAAAGAACTAGATGTGGAGTTATGCGTATTCCTTTATGGTACTTCTTTTGTTAGGTTAGGCCCTTCCGGTCACCCCGGTACGGTAGATATGCAGAGGCTTATAAACTAGAGTGCCAACTATTTCAATGTTGATTTTTATAATGCAGCAAGTATACGTCACACTCGGTACTCCAAACATATACTGTCACTTGTGACATCGGATAAGGTGGCCAATGCGTGCCAGATTCCTACACTAACGCACATAACTATCCCACAATCTCACCCATCACTGCACCTGTCCCATGTGTAGCGCCCCGGTACTCACCGACGTCTCTGCAGGTGGCGGCCTGGGCCGCGCTGGCCGTCACGTGACCAAACACGCGGCTCAGTACGCCGTCTCCGCGCAGCACGTGGTGCACGTGACGGTGCCGTGCGGCGCTGCGCTCCGTCTCAGCCGACACCGGCACGGCGGCGTACAGCAGCAGGTCTCTCAGCGACATGGTGGCTGTCCGCTGCCCGCGCACCCTCACCAGACGCCGCCCGGACTCCAACTGACGACCCGCCGCCGCCGAGCTCCACCGTACCGGGCTCCGGCGACCGTGGCGCCTCTGGCGGCGGACGGCGGAGTCACTCACGGGAGCCGGCACGCGCGAGTGAGCTGCTGACGTGAGATGCGAGCGGTGGGGAGGGGTGGTGGCGAGGTCAGGGGGTCACGGGATCCTGAGCGGCACCGGCGCGGCGCCCGGTGACTGCGACAAAGGTGTGACTGCGGCCAGAGATCAGAATAGGCTGGGAATTTGGTATCGGGTTTCGGTGGTTTCTCAATAAGATTGCCAACCGGTCTGCACTGGGTTGACGTAATTAACAGTGCACGCTTCTAACGACTTATCATAAGCACCGATTAGCTGTACCGAGCAGATCTGAGCAGCGAGGCGGCGTGCCATGGGCTTGGTGTTACTGCATTACGCCGGCATTGTTAGACTGCACCGCATGACAGCTGCTGCGTGGATAGACTGTCCCGCAAAACATCCGTAGCTTGTAATGGGCTTGCTTACCCAGTACCGGATGTCTTTATAGCGTCGGTATTGGCATTATAATTGATTGCAGATTTCCACTACTAATGCGCTACCATCCAGAAAAAAATGCACTTTTCTTCCCGTTCACATTTGATTCATCCAGCGTGACATAGCTCTCCTCATGGTCACCATTATCAGTCTAGTCTAAATAGTACGTATATAAGTACTACAGCCACATTATCGGAGACGCACGTCATAGGAAATCATAATCTGCACAGCCGGCCGCGGCCGGGGGCGATCGGCGGCGGCGGCGGCCGACGTCTACATCACGGCCCTTTGTCGGCCCTCGCCGTGACGTATAGAGCCCATAAATGCCCCTGCACCACCAGTCTGAACCATTCAGTGGCGCTCTGTGCTAATACGGAGCCAGCGGGACGACCATTCGACGTAATGGCGCGCTCTATCTAATTAACATTAAAAATAGACGTGATTACGGTTTACGCGTTGGCGGCCGTTTTTGCCCACTCTCCGGTGCCTTTCCGTCTCTGCGGGCATCAGCAGTAAATCGGAACCACTGGGCAAACGGGGCCGTAAAGGTGTTGGGGGGCCTACTGTAAAACTAGGCCTATACTGTAAAACTACAAAGTCACCCACTTGACCGAAGTCGACAACACTGGTTTCCCAGCGTAATTAAACGTAAAACTACGCAATGAAAAGACACATACAGTGAGAAACTGAAGCCTTTTGAGCTTAGTCACTTAACCCGCGCGGGGCTGGGGTCTCCAGCCGAACGCGCGGGGCTGGGGGGGGGGGGGGGGGGTGTAAATTTTACCCCCCCCCCCTGTTATCTCCCGAACTAATGGTCCGATTTGGAAAATTCAAACGCCAATCGAAAGATCTCATCACGAACAACTAAAAACATGTACTTAATTTAAAGTTTGAGGTCAAGGTCAAGGTCAGGTCAAGGGTACAAATTGCAAGTTCCTACAGTATCGGCCTTGCACCGTAGTTGCCGAAGAATGGAGTCATGGACTAAGACTGATTGCCCAAAACGTGTTCTTAGGTTACCAAAACAATATTCGTTGCATACAATATCATTCAGAGGTCAAGGTCAAGGTCAGGTCAGTTCAGGTCAGGTCACCAAAAACAAAATATAGAAAAGGGCATGTGCGACACATGTTTTATGGGTCATTTTACTCATAGAATTCAATAGGCACACTCAATAGGTGATATGGACCACCTCTGGATGAATTTCAGGTCGAGGTCAGGTCAAGGTCAGGTCAAGTGAGGTCAAATTTTGAAGTTGGTTGTTAAGGCCTAAAAAGGTGTCTATCTGATGCAGTTTTTCACGGCAAATCGAATGGTGCTATTGTTGTTTCCGTACGAGGTCTAGAACTTCCCAAAAAATCATTTTTTCAATTTTTTTTTGTGTGTCGTGACGTCATAAAATGTTGAATAACTCACACATTTTTGAACCGATTCTTCTAAAAATTGGTATATACGTGCACATAGACCACTCCTCTGAAACACATTCCGTTTTTTCGATACACTTAAAATTTTGGATTTTATAATTATTTTCCAAAAAAAAGTCAGTTTTTTGGAAAAAATTGACCAAAATCCAAAATATTCAAAAAACCGAGATAGCCATTTGATAGACAAAGTAGAATTACGTATAACCTTTTTTGTTACGTCTTGATTCCTTTAAAAATGAAGATGTTAGCGGCGTTTGAAATTTTGCCGTTTTTGAGGCGAAAATGGCGAACATGACGTCACTAAAACGTCAATTTCTCAAAAACTTTCCGACGGATTTCGCTCAAATTTTAGAGAACGTGTCAAATTGATGTCAGAAAAGGTATTGAAAGTTTGGCGGCGCTGCGCGCCGCCGTTTTTGAGATATTGCAAAAATTCGCCCAGGGGGTAAAATTTACCCCCCAGCCCCGCACGGGTTAACTCAGTGGACGTTTAGTTTTCAAAACCAGTCAGAACGGGAGAGGGGTGGGCCCAATTCCGCAGTAATTCCCTCCCCCGAAAAAAAACTGTTCAACTTTGTGAAAAAAACGGCTAGACACGTTCACTGGCAACATAGGCGCAGAATTGTCTGCAATGCCAGGGGTGGCAGCTCAAAATCCTTGCGCAGTAAACCACGCATGTTGTTCGAAACTCTTCACCATGTGCAGGCGTCGCCACCGAGGTGGTGCCGCCGGGTTCGCAGAGCGCTGCCCACGCGACTGCTGCAATGCTTCAGCATGTTTAGTCCACGCAACTCTGCCCAAGCGTGACATGTGAGCTTCCATGGGAAATGAAACTGCAATATTCGGCAGCCACCCCTTAATGAAGATCTGTTGATTGTTGTTGATTTTCCCTCCGGCCGCGGGTGGCCCCGCGGCGTAGCCTCATCGGCTCTGGAGGGCCCTGAAGGCGGCCACCAGGGCCGCCACCACGTCACTGCGCCAGACCTCGTCGGGTGTTGGTAGGATGTTCCCTACGGCCGGGATTTTGAGGCGAACACCCATCAGGCCCGGGCACGTGAGCAGGATGTGCCGGGGGGTGTCCGCCTCTTCGCCGCACAGCGGGCACCGGGCGGCCTCGCATAGCAGGTCCCGGCATTGGGCGCAGGCGGCTGAGGGGCTCCGGCCGATGGAGTGCAGGAACTGGGTCGATCCACTCCAGTGGCCAGTCCGGATCTGGTGGACATCGATGGCTGTCCGCCGCTCCAGGCCGGAGACCGGGGGCGGGTATCTCGTACCCATCAGCTCCCGGTACCAGCCGGTCGCCGCTCTGCGTGTCGGGTCTGGGTATGACGGTCTGTCCCTGGCCGCCTGGTCCCTGGCTAGACGGGCCGCAGCCTTGTAGACGGTGTTGACGTCGATGGAGGCGATTTCTTGATCCAGCGCCGCCGCCTCCCCCGCCAGCACGTCCGCCGCCTCGTTGCCTGGGATCCCACAATGCGATGGGACCCACTGCAGCGTCACGTGGCGGTTCGGTGTGGCGATTTCCAGCAGGCGGCTCCATATCTCCGCCCCCTGGACCGTCCTCTGGGCCGAAGGCCCCTCTCTCAGTGCAGCCAGGGCAGACTGTGAGTCGGTACAGATTATTATTGGCAGCGTGTCGTCACGAGGGTGTGTCGCCAGATGTTCCAGGGTCATTGCGATGGCCAGCATCTCCGCCCTGAAGCTGGAACAGAGCGCTCCTGCGGGCCTCTTCAGCTCAGTGCGGTCATCATCGGCGTGGACGACCAGCGCGCCGGCCCCTCCACAGAGAACGCCTCCAGTCGCCGACCCGTCGGTCCACACCCAGGTCGCACATTGGGTCAGGGACGCCAGGTGGTGTAGGGCGGCTTCCTTCTTCGTGGAGGCGGCAGCTCCGGCTGGGAGCCCCGCTCCGATGTCCAGGTTAAAACTGATCGTGCCGGTTGGTTGCCAGGGCGGGGGCGCACGGGGAGCAACGGCTCCACCGGTGGCTCCACTCCAAGGGTCCGCCACACCTCCCGACCCAACTGGCGCCATCCGCAGACGGTCTTGAGGCGCCGCGGTGGGTCCGCCACGGCCAGTCGGTGTAGCGGGTCCTCCTCGGGCAGTGCCATGGCCTTCGCCAGCATCCTCGCCGCCAGTGCTGTGCGGCGCGCCGCGACCGGGGCCACGCCGGCTTCGGCCATTACTCCGTGCGTGGGGGCCGACCCGATGCAGCCCGTTATGACTCGGGCCGCGGCACGCATCTCGCGTTCCAGAACTTCTATGTTAGTCCTGGCGGCCGCCGGCATCCAGGCGGCCGCCGCGTGTTCGATGGCTCCCCTAACGTAGCCGTTGGCGACGGCCCGGAGTTGTCTCTCCTCCAGGCCCCAGCTGCGACCGGTGATTCGTCGTAGTTGAGAGATGCGAGGGCGGACGCGGCGGCGGAGGTTCCTGCAGTGGGGGCCGAACCCCAGAGTCCTGTCCAGCGTTACGCCGAGTAACTTCAGTTCAGGGCCTCCTTCCACCGTCTGGCCCGCCACACGGATGCGGCAACCGACGGCGTCCCGGTGGCTCTGAGACAGAACTAGAAGCTGGGTTTTCTGGCCCGCCACCTCCATCTTGTTCTCCCGGGCCCACTTGACCAGGGTATCGGCCGCTCGTTGTGCCCGCTCCCGCGCGACTTCAATCGTGTTACCCGAGCACAGTGTGGAGGTGTCGTCCGCAAACATGTACGGAGTAGTGCCCGGCAGGGCTCGGAGGGTTGACGCTAGTGGAGCCGACCACAACAAAAACAAGGTCGGGGACAGAACACTGCCCTGGGGCAGCCCTGCCCTGTAGACGCGCTCGCCGCTCCTTGCTCCGTTGAGCTCGACACAAGCCCGCCGGTCTCTGAGGAAGCTCCACACCCAGGAGTTGAAGCACGCCGGTACTCCCATCTCAGCGAGCCGGGCACGCAGGAGGCGATGGTCCACCTTATCGTACGCTCGTGCGAAGTCGTACGCAACGAGGACGAATCTCTGCGCCGACTCACCGTCCGGCAGCTGTCTCCGGGATGGGGGGCACGGCTTCAGCTGCCATCCGTCCTGAACTTGTTGGGTTAGACGAGCGATGGCATCCTCCACACCCCGCTTCTCTCTGAAGCCAACCTGTTCAGGCGGGATCATGCTTCGGGTTGCGATGATGTGGTTTAGTCGAGTCGCAACGAGTCGTTCAGCCAGTTTGGCGATGTGGGATGTCAGGGCAATCGGGCGGTAACTTGCTATGAGCCGTTGGTCCTTCCCAACGGCTCATAGTTGAATTAATGAAGATCTCGTTTGTGTATAGGTTACGTCACAATGAAAGCCACCCATGCGGACAAAAAGCTTAAAGAATTCTTCGCAATTGCCCGAAAACATGATTGGTGGAGTCCTTTATTAAATTGTTGAATTTAGTTCGGTGTGGTAAGTATAGTTCACCGAATTCGTACTTGCATAAGCCATCAAAATATGGACACGTTAGACCTCTTATGACCCTATTCCTCGTTGGCACTGTGCAGACATGTGCATTGTGCAATGATGTCGAACGTTTATCGGCATCAACCTCTTGAACCTGGCTCAGTCAGGTCGAAAGTCATGGATCTGTCCTTGCTGCCACAACGGCAGGTTCACTTCCTATTTATGACAAATCTATGATTTTTGTCTGCACTGTCATGAGTGACCAAGGGCTGGCATGAATTATCGACTTTGCCAGCACCACATCGTCACACTTCCTCTCTCATGCCTCATTGTGTTCCACTGTGCTCCACCGCCGGTCTTCCGCTGTGTTCCGGTGTGCTCGACCGCAGTGGATGTTCCCTGTTTCGCTGTGTTTCGCCTGTGTTACGTCCCCTCACATCCCTTCTCCCATGTCTTACTGTTTCTTTATGCCGGTGTTCCGCTGTGTTCCGCCGTCGCCGGTGTTCCGCTGTGTTCCGCCCTCAGTGCGCCTGTGTCACGCCCCTCACCCCTCTCCCGTCGGTCGGTGTTTCTCTCATTTACACCCGCCGTCGGCACCGACTGTGTGTGACGAAGGAGCGTCGGCCCCCGTCGTCGGTCCGCGTCCCCCCACTCGGCGCAGCTCGAGAGCGGCCCGATGATAAAAAGTTGCCGCTATAAAAGTCAGAAGTGGTTCAGTAATGACGCATCAACAGGCCGGCGGGCACAAAGGCCGGCCCGGACGCCCCGCAGAGAGGTGCGCACACCACGTGAAGCGAGCTTTAGAGAGCGCCGCCATGGCACGCCGCCGGCTTTATATTCCGTATGAAGAACCCGAAAGCGTCGCCGTTTATGAGGCAATAAAAACGTGCGAATTTAAAGCGCAACCACTAACTGTAGTACTGCGAGGAGGGGTTATAAGGACCTCCGGGTGTAAAAACAGACTAGATTAGGAGAATTGTCGATAGCAAAAAGTCACCGAAGCGTTCATCCATTTACGAGTCTGAAGAGCATGGAGCATCGAACTAACATATTTTTATTGCCTTGTGACAAATGAGCGTAAGATCGCTATCTGCCACGCACGAAAGGATTCGACTGTATGGCACTGAGCCAAAGAACTGAAGAGCGTACAGGCCGGTCTGGTTCTTTACGCTGAGGAACAAAGGGTTAACTCAACAAGTGCATTGACAATTAACATAACTACACAACATGTGCTTCATTCGAGTAGCAGTTACTTTTAAAAGATGTCCTCAAGCATTTCACGCCACCTGAAGTTCTTTGGTGCTGTAACCTATTGGAATTTCATGCGAACCTATTGAATGACTTTTTGATTGACATCTGGCAGGTACTCGAAGGACCTTTTGATCGACATCTGGTAAGTACTTACATACTCAATGTTCTTAATGATTGATGATGAGATTTAGCTGCAAATGTTGTCAATTTTCCTGGTGCTGACATTTAGAATTATCCGTTACACCTGATTATCCAAATAATCCAAAAAGAGATGACGCTACCATTTCGTCAGTAAAACTAAACACCAGCACAGCGGTCGGCCACCTTTCTTGATATTCTCAATCATTTCCTCTGCTCTGCGGGTGTGTGACACCCTCTTCCACAGCCACACGGCATCCAGCTCCTCTGCTCCTCGGACCCCCGAGCCGTCGTGTTCGACGAGAGCCCCGAACAGTTGTCGTCGGCTCCGACGGGGCCCGTTGAGTCAGCAGCCGCGCGTGACGTCGATACGCGCGATGCACGCGAGGCGATCACACGCGCGCGGCGCGGCGAGCTTATCGGGCGTCATCACTCGTCATTGTTGGACGGCAGGTAATCGACAGGAAGCGGGGATGAACAGACCGGTGATCAGCTGGGTCGGTGACCTTAGGTGCTGCTCGTGGCCTGTCTGCATTATATATCGGGTATAAAATAGGGTTTGTGCTATGTTTGTGCATTCTATACTTACCAACTCCTAGCATATAGCTATAGGTATGTATAATGTGGAGTTATTTCTATTATCAAACTATGTTAGTAATTAGAAGTGCCTACATGATTTAGGTCATTCACTAATTATGAGGTGCCGGAGTGAATATGCACATGTCATATGCCGCGTGATTCAAAAATGCAAGAACGGCAATTTGGAGCAGCGGCGCGGCGGCGAGGGGGAAGCGGTAGAGGAACGAAGGAAAGTGGATTTATTGATATGGAGTGGAGTGAAGCAATTGTAGAAGCGTAATTGTTGAGTTCACGGCGGATTTCGTATTGAGTTGAAACCGATAAACGCTTTACTTTTATTCGGTCTCTTTCTAGTACAATACAAGCTATTTCGGCTCGCTTCAAAATGGACACAAATACTTTCGATTTGAGGATCATCCTAGAATTCGATGGAAGACAACCAGTGCTCGAGTGGCTGGAAAAAGTGGAACTCACCTGCAGACTGAGGTCAGTGACAGAGTTGGAAAACGTTATTCCGCTTCGTCTAACTGGTGGCGCATTTAACGTTTACCAGCAGCTCAGTGAAGAGGACAAGGCCGATGCGAGTCGGATAAAAGAGGCGCTGCGAACGGCATTCGCAGCTGACAAGTTCACGGCTTATGACCAGTTCATCTCCAGGAGACTCCGTGCTGGTGAGTCCGTCGATGTCTATCTTTCTGAGCTTAAACGGCTAGCTCTGTTGTTCGGAGGAATCCCTGATACTGGTCTGATATGTGCCTTTGTGGCCGGTCTGCCGGACTCTGTGCGTCAGACTATGAGAGCTGGGACCCGTATCGAGTCGCTAACCCTGAGTGAAGTGCTCGGCCGTGCGCGGGCGCTGCTGGCGGACGACTGCGACACCGCCGCGGCGGTTCAGACTCGTCAGACTTGGCGTGGTGCTACTAGCGACAAGCGCCAGCGTGGTGAGACTCGTGGGCCAGTGAAGTGCTACCGATGTGGAGAAGAGGGTCATATCGCACGCCTCTGCCGACAGGTAGTCTGCTTCCGGTGTCAGAAGTCGGGTCACACGATGGCTCACTGTCCGGAAAACAGGCAGGGAGGGGAGACGTCAGCGCCAGCCTCCTCTCCGCGCTAAGCGGCGCCCTCCCTACAAGACAATTAGAGGTCAATGGCACCAGCGGCTTGGCGCTGGTCGACTCTGGATGTTCCCGCAGTATTGTTGATCAGTCCTTCTGTCCCGGCTGGACCAAGAGAAGAATCAATGTGAGAACTGTAAGCGGCGAACGGTACCAATGTGACGGCAGTGGACCTATTCGAGTGTGTCTTCCGAACGGTGCTGCTGCTGATCTTGATGTCCTAGTGGTGATGGAGAAGCCATTGGGTTTTGATCTTGTGCTTGGCATGGACGGCATTGAGGCATTGGGAGGAGTTACGCTGGTAAACTCTAGTCAAGTGCAGTTCGGAGGTGAGCTCAACTGTGCTGCCGTTCAACTGACAAAACCAGAACCGACAGAACCAGAGCTGACAGAATCGAAACCGTTGAAACAAGGAGTGATGAACCCGGAACAGACAAACATGGAAATTGGTCTGAGTGGGAATGAGAGCCGTGTGAAAGTGCATGTTGATGAGGCAGATTTTCAAGCAAGTTACGATGAAAAGGATAAGAAGTGGACTATGAGCTGGAAGTGGGCGGATGGCTCGGCACCTGAGGCGCTGAGGGACACCGTGTCGGAGTATAAAATACCGCCAGAGAGCCGTGAGGAATATGAAGAGGAGCTGAAACAGTGGGTGGAAAACGGTTGGCTCGAGCCGTACGATGAAGAGAAACAGGGGCCGCCGAAGGGAACAATTCCTCTCATGGCGGTGCTGAATCGGAACAAGGAGAAGGTGAGACCAGTTCTAGACTTCAGACAGCTGAATTCGTTCGTTGATGCGCATACCGCAGACGCAGACGTGTGCGCCGAGAAACTGCGCGAGTGGAGGAAAAGGGGCACTGATGGAGCCATGATCGACCTCCGAAAAGCATACTTGCAAGTGCACGTAGACGAGTCACTTTGGCCCTATCAAACAGTTGTCTTCCATGGCAGACGGTATAGTCTTACGCGTCTTGGCTTTGGTTTGAGCGTCGGGCCTCTGGTGCTGAAGAAGGTGTTGGCCACTATCCTGAGCTGGGACGCAGACATCAGACGCGCTACTTCAGCATACATCGACGACATCTTTGTCGATGAGAGTGCTGTTCCGGCGGAGCGTGTTGTGGCGCACCTCAAGAAGCATGGCCTGGACTGCAAGCCCCCGGAGCGCCTCTCTGGCGGTACCCGTGTCCTTGGACTTCGGGTACAGGAGGGCGACGGTCATCTGGTCTGGAGACGAGACAACACTGTCGGAGACGTCCCAGAGCCACTGACAAAGCGGGCTCTGTTCTCGCTATGTGGTCGGCTCGTCAGTCACCTTCCGGTCTGCGGCTGGCTGAGGCCGGCTGCCTCCTTCATGAAGAGAGTGGCGAATGCGACTACAACGTCGTGGGATGAACCGGTGACGGACCCGAAGATACTGAAGATGTTGGAAGAAGTCATGCAGCGAGTGGATGCAGCAGACCCAGCACGCGGCAGATGGGACGTGGATGGAGAAGACGCAACAGTATGGGTAGATGCGAGCTCCCTGGCCCTAGGTGCTGTGGTACAGATCGGGGGAGAAGTGGTTGAAGACGCATGTTGGCTAAGACGTGACGAGTGCGCCCATATAAATATGGCTGAGCTAGATGCAGCACTAAAAGGCATCAATCTCGTGATTCCATGGGGAGTCAAAACAGTGAAACTGATGACAGACTCGCGGACAGTCTACCACTGGCTGAGCGATGCGATTTCAGGAAAAGCAAGAGTGAAAACGAAAGCGGCGGGGGAGATGCTGATTCGTCGGCGACTGGAGACCATCAGAAGCACGGTGGAGGAATACGGTCTCCAGGTAGACGTGAGCTTCGTCACGTCCAGAGAGAACAGAGCTGACGCCCTCACCAGAGTGCCGCAGAAGTGGCTCGCTCCGACATCAGACGGCTCTGCTGTCCGTGTTGAAGTCGGTGGCGCCGACCAGCGAAGTGACGGTGGTGTAGCCGCCGCCGCAGCAAGTCATGACAACTCAGATGAGATCCGGCGCATACATGACTCGACTGGGCACCCTGGGATACGGCGCACCTTCTACTTCTGCAAGAAGTCCGTACCAGCAGTCACCAAGAGCCAGGTGCGCGCCGTCGTCCATCAGTGTCACAAGTGCCTGTCGTTGGATCCAGCTCCAGTCAGGTGGTGTAAGGGAGATCTCAGCGTTCCGGAAACGTGGACACGGCTGAGCATGGACATAACACATGTGAACGGCGGCCAGTATCTGACGGTGATAGATAACGGCCCATCTCGCTTTGCTGTGTGGCGGAAGTTGAAGAGGCAGGACAGCAGCAGCGTCATCGAACAGCTGGACAGGGCATATTTTAACATACTGACTGCGTCCCATTTTGGGACGCAGCCCCCTGCCTTTGGGACGTAGCACTCGCGAAATTTGGACCACTGCGTCCCACACTGGAATGTCACGGTTTCAGTGGAAAAGTGCAAGCAATAATTACGAGCGAGCGAGCGCAGCGAGCGAAGCGAAGTCTTTTCAATATAACGGAAAAATCTCAGTATGAGCGGCCCGGCCCGGCCCGGCCCGGCCCGGCCTGTAACGCTTTTGAGAGGCTTATATCTCAGCAACCGCTTGACCGATTGGCCTGCGGTCTTTTTTGCTGGGTAGCCCCATCCCTTCTACCCCGTAATTGACTACTTTTGATACATCTCAGTGACCGCCGTGGCACGTGCCACGTGAAAAGTCAAGGGTGTTCAAGCTGTTTTGCAAAAGTAGTGATTTTGAGAGGCCCATATCTCAGCAGCCGCTCGGGCGATTGTCTTGCGGTAATTTTTGTAGGGTAGCTGCATCCCTTCTTCCAATGGTCGGATACTCTTGATCTATGTGAGTGACCCCCACTGCACGTGCAAAATGCAAAAAGAAGAGGTGCCAAATTTGTTCCCATTTCAATAACTCGGTAATTACTGGGGCGATTTCGCTGAAACTTGGCATACAGGTAGGCACCCACCAGGCAATGCATTCCCATGTGCTGCGGTTAGGGTGCTACTGCACGTGCGCACGTGCAGGGGGCGTTTCCAGATCTCGAGAACGGCTGGGCCGATTGCGCTCAAATTTGGTACACGGTTGAGGACCGGTTAGTAGGGTGCCGTGCAAAAGTCATTTTGGACCCTGTTTGCACGTGCGCACGTGCAGAATGCCGCTTCCAGATCTCAGGAACGGCTGGGCCGATTGCGTTCAAATTTGGCACACCGCTAGCGACCGGTTAGAAGGGTGCTTTGCACAAGCCCGTTGGAAGTACCCTCTCGCCCTTCCGCACGTGCAGGGCTCACTATCTCGCTCGCTCGTTCTTCGCCCAAAAGGCGTTTTACTGGTAATTAGCATGCCTCGGTCTTTTACTATGCAACAGATGTTGCCTTTCTGATTGCTTTGTGCCCTGATTTACTATGCACCTAAGCACATACATGCGCTCTCCAGTCCTTGTGCCCTGCCCTATCCTAGGGTCGTACACCTTGTTATGTCCCATGCCCTACTATACCCCTAGGATATGTGACCTGCCCAGTGCCCTGTCTTAAGGTCTTGTACCTTGCCCTGCCCTTCCTTCAGGCCTTGCGCCCTGCTCTGCATTCAGGCCCTGTGGCCCTCTCTGCCCTGCCCAGTGCCCTCAAACCCGATACCTTGTTGTCGTCCCGTCTTAAGGACCCCTTCGGTGCTGCTGCCGGTTCGGTGCTGGGTCCGGATTTCGGGAATATTGTGCATATCTAGTCATGTTCCTTGCCCTGCCCTCAGATCCAATAATACTGATATTGATAAAAAATCAAATGTAAGACTTTAGCTAAAGCTGGAGAAGATTATCCATCCCTGGACCTGGGCGGAACCCAGGGAGGCGAGGCGAGTTATCACAAGCAACATAAGTGTCACCTTTAATCCCCTCCGCTCCCCCTCCCCTGTGGCACCATCCGCCGCCCACCACCCATTCATGATTCACATTCGCGTAGTCGCCGTGCTGGACCTGTCGGAGCCGAGGCGGACGTGCGAGCCTGAATGTTAGGCTGACCCGGGCGGAATCGGCGCCCGCCTTTCCGGGGATTCCCGGCCATTGAAACCAAGGCCGTATAAGAGAGGTAGAATCATCCCGCGATTTCCAATGGACCGGTCGCTAAGCATTAGCGTGACGTCACTGGTGGAGACCGGGCGGCGCCCAGCTCCAAGCTGTACGTCGGGTACATTTGGCACCGTATAGTTGCTATTACTGAACGACGAACGTAACGACAACTAATGACTCTTAATAACTTTTTTACTCACCTAAAGCTGATTTCCTTGCCGGTACATTGCCGACATTGCCCCAGGGTTGACAATCATGGGATATGGGTCGGATGGGCGACCTCGCGACGGGAGGAGGAACGATTGCAATTGTTGTGTTCCGCACCGCCGATTGCATTCTCTATCTGCACCCGGGGGGAGGGGAAGCAGGGGGCACGTGCCCCCATCGGATCAGGGGGCCTCTCGGGCCCGAGGGGCCTTGCGACGCCAATTGGCGGCTGAGGGTCCACGCTGGCATCTTTCGACTCAGAAGGGCCCCACAGGGCTCGGAAGAACACCTTATGTGCTCCGAAGAGCCACACTTCTCTCCATAAGAGCCACACACCGGCTTTTTAGTGTCCCTTGTCGGCCTTTGAGTGCCCTTTGCCGGCTTCTCAGGGCCTATTGGCGACCTCTGAGAGCTACTTGCCGGCCTCTGAGGGCCCTTACCGGCCTATCAGGGACCAGCAGCTCTAAGGGTTCCACACACGCCTGCGATGACCCCCTAAACCAGTGGTTGAAGGCCCCCACAACGGCGCCTGCGAGGGCCCTCACCGGCGGCTGTGAATGCCCCACACCGGTGCCTAGCTGAGGGTCCAACACTGCCACCTCTGAGTGCAAGCGGCACCCCTGAATGAGGTCCCGAAACCAGTGCTTCTTAAGACCATATATCGGCGGCTCTGGGGGCTCAACGCCGGAGCCGCATCGGACGGCCACTCACCGGTGACTTTTGAGGGCCCCACACCGACGACTCTGAGGGCCCCACTGGCGTCTGAGTGTACCTTGCTGGTCTCTAAGTACTCCACAGGGCTCCTGAAGGCACCGCAGACCTCTTGAGAGCCTCTTGTCGGTCTCTGAGAGCCCCTGTCGGCCTGTAAAGGGTTCGAGCCAGCAGCTCTAAGGGTCCCACACCGGACTGTGACAACCCCACACTGCAGTGTCTCTGAGGGCCCACAACGGCAACTGTGAGGACCCTCACCGGCGCCTCTGAGGGCCCACAGCGGCACCTCTGGGGGCCCGCACCAATGCCTCTGAGAGCATCACACCGGTACCTGTGAGCTGTGAGGGCCCACACCAGTGCCTCCAAAGGCTTCATAACCGGCGGCCCTGAGGGCCCTAGGCCTACACGGGTGATTTTGAGGGGCGTACCGAAGGCACCACACAATCCCTTCGTCTCGCTGAGCTTCTATCCCAATCCCATACCGGCTTCTATCCCAATTCCGGCTCAACTAATTATCAGCCCCCCTCCCCCTCCATGGGTCAGCAGCGCCGCGCCGGTGTCGGGGGCCAGCGCCATTGGGGCGGCAGTCGGCCACGCGCACTCAGTGGTTAGCGCTTGCACCGGCGGCTAGCGCACGCCCGGTGTGTTATCGGCCGTGAGCCGCTCCAAAACGGCTGCAGTAACTGGTCGATATAGGTAGTAAGCAGATGCAGAGATGCAGGTGGATAAGGTATGTGCCCTTTCCGATCGAAGCATGTGCCCTATGCCACCTTTGGGACGCAGTAAAAAATCCTTAAAATATGCCCTGCAGCTGGAGCAGATATTCTTTGAACGAGGAGCGCCGCGAGAAATCCTAACGGACAACGCAGCGGCATTCCGTAGTCGTGCCTTCTCCGAATTCAGCGAGCGATGGGGCGTGACCATGCGATTTCGAAGCGCCCACCGACCCTCTGGAAATGGGATAGTGGAGCGGTGCCACCGGACAGTGAAGTGTATTGTAGCCCGCTCAAGCTGCTCAGTGCAGGAGGCACTGTACTGGTATAACGTGACACCCAAGGACGACGTCAGTGCTGAATCTGCTCCGGCGAATCAAATATACCGATATGAAGTGAAAATACGTGGAATCGACGAGAACTCCAGCGATCCTGGTGTAGTCTTGTGTCGGTTCAGCTTGGGAGATCGCGTGTGGGTTCGAGATCCCAACACACGATGTGACGTACCCAGTTCAGTGGGAACGGTCACCAAAGTGGTGTCGGCCCAGACCGTGGAAGTCGACAGCATTCCTCGTCATGTGCGCGATCTGCGCCAAGCTTCAACAGACTGCACTCAGGAGTCGGAGCCCAAGTATGAACGAGAAGAGCCCGGAGAAGACGCAGAGGAGTCATGGCTGATCCAGATACCAGCTCCAAGAACGACAGGAGGCTGCGAGCAGATAAATGACCCTGATGGTGCCTCCCAGCTCGAGTGTGAAGTGTCTCAGGCCACAGCGGCTGAGGTCAACGAGACTGAGAGTGCGGACAGCCCGGCCTCAGCCGTCGTCAGACAGATGCCAGCAAAGACGTGTAGCGTGAGGACCCGGCAAGGACATTGTAGTATTTGCCTCTGAAGTCTGCCCACGCGCGCTGTTGTATAGCGCTGCTCCAACGTTGTCTACATACAATTTAATGATCGGAGATCAGGGGGGAATGTGGAGTTATTTCTATTATCAAACTATGTTAGTAATTAGAAGTGCCTACATGATTTAGGTCATTCACTAATTATGAGGTGCCGGAGTGAATATGCACATGTCATATGCCGCGTGATTCAAAAATGCAAGAACGGCAATTTGGAGCAGCGGCGCGGCGGCGAGGGGGAAGCGGTAGAGGAACGAAGGAAAGTGGATTTATTGATATGGAGTGGAGTGAAGCAATTGTAGAAGCGTAATTGTTGAGTTCACGGCGGATTTCGTATTGAGTTGAAATCGATAAACGCTTTACTTTTATTCGGTCTCTTTCTAGTACAATACATATAAGTACTGAGGTTTTTCGATATGTTAAGTGCAGAATTTGCACACAAAAAAAAATGCGGCACTTATTTCAAGCTGCTATACTTGACAAACAAAAGCAAACCTGGCTGCAAAACCCAAATTCATTACAGCTTCATCGCGACTGCATTCCCCTCCACCCTTCCACAGAGCCGACGCGACAAAGCGTGAGGTCTCGTCTCTCGTCAATTCGCCGCCAATGCGCCCCTGCTGCTCACCTCAGCCGGGTGTCGGTACTCGCGGCGGCCGGTGCCAAATTGAGACGGGTGAGGCACTCTGGGTCTGAGGAAACTGATTTACGGGTCCGGTGCCGACAGCGAGCACCTCCAGGTGCGCCGCTGTGCGTCTGTGCGTGCCGGCCAGGACAGAAGCAGGCAGAGGAGACGGCCGACGACGCTGCCAGATAGAGGTGAGAGTTACGGCAGCCGTAATCTGGCAACCGCTCGCCGCTGCAGCTGCATTAGTGCCGCTCGATTTCACCGGGAGCGGCAGTAACTAACGGCTGATGGACCGAGCGCGGTAAATTGTCGAGGTGTCAGAGCATGGCGCAGACATCAGTCCAACCAGTTCCTCCTATTCATCGTGTTTGCGCCGACAGAAAAATGCAGTAATGCATTGCGGAACAGTTCCTGTCTTAGAGCTCGGCGACTCGCGGAAATAAATGGCAAGAGACTAACCGTCGACAAACGAAGGATGGCAAATGGTTTCGTAAACACTGTCCGGGGCGCCGTAACACCCATCCAGCACGCCCCCCTCGCTGCAAGTCGTGCACAAAGCGGGCGACGATGCCGCCCCCGACAGTCGCAGCCAAATTGGCCCGCGCAGCGCCTTATTGGCTGGCGTGATTTACGGTGTTTTGCCGGTCGGTCGCCTGGTCTCGGCGGGAGGCGTCTTATCTAGCGGCAAATCGCCAGCTCCGGTGCTGTTCCGCTAATCAGCCATATTTCAGACGCTATTGTGTGCGTGAAGAGAGGATGCAGCCCGGGTCTTCTGTGTCTCAGACGGGACGGCGAGCAGGAGTCAGGTGTGACCGGTGGCCTGGTTCATCGGAACGACTATCCAATCCAATAGATGAGCATAGGAGGTGTATAGGAGCATGCAATGACGATCTATTATATTATGTATATAGGGTTGGTATTGGATACTCATATGCTCGAAGGCATTGGTGATAAAACTGTGCCCCAGGAGTTGTACAGGTGAGCCGATATGCATCAAACGTTTATCCAAAGCATCCAATCCAAGCGGCAAGCGTGGACGATAGGCCTACGTTCGAGAATAACCCTCGACTTCATACTTGACGGGCGTTTCTGATCTTTGAGTGCTGCCTAAGCTGACGACGAAGGATGGACGCTGAAACTGCCCGCGGCGAGCACACACACGAGGGATGATCAAACGATAATATTTGGACAGAGTAGCCTCCCTGTGTCCATTCTGGTTATCTCTGTTTGGACAAGAGCTTTGGGGCTATGTCGAATTGTTAAAACGCGGTCCACGGATGAAAAAGTTGAATGCATTTACCTCCCTCAGAATTTTGTGTTCTCCACTAAAAGAAATATATTTCTCCTTCTTATAGCGAAATGCGAAATACCTGAAAAGCAAAATGCATTGCTAGGTAAAACACTTTTTTTGCTTAGCCTCGCCCAATTTTTTACTTTTATTTCGCAATTTTTACAATGAATTTAGCATAGTGAAACGCTTAAATAAAAGACGCTCGTTCTATCGAAATGCGACTTCACATCTTCACTCTATCTAAAACCCAGTCACACACCCGCCCAACAATCAGCGAATTACGGCCGTCCGCCTCAGAGGCGGAGTCGTCTCAATCGGATCGGCCACACTCAGCGCGCCGAGCCGGCTCCGCGGCAGATCGTCCAAAGTGGCGCAACTGAGACCAATCTGTCACCGTCGCCGTAAGCAACTTAACATAACGACGGCGCGGGGGGAGCATGAGCCGCCCGGAACCCGCCGCTTTTCGGCCTCGGCTCGTCTCCTCCCGGCCGACAGAGACAAATACCTGTCTCCGAGACGGCTCGAGACTGAGACAGGGCCGCGCAAATCAGCCGGAAAACGCCTCCGCCGCCGAGACTGCAGTCCCCGTTCGACGGGCTGATGATGGGTGACGGGCGAAGGGCGTCGATTGGCGGGGAGACGTCGGCGGCGGCGAGCGACTGATCCGAGTTTCATGGTCCGTGGAGGGAGGGGAGGGGACTCTGTTGCGCACGGGGAGACGGTGAGACGGGTGCCGGTGATTTGGAAGACAAGGGAGGCTGTCATCGTTATCCGAGTTCGTGTCTTCTTTATGGGATCGATTAAAGAGATGACATCAGGATTAAATGAATTGTAAAGTTGCTTTCTATCAATAATATGTTTCATTTGCTTTATTATTCGGTTCGTTGCGATATTTTCTTTTAATATTCCACTTGTTGGTTCTCGTTCTAACAGTGCGCTATGAAATATTAAATGACTACACAATGGGCACAGGGCAAAGTATACATGCGCATACGGGCTTCCATCATAATGAGAGGTTTCAAATAAAACCAGCCTTCCAGCCTTCACTTTCAAGTTCCAGCGTTCCACGTATTACACAAAATTATTACAAATATCTAGCATAATACCACAAGCTCAAACAGGGCATCACCAACCTAACATCACACAGCAAAAGTTCGAATGGTTAGCTAATAGTCCATGTCCCCTGTGACTCAGCATAGATCCGTCGCGGCAGTGACCTCCCGCCGTCTCTTCGCCGTTAGACCACCTGCAGGCGCGTAACCACCACTGGGGACACTGGGGACCGGTCCCCAGTAACTTTTGGGTTACTGGGGACCGTCCCCAGTAACACCGACGAACTCCTCAATTTGCTTAAATAGCCAAATATTGTCTCTAAAGCGACGTGAATAGTAATATCTATGTAGTCAACGAAAGACAACACTATGGATGTTTTGTTTAGCCAGCGTCCGGGTGGGCCTCTCAGTCAACTTCGCCATGGTGGGTCAACTTTTTGGCCACATCAGATTATCTCGGAAAGTAAGCAAGCTAGAAAGATGCGGTAAAAAGCAACAGATAGCTCGCTACAGTATCTTAAAAAAATTATCTACGTCATTTTTGATCAGGTCATCGCTGAGGTCACTGGAGGTCACCAAAGGTAAAATTTTCACAAACTTTTGTCCTCAATTTCAACAACTTTTTACAAATCGGCGCATGAGTCAGGAACCAATAGAGATGCAGTGCTGCCTGCGGGAAAGTGCATTCGATAGCTCTTTCAAAGGTCTTACTGAGTAATGTTCTCAGATTTGACCTGAGGTCAACGGTTTGGCTTCCAGGTTGGCGTTTTTGCGAAAAAGGTTTTTGTATAAAAACTTTTGACTCAAAACTTGTATGACGCTGGTTTGACCGTCATCGCGTTTGTCTCGTCAGTCGTCGAGACGCGTCTATAAGTTGACCTGAAAAGGTCAACTGGAAAATTTGATCCCTAGTCAAGGTCACGGAAAAGGTCATGTTGCATGCCATTCTATTGGTATTGTCGAGCTGAACACATCCATGGTGTTTTCAGCGCCCTAGCATGTTTATACCTAAAGTATGGTAAAAAAAAAACTGTTGGAGATGTTTCTGACCTGAGATGACCTCAGGGGAATTGGGGAATTAAAGGGGTTACTGGTGCAATTTTCCAGTTCAGTGTATCATGTTTACCTGTGTCGCGGTGTTTGAATTTGTTTTCGGCCAAAAGAAGAGCATTTCAATTTTCTCCCAACGACTTATAATGGAGAAGTCGCAAAACTGACCTGACATTAGGTCACCGAGGTGAAAACTTAAAGGCATACGAATTGTTCATACTGATTTCCTCATGCAAAAGCTCGAGTTTCAAACTTCTGAGATGTAAACTGTAGGAATGGCAGAGTCACAAAGTTTTTAGAGAGGCATGGTTACTTTACTTGACCTGTTGACCTGACCTTAGGTGCCCTGGTGTCCAAATTTTCACACACGATGCGAAAATGAGGTATCATAAGCTATACCAAGTTTCGCGGCGGTGCGCGCCGCGGTTTTCCTTAAAGCGCAAACAACTGGCAGGCGTGGCCAAAAACGTCTCCCACCCTCTCCCCCCCCCCCCAATCGGGCGAAGACTGGTCCTGAAACTTAATGTTTGGTCTTCACGGCCCTCCATGTGGTCCCCAGTAACTTCAGACTTGTGGTTACGCGCCTGACCACCTGTTCAGACCCCAGCGGATAGAGATAAGGGAACGGGAGGCCTGCTCTCCGTTCTGACCCTCCCCAACGCCCGCTGACTAATAGAGACCGCCCCTCCCGGCCCCCGGTTCGTGTGACGCACCTTATGTTAATGAGTCGGTGGCGGGTGGTTCCCGCCCCAGTTTCTCGTCTGGCCGGACCGGTTCCCTGCTCGGGAAGGGTTGTAACCGGGAGGGAGACCCACTGAATGGGAGACCTACCTGTTCAGATCGGGGCCGCTGCCAATGGTGGGAAGGCGGCAGAGTTTGGCTTTGTGGCGCATAGAGATCGAAATCGCTATCTGAAATTGATATCTGAGTGATGTAAAAACGGGCTAATGCAATTCAGGTGCTGCTTTTCACAACTGCTCACCTGTTGTAAAGGGCGCCGTAGGTAACGTACGCAGGTAGCCATTAAATCGTTGCTACTGGTACTATTTCGGGCCAGCATATGAATACCAACCCTTTAACCTGTTCACTTCATTGACAATCGAAAGGGTTTTTAAAGGGCTGATGTAGCCAAGTGATGAATTATGTATAATACGATTCGTCGCCACATCAATCACAGGGTTGAAACGCTCATTATAAGATTGTTATAGGTCTACCTTCATTTTAATCGGCCGGCGCAGGTAGTCATAATATTTATGCTTCTGAGGGTTGAACTCCGGTATCCACATGCAGACGACATTATTATGTCGTGTTCCGTTATCCATCTCATAACAACTTTTTCGAAGACAGACTCGACGGCCTGGAGTCGCCCAGCGCAATGCGTCGTCTGTCTGCCCAGCCCGGGCAGACTGGGCCCGTCTCCAGTCCAGCCTTTGGTCCCCCGCGCTGCACCGAGCGGCGCGACAGTGACAAATTCGGCGCACGCGGCGCCTTCTGTGCGCCACCGAGTATCGGCCGGCCATCAGCCGATTCCGTCCCGGGAGCCGCCCACCGGACCGCGGCGATAGCCTAATCCAGACAAAGAACCTTTATTCATCCTGCAAAAGAACCATTTGTCGGCCGGGAGCTTTATGGCCTTTGGTCAGCGCGCCCGGGGCGTTTATGTAAATCCGCGTCGCCGGCTAAAAAACACGGGAAATTCGTTCTGTCGAGAGCGGCGCTCTTTCACAGTCAGTGGGGCGGAAGAGTGGGGCGACGCCGCACTTTGTGATCCAACACTGTGCGACACCGTGTGCGGTCGAAATGACTGAAAGAAACTTTCAGGAGAGTAAAAAGAAGCAGCGGTTCGCCGGTTTTTGTGATTCGACGTTGCATGCTTTTGAATAATTTATCGTGGGGCACCTTCACTACCCAGTACCTGACTAGCTTTGTAGCTTTTTGGTTGCATTTCGACATGAAACAATTATATGATTTAGGTATTTAGACACCTTCTCGGTGTCAAAAACGTTCGCTTTCATTCGAAACAGAAAACCATGCCAATTAAGGGTGCGTTTCACGCGACCTTTACACCACCTGGCGAGGATCTTGCCGACATAGAGATGCGTTTCTAGACCAGTAGATGGCCCTAGCGCTGAACGCCGGTTTGTTGTCATAGGACAAGTATCACATTTCCCCTGTCCATCCATCTGTTAGCGCAGAGGGGTTCGACTGCCGGGCCGCCCCTCCCCATCCGCGCCCCGCGAGTTCGGGGAGGAGTGGCACGGGTCCGCCGCGCCGGTCAGGCCGGGCGGAAAGGACCAGATGTCATGCTTTCAGTCGAACCACATTGGGCCGAACCCGCGCCGACACACACGGATAGGAAAAGACCGGAAAAATGTAAAGGCTAACAGAATGAGGTACAGGAAAGCAGCTTCAGTCATATTCATAGTGTTAGCTTCATTAACCCTCGCCCGCACATGCCATTTTCCCATCCTAGAACGCACATGGGGGGGGGGGGGGTTGCCACCCCCGCGCCATTTCGTTCCTGTTGGAGATAGAGCTTCGCGGTAAGACCAAAAAGATTCTTTGGGAAGAGACGAATCCAATGATACCCAGTTTTACCTTCTCAGGTCAGTCATTGACCTTCCAGGTCAGGTCAAACTAAAAAATGTTGCTGTTTTGGGTCACCGTTGGATATCAAGTGCGCTGCTTAGCATATACCGATGAGGATGCCGTTTTCTGGTGCCAAGCCAGCTAGAGCCTCTTTGTCACACTACCCGACCAGGTTTTTGCTGCTGAGGTCATTTCAGGTCAAATTAGGTCAAGGTCAATGATACGTGTTTGTATGTCTGTGTGTGTCTGTGTGTATACTGATGTGTGGACCGATTGTTTATGTGTCCATATTACATGAAATCATGATCTGAGAAGCTTTTACCAAAAATGCAGTCAAAAAACTTCACGAAAAGTAAATTCAGCTTGCCTAAAACGCAATTATTTTAGATGACCTAGGTTGACCTTGACATCTGTACATCGTCGAACAACATGTTCCATGATATAGGTGGGAGGTAAGACTGGCAAAAAAGGCCGAGAAAGCAAGGTGTCAGCTCACAAGGCCCATAGCCAACGTAAGATGTTGAGAATTGGATGTCCATCAAGTTAGCGTCGTATTCGTATTCGTTTTCAGCGTCGAGTTCAAAACATCGCCAAACTATGCCAAACGATAGATCTTGACACGCTGATTCCAAAAATATCACTCATTTTTTCCTAGGTCAAATATTTTGACCTCTAGGGGCAAAAAACCACTCTGGCTATAAACAACAATAAGGTACTTCTTTATTTACCGTCCGATCGGGCTGAAACTTACACAAAACATGTGCCGCCACACAAGGATGCGTCACAATCAACAAAATCGCCGATCGAGGTCAAAGGTCAAGGTCATATTTGCGAAAAACCGTTATTTTTCGACGGGGTACCAAATAAAAACTTTATTTACCGTCCGATCGGGCTGAAACTTACACAAAACATGTGCCGCCACACAAGGATGCGTCACAATCAACAAAATCGCCGATCGAGGTCAAAGGTCAAGGTCATATTTGCGAAAAACCGTTATTTTTCGACGGGGTACCAAATAAAAACTTTATTTACCGTCCGATCGGGCTGAAACTTACACAAAACATGTGCCGCCACACAAGGATGCGTCACAATCAACAAAATCGCCGATCGAGGTCAAAGGTCAAGGTCATATTTGCGAAAAACCGTTATTTTTCGACGGGGTACCAAATAAAAACTTTATTTACCGTCCGATCGGGCTGAAACTTACACAAAACATGTGCCGCCACACAAGGATGCGTCACAATCAACAAAATCGCCGATCGAGGTCAAAGGTCAAGATCATATTTGCGAAAAACCGTTATTTTTCGACGGGGTACCAAATAAAAACTTTATTTACCGTCCGATCGGGCTGAAACTTACACAAAACATGTGCCGCCACACAAGGATGCGTCACAATCAACAAAATCGCCGATCGAGGTCAAAGGTCAAGGTCATATTTGCGAAAAACCGTTATTTTTCGACGGGGTACCAAATAAAAACTTTATTTACCGTCCGATCGGGCTGAAACTTACACAAAACATGTGCCGCCACACAAGGATGCGTCACAATCAACAAAATCGCCGATCGAGGTCAAAGGTCAAGGTCATATTTGCGAAAAACCGTTATTTTTCGACGGGGTACCAAATAAAAACTTATTTACCGTCCGATCGGGCTGAAACTTACACAAAACATGTGCTGCCACACAAGGATGCGTCACAATCAACAAAATCGCCGATCGAGGTCAAAGGTCAAGGTCATATTTGCGAAAAACCGTTATTTTTCGACGGGGTACCAAATAAAAACTTTTTTTACCGTCCGATCGGGCTGAAACTTACACAAAACATGTGCCGCCACACAAGGATGCGTCACAATCAACAAAATCGCCAATCGAGGTCAAAGGTCAAGGTCATATTTGCGAAAAACCGTTATTTTTCGACGGGGTACCAAATAGAAACTTTATTTACCGTCCGATCGGGCTGAAACTTACACAAAACATGTGCCGCCACACAAGGATGCGTCACAATCAACAAAATCGCCGATCGAGGTCAAAGGTCAAGGTCATATTTGCGAAAAACCGTTATTTTTCGACGGGGTACCAAATAGAAACTTTATTTACCGTCCGATCGGGCTGAAACTTACACAAAACATGTGCCGCCACACAAAGATGCGTCACAATCAACAAAATCGCCGATCGAGGTCAAAGGTCAAGGTCATATTTGCGAAAAACCGTTATTTTTCGACGGGGTACCAAATAAAAACTTTATTTACCGTCCGATCGGGCTGAAACTTACACAAAACATGTGCCGCCACACAAGGATGCGTCACAATCAACAAAATCGCCGATCGAGGTCAAAGGTCAAGGTCATATTTGCGAAAAACCGTTATTTTTCGACGGGATACCAAATAAAAACTTTATTTACCGTCCGATCGGGCTGAAACTTACACAAAACATGTGCCGCCACACAAGGATGCGTCACAATCAACAAAATCGCCGATCGAGGTCAAAGGTCAAGATCATATTTGCGAAAAACCGTTATTTTTCGACGGGGTACCAAATAAAAACTTTATTTACCGTCCGATCGGGCTGAAACTTACACAAAACATGTGCCGCCACACAAGGATGCGTCACAATCAACAAAATCGCCGATCGAGGTCAAAGGTCAAGGTCATATTTGCGAAAAACCGTTATTTTTCGACGGGGTACCAAATAAAAACTTTATTTACCGTCCGATCGGGCTGAAACTTACACAAAACATGTGCCGCCACACAAGGATGCGTCACAATCAACAAAATCGCCGATCGAGGTCAAAGGTCAAGGTCATATTTGCGAAAAACCGTTATTTTTCGACGGGGTACCAAATAAAAACTTTATTTACCGTCCGATCGGGCTGAAACTTACACAAAACATGTGCCGCCACACAAGGATGCGTCACAATCAAGAAAATCGCCGATCAAGGTCAAAGGTCAAGGTCATATTTGCGAAAAACCGTTATTTTTCGACGGGGTACCAAATAAAAACTTTATTTACCGTCCGATCGGGCTGAAACTTACACAAAACATGTGCCGCCACACAAGGATGCGTCACAATCAACAAAATCGCCGATCAAGGTCAAAGGTCAAGGTCATATTTGCGAAAAACCGTTATTTTTCGACGGGGTACCAAATAAAAACTTTATTTACCGTCCGATCGGGCTGAAACTTACACAAAACATGTGCCGCCACACAAGGATGCGTCACAATCAACAAAATCGCCGATCGAGGTCAAAGGTCAAGGTCATATTTGCGAAAAACCGTTATTTTTCGACGGGGTACCAAATAAAAACTTTATTTACCGTCCGATCGGGCTGAAACTTACACAAAACATGTGCCGCCACACAAGGATGCGTCACAATCAACAAAATCGCCGATCGAGGTCAAAGGTCAAGGTCATATTTGCGAAAAACCGTTATTTTTCGACGGGGTACCAAATAAAAACTTTATTTACCGTCCGATCGGGCTGAAACTTACACAAAACATGTGCCGCCACACAAGGATGCGTCACAATCAACAAAATCGCCGATCGAGGTCAAAGGTCAAGGTCATATTTGCGAAAAACCGGTATTTTTCGACGGGGTACCAAATAAAAACTTTATTTACCGTCCGATCGGGCTGAAACTTACACAAAACATGTGCCGCCACACAAGGATGCGTCACAATCAACAAAATCGCCGATCGAGGTCAAAGGTCAAGGTCATATTTGCGAAAAACCGTTATTTTTCGACGGGGTACCAAATAAAAACTTTTTTTACCGTCCGATCGGGCTGAAACTTACACAAAACATGTGCCGCCACACAAGGATGCGTCACAATCAACAAAATCGCCGATCGAGGTCAAAGGTCAAGGTCATATTTGCGAAAAACCGTTATTTTTCGACGGGGTACCAAATAAAAACTTAATTTACCGTCCGATCGGGCTGAAACTTACACAAAACATGTGCCGCCACACAAGGATGCGTCACAATTAACAAAATCGCCGATCGAGGTCAAAGGTCAAGGTCATATTTGCGAAAAACCGTTAAAGTAACCGAAAAATAACGGGTTTTCGCAAATATGACCTTGACCTTTGACCTCGATCGGCGATTTTGTTGATTGTGACGCATCCTTGTGTGGCAGCACATGTTTTGTGTAAGTTTCAGCCCGATCGGACGGTAAATTAAGTTTTTATTTGGTACCCCGTCGAAAAATAACGGTTTTTCGCAAATATGACCTTGACCTTTGACCTCGATCGGCGATTTGGTTGATTGTGACGCATCCTTGTGTGGCGGCACATGTTTTGTGTAAGTTTCAGCCCGATCGGACGGTAAATAAAGTTTTTATTTGGTACCCCGTCGAAAAATAACGGTTTTTCGCAAATATGACCTTGACCTTTGACCTCGATCGGCGATTTTGTTGATTGTGACGCATCCTTGTGTGGCGGCACATGTTTTGTGTAAGTTTCAGCCCGATCGGACGGTAAATAAAGTTTTTATTTGGTACCCCGTCGAAAAATAACGGTTTTTCGCAAATATGACCTTGACCTTTGACCTCGATCGGCGATTTTGTTGACTGTGACGCATCATTGTGTGGCGGCACATGTTTTGTGTAAGTTTCAGCCCGATCGGACGGTAAATCAAGTTTTTATTTGGTACCCCGTCGAAAAATAACGGTTTTTCGCAAATATGACCTTGACCTTTGACCTCGATCGGCGATTTTGTTGATTGTGACGCATCCTTGTGTGGCGGCACATGTTTTGTGTAAGTTTCAGCCCGATCGGACGGTAAATAAAGTTTTTATTTGGTACCCCGTCGAAAAATAACGGTTTTTCGCAAATATGACCTTGACCTTTGACCTCGATCGGCGATTTTGTTGATTGTGACGCATCCTTGTGTGGCGGCACATGTTTTGTGTAAGTTTAAGCCCGATCGGACGGTAAATAAAGTTTTTATTTGGTACCCCGTCGAAAAATAACGGTTTTTTCGCAAATATGACCTTGACCTTTGACCTCGATCGGCGATTTTGTTGATTGTGACGCATCCTTGTGTGGCGGCACATGTTTTGTGTAAGTTTCAGCCCGATCGGACGGTAAATAAAGTTTTTATTTGGTACCCCGTCGAAAAATAACGGTTTTTCGCAAATATGACCTTGACCTTTGACCTCGATCGGCGATTTTGTTGATTGTGACGCATCCTTGTGTGGCGGCACGTGTTTTGTGTAAGTTTCAGCCCGATCGGACGGTAAATAAAGTTTTTATTTGGTACCCCGTCGAAAAATAACGGTTTTTCGCAAATATGACCTTGACCTTTGACCTCGATCGGCGATTTTGTTGATTGTGACGCAACCCTGTGTGGCGGCACATGTTTTGTGTAAGTTTCAGCCCGATCGGACGGTAAATAAAGTTTTTATTTGGTACCCCGTCGAAAAATAACGGTTTTTCGCAAATATGACCTTGACCTTTGACCTCGATCGGCGATTTTGTTGGTTGTGACGCATCCTTGTGTGGCGGCACATGTTTTGTGTAAGTTTCAGCCCGATCGGACGGTAAATAAAGTTTTTATTTGGTACCCCGTCGAAAAATACCGGTTTTTCGCAAATATGACCTTGACCTTTGACCTCGATCGGCGATTTTGTTGATTGTGACGCATCCTTGTGTGGCGGCACATGTTTTGTGTAAGTTTCAGCCCGATCGGACGGTAAATAAAGTTTTTATTTGGTACCCCGTCGAAAAATAACGGTTTTTCGCAAATATGACCTTGACCTTTGACCTCGATCGGCGATTTTGTTGATTGTGACGCATCCTTGTGTGGCGGCACATGTTTTGTGTAAGTTTCAGCCCGATCGGACGGTAAATAAAGTTTTTATTTGGTACCCCGTCGAAAAATAACGGTTTTTCGCAAATATGACCTTGACCTTTGACCTCGATCGGCGATTTTGTTGATTGTGACGCATCCTTGTGTGGCGGCACATGTTTTGTGTAAGTTTCAGCCCGATCGGACGGTAAATAAAGTTTCTATTTGGTACCCCGTCGAAAAATAACGGTTTTTCGCAAATATGACCTTGACCTTTGACCTCGATTGGCGATTTTGTTGATTGTGACGCATCCTTGTGTGGCGGCACATGTTTTGTGTAAGTTTCAGCCCGATCGGACGGTAAATAAAGTTTTTATTTGGTACCCCGTCGAAAAATAACGGTTTTTCGCAAATATGACCTTGACCTTTGACCTCGATCGGCGATTTTGTTGATTGTGACGCATCCTTGTGTGGCAGCACATGTTTTGTGTAAGTTTCAGCCCGATCGGACGGTAAATTAAGTTTTTATTTGGTACCCCGTCGAAAAATAACGGTTTTTCGCAAATATGACCTTGACCTTTGACCTCGATCGGCGATTTTGTTGATTGTGACGCATCCTTGTGTGGCGGCACATGTTTTGTGTAAGTTTCAGCCCGATCGGACGGTAAATAAAGTTTCTATTTGGTACCCCGTCGAAAAATAACGGTTTTTCGCAAATATGACCTTGACCTTTGACCTCGATCGGCGATTTTGTTGATTGTGACGCATCCTTGTGTGGCGGCACATGTTTTGTGTAAGTTTCAGCCCGATCGGACGGTAAATAAAGTTTTTATTTGGTACCCCGTCGAAAAATATCGGTTTTTCGCAAATATGACCTTGACCTTTGACCTTGATCGGCGATTTTGTTGATTGTGACGCATCCTTGTGTGGCGGCACATGTTTTGTGTAAGTTTCAGCCCGATCGGACGGTAAATAAAGTTTTTATTTGGTACCCCGTCGAAAAATACCGGTTTTTCGCAAATATGACCTTGACCTTTGACCTCGATCGGCGATTTTGTTGATTGTGACGCATCCTTGTGTGGCAGCACATGTTTTGTGTAAGTTTCAGCCCGATCGGACGGTAAATTAAGTTTTTATTTGGTACCCCGTCGAAAAATAACGGTTTTTCGCAAATATGACCTTGACCTTTGACCTCGATCGGCGATTTTGTTGATTGCGACGCATCCTTGTGTGGCGGCACATGTTTTGTGTAAGTTTCAGCCCGATCGGACGGTAAATAAAGTTTTTATTTGGTACCCCGTCGAAAAATAACGGTTTTTCGCAAATATGACCTTGACCTTTGACCTCGATCGGCGATTTTGTTGATTGTGACGCATCCTTGTGTGGCGGCACATGTTTTGTGTAAGTTTCAGCCCGATCGGACGGTAAATAAAGTTTTTATTTGGTACCCCGTCGAAAAATAACGGTTTTTCGCAAATATGATCTTGACCTTTGACCTCGATCGGCGATTTTGTTGATTGTGACGCATCCTTGTGTGGCGGCACATGTTTTGTGTAAGTTTCAGCCCGATCGGACGGTAAATAAAGTTTTTATTTGGTACCCCGTCGAAAAATATCGGTTTTTCGCAAATATGACCTTGACCTTTGACCTTGATCGGCGATTTTGTTGATTGTGACGCATCCTTGTGTGGCGGCACATGTTTTGTGTAAGTTTCAGCCCGATCGGACGGTAAATAAAGTTTTTATTTGGTACCCCGTCGAAAAATAACGGTTTTTCGCAAATATCACCTTGACCTTTGACCTCGATCGGCGATTTTGTTGATTGTGACGCATCCTTGTGTGGCGGCACATGTTTTGTGTAAGTTTCAGCCCGATCGGACGGTAAATAAAGTTTTTATTTGGTACCCCGTCGAAAAATAACGGTTTTTCGCAAATATGACCTTGACCTTTGACCTCGATCGGCGATTTTGTTGATTGTGACGCATCCTTGTGTGGCGGCACATGTTTTGTGTAAGTTTCAGCCCGATCGGACGGTAAAAAAAGTTTTTATTTGGTACCCCGTCGAAAAATAACGGTTTTTCGCAAATATGACCTTGACCTTTGACCTCGATCGGCGATGTTGTTGATTGTGACGCATCCTTGTATGGCGGCACATGTTTTGTGTAAGTTTCAGCCCGATCGGACGGTAAATAAAGTTTCTATTTGGTACCCCGTCGAAAAATAACGGTTTTTCGCAAATATGACCTTGACCTTTGACCTCGATTGGCGATTTTGTTGATTGTGACGCATCCTTGTGTGGCGGCACATGTTTTGTGTAAGTTTCAGCCCGATCGGACGGTAAATAAAGTTTTTATTTGGTACCCCGTCGAAAAATACCGGTTTTTCGCAAATATGACCTTGACCTTTGACCTCGATCGGCGATTTTGTTGATTGTGACGCATCCTTGTGTGGCGGCACATGTTTTGTGTAAGTTTCAGCCCGATCGGACGGTAAATAAAGTTTTTATTTGGTACCCCGTCGAAAAATACCGGTTTTTCGCAAATATGACCTTGACCTTTGACCTCGATCGGCGATTTTGTTGATTGTGACGCATCCTTGTGTGGCGGCACATGTTTTGTGTAAGTTTCAGCCCGATCGGACGGTAAATAAAGTTTTTATTTGGTACCCCGTCGAAAAATAACGGTTTTTCGCAAATATGACCTTGACCTTTGACCTCGATCGGCGATTTTGTTGATTGTGACGCATCCTTGTGTGGCGGCACATGTTTTGTGTAAGTTTCAGCCCGATCGGACGGTAAATAAAGTTTTTATTTGGTACCCCGTCGAAAAATAACGGTTTTTCGCAAATATGACCTTGACCTTTGACCTCGATCGGCGATTTTGTTGATTGTGACGCATCCTTGTGTGGCGGCACATGTTTTGTGTAAGTTTCAGCCCGATCGGACGGTAAATAAAGTTTTTATTTGGTACCCCGTCGAAAAATAACGGTTTTTCGCAAATATGACCTTAACCTTTGACCTCGATCGGCGATTTTGTTGATTGTGACGCATCCTTGTGTGGCGGCACATGTTTTGTGTAAGTTTCAGCCCGATCGGACGGTAAATAAAGAAGTACCTTATTGTTGTTTATAGCCAGAGTGGTTTTTTGCCCCTAGAGGTCAAAATATTTGACCTAGGAAAAAATGAGTGATATTTTTGGAATCAGCGTGTCAAGATCTATCGTTTGGCATAGTTTGGCGATGTTTTGAACTCGACGCTGAAAACGAATACGAATACGACGCTAACTTGATGGACATGAATTGGTCATTTGGGTCATGACATGACCTGAAAAACAAGGTCATATCTCCGAAACCAAAAACCACAGAAACGCGAAATTTTCAGTGGACATCAAGAAAGGATAGAGGAGCAGCTATACGAAAAATCAGGCTTCTATACTCTGTTCCGTTTCAAGTTTGCAGCCGAAGTGCCCTGCTGAAAACAGTGCGTGATTTCTGTATATACAGCTCTTACATTTTAAGACACAAATTCTTGAGCGGAGGAGCGATCTGCCGAAGAAACTCCAACTGCAAGCTTGATATGGAACAGACTATAGCTCTAAAAATGTTGAGTGCAGAGCAGAAAGACTACCTGGGGGGCCCCCCCCATGTGCGGGCGAGGGTCAATCCTCGCTTGGGGAAGTGGGACGTTTTTTGGTCAAACTTGCAATTTTTGCCCGTAAAAGCGCCGCGAAACCTGGCATAGCTTATCATACATCAATTTCTAATCGCGGTTACCTCTAGGTTACCTGACCTGGTATCAGTGATGTCTTTTAGCAACATCTGTACTAGGCAACCAACGCTTTATCGATTATTTTCAATAAAATGCCTTTTAATCAATGTTATAACGCATTGTCTAGAAGGCCCGTGAACGGTGAAAAATTTTAACTTTGACCTGACCTGTGACGCCATCAGTGACCCTGAGGTCAATGACATTAATTTTCTCAAGTCAACAGGGCTATCGAACGCCTTTTGAGTTTTGCGAATCCGTCCAATAGTTTCGGAGATACGGGGGGGGGGGGGCAAAAATAGCCCCACTGGTGTGCGTCTTAATGTTATGTGATCCGAGGTCAATCTTTGATTTTGACCTTTCGAAGTCAACACATATATGCTACGAGGCGAAATTACGAGAGGACTACGATGCTGCTAATTGCTATTATGCAGTTTTTGCCTAGCTTTATTGCTTCAAAAGTGATACGTGAAACACTATCTCTAGAGACTAGGGTGTGTCATTTTGGGCACTTTTTTCGCAAAACATGGTGCTCCACTGATTTTATCGTGCCCCAGACACGTAGAAACCGTGTGACATTTTTTATTTCCCCCAAATATTAACACCCATGCGGCGCCGACCGCCGACACTTTGGCCTATCTCTCAGCATTAGCGACCTCAGCGCCCCTAGCGGCAATGTTTTGAACTAACACGCTCGCTATGCTTTGTGAGCTTACGATCATCATTAAATGCATTTTACCGAAATGACGCCTTGCTGCTGGCTTGTCTGGCACTCAGAGAATGTTGGTGAAAATGTGATGTTATGCATCTTAAAGCACGAAATAGTTCTGTGTTAATGTATATTGCGTAGTACTACCCCCGATCCCCGTCCTGGTCTGACGGGATACGTACGAGCGCATGTTTATAGTGCCTGCTATTAGGTGTCACATGTTTTTTTTGTAGCGTCGTTCACTGCATAGACCCCGGGGAACAGGGGGGGGGGGGGCAGTGGGGGCGCTTACCCCCCCCCCTCCAACTTGAGAGCCGAGTGGGCGCCGCCCCCTCAACATTGATGCAACGATGAAGGATCTCTGCTCCCTTTTATGGACCTACATGTTTGTTTTTATATAAACATCAGCACAAGGTATTTCTCTTGCATGTGAATGGTTTCTGCTGATTCGGCATCGATTTAAGAACACCTGCTATTGTCATCCCACTTTGATTTTATCTGAACTTGATCATAACTTTGGTAGGTCAGATTTTATACTGGACCATTTTGGTTCCGGATGGTATTTGATTTGGCGTGATGAGAACATTATGACGTACAACGGTGGTAAAGTCGCTGATTGATACAGGTTTACTCGCTCCGGTGGGAGGCAGTAGCGGCGGAACACCTTCAATTAAGTGGAGGGGGGGGGGGGGGCACTGCCGACTTTTGGTCCCATTCTTTCCATGCAACGCCCATAGGGCTAATGTTAAAATGCCCAAATCAGAGGGGGCACGGTGCCCCGGTGCCCTCCCCGTTCCGCCGCTTATGGTGGGAGGGCGGCGTGTGGGACTCAGAAGGAGACTAATGGCTTGTGTTGTGCCTTTGGTAGGACCCTCAGTATCACCGATGCAGGGCCTTCAGAGCCTCCAATTAGGGGCCTTTAGAGGCACTGGTGTGGGGTCCTCACAGACGCCCGTGGCCGTGTGGCCCCTCAGAGGTGCTAGTGTGAATCCCTCATAAGCGCCGGTGAGGGTCCTCACAGAATACAGACGCCGTTGTGGACCCTCAGAGACACTGGTGTGGGTCCGTTACATGTGGGTGTGTGGCCCTTAGAGCTGCTGGTGCGAACCCTTTAAAAGTCGGCAGGGGGCCCTCAACGACTGGGGAGGGGGACCTCAGACCGGCAAGGGGCCCACAGAGGCCGGCGGCATTTTCAGAAGCCCTGTGGGGTCCTTAGATACCGACAAGGTACTCTGAGACGCCAGTGCGGCCCTCACTCTCTGGTGTAGGGCCCTCAGAGTTGCAGGTAGGTGGCCGTCAGATATGCTTTTGCCGAACCCTCACAGGCGCAGGTGTGGGTACCTCAGAGCCACCAATATAGGGTTGCATAAATGGTGTGGCACTGGCTTGGGGGACCCTCAGTGGTGTCCTTATGGGCCCTTAGAACCACTGGTGTGGGTCTCTCAGAGGTGCTGGTTGTGAACCCTCAGAGGCCCTGCTGAGGGCCCTCACGGTCTCCGTTATGGGATCCTCAGAAGCCGGCGTAGACCCTGACGGAGATCTTAGTGTGGCTACTTAGGGGCTCATGAGGTGCTCTTACGAGACCTGTGAGGTCTTTCTCAGCTGAAATATAGTCAGCGTGGACCCTCAGAGGTCAGTTGGTACCGCAGGGGTCTTTATGGCCGGGTGGGCTCTCAGAAGCACCAGTGAGGGCCCTCAGTCTCACAGTCGTCGTAATGGGGCCGTCAGAGACATTGATGTGAGGCCATTACTGATTACAGGTTGGCGTAAGGCCCTAGATATGGCCCCTCTTGGGCCGGCAAGGACTCTCAGAGGCACGCTAGCGGCCATAAGAGGCCGGTAAAGGGCCCTCAGAGGCCGCCAGTAGCCTTCAGAAGCCGGCGTGTAACCCTCATGGACAATTTAGTGAGGCTTCTTTGGACTCACGAGGTGCTGTTACGAGCCCTATTCTTTCTGAATCGAAATATGGCCAGCATAGACCCTGAGTGGTAAACTGGTGCCACAGAGCCCCTCCGACCCGAGGGGTCCTCTGAATGCGATAGGGGGGGGGGACTAGATGGCACGTGCCTCCTGGGACCCCCTGACCACGCTACTATTTCATATGCGTCATGTCAGGTATTTTGGGCTTGCACCCCAACTTGAAGAATGTTCCTGGGCCCCTGTGACAATATATTGTATTCATTATAGGTATTCGTCATTAGCTTGCACTCTCTGCAATCTGCCCATACTATTATTTGTCCCTAGACGCGCTTACAGAGAGCAGGGATAAGCCCATACAGTCAACGGCCTGTTAGTTTCGCAAACAGCCGCCAGGGGCGCTAGGGGCGCCTATGTTGTGAGATAGGGCAAACTTCTCTCGCTCGGCGCCGCCTGGGGGTTAAAATTTGCGGGAAATTAACAATGCCACGCCCTTTCCACATGAGTGGAGCACAATAAAATCGATGGAGCACCTTGCATTGCGATTAGTGACACACCCTACTAGAGACGCTATTTTGACTGAAATTCAATCAATTGTAGGGTAGCCTGGGGGGGGGGGGCTACCCGAAACTGGGAGTCGAATACGCTTTTTGCCGTCTTCGAGGCATGATTGCAGGACCGTTTTCCTTAATACCTCTTAGATCCGAACTCCGTGCTGCGGGAACCACCGCAGGCCCTACGAGTAAAGGAACCTCCAGCAATCCCCACGAGCCAGGAGTCACCGCACGCCAGTCGCCACTACGGAGTGACGCCCCTCTATGGTCCGACCGCGACCCTACCCAAGGGTCCGGCCGACACATGAATACTAAAAAACGGCGCCAGCCTGCCTGCGGTGACAGCATCAGTGGCGATCGAGCCGAACAGATGCGGTCATTAGGCCAATATCGGCGCCCAGATGGAGCCGGACGCCGAGTGCCTCTGGCGATTTGTCACGCGCCGCACGAGAAATGGACAAAAAACGTCAGCGCGCGCCCCCATGTAGCCAGCTTTGTTTGGCCTTTCTCCGGGATTATAGGCCATTAGTGGAAATGGAACCTCAAAGAATGCCCCAGGGAGGAATGGAAAAGTGCAGCGGAACGGTCTTACATTCCTTACCGCCAAATTGAAGCGTCTCCGTTAGTGTGCGCCGAAGACCGAGCTATTGGCCGCGCCGGAAATTGATAGCGACTGGAGCGAAAACGCGGCCACCCAATGCGCACTGAAGCGGAAAGGTTTCAGCGCGAGGTGCTCAGCCACTGTTACGACTTCCCCGGGGTTTTATCCCGTATCGGAAAACAGGGGACGCAGAGCCGCATTGCAGATCTAGCGACGCACGAACGGGAGACTTGTCAAAAAGTCGCCGTGTCGATTTAAAACGCAGCTCGGCTTTTAATCCTGCGGCTTTAATCACATGGTTTGTACAAAACGACTTTTAACGATATCTAAAAGCTGAAAAAATGTGCTCTCAGCACTTTGCCTTTTCTGATTCACCCAAGATATGCACAATCATACTGGCAAGTGGCAACGTAAACTGATAGCCTAAAATATGTCTTGTTGAGATCAGCGACGGGGTGGCACCGTGACAATGGTTACTACCAAAGCATAAATCTCAAGTTATGATGTGGTCTTCGGGACTGCAGAGGTCATCGGCGAAAGTTGAGGTTGGGTATGGACCTGCATTGTGCGAGGAGCGATCCCGAGCCGTGGCTTGTCTCTCCGAAGAGTTCTGGTTGTGACGATGCCATTGTCCTTGGTCCTTGGGTTCAGGAATCAGGGCAGGCAGTAGGCACCTCAAGGGCGGATTGTGGAGGTCATCGACGCCCAGTTCTTCGGCTATATCCGCTCGCATCAGTCATCTTTGACGGCACTTGCAGGCGCAAGCGAACGAGTTGCACAAATACCATCTGAAAATGTTTCAACACTATTGCATATCGCAAAACAGACCAGCAGGTCAGAAAAAAGTACAAAGAAGACTATCAGAAATACAGTTCCCCCACCGCATCCCGCCGCAGAGACGGCGCGCACTTAAAGATTTATATTTCGTACCGATATCGATAGCAGTTGCATTACACACTCTCTCACTCACATCGAGTTAGTATCCCCCACCCATCTACTCCGCTGTGCAGGGCGTGGGGCGTCGTGTGCCGTCGCTCCGAGCCTGCAGCCCAGTCCGCGACCCACACAGGCGAACGGCCGAAAACGGGGGTCAGAAGGGAGAAAGCAGAGAGGGAGAGAGGGGTGAGGGCAGGAGTGACGGGGACAGACAGAGGTGCGGGGAGAGAGAGAGGAGAGTTACGTTTCACTGGTGTCACCACGGGCACGCACATCATACGGAGACACGAGCAACACCAACACAGGCGGGCGCCGGGCGCCGGGCGGGGGCGGGGGCGGGGGCGGGGACACCCAGTCCCCGGCGGACCCGCCCCCGGTGTCATGTCCGCGACCGCCGCGCCACTGGGGACCGGTTCGGGCCCGACAGAAACTCCCCGGCAACACAGAAAAACGCACTACGACCAATTTTCGCTCCAAAGCAGCCGTGAAAACTCATTGCCGGCATTTACGGGACAAGACTGGCAAAGCACGCAATAAACTGTTCTCACAATGAAAATGTAAGTTCTATGCACGGAGCCATACAACTCGGGACGTTTTGCCACATAAGAATATAAATGTCGGCCGGCCAGCGCCGGGATTCGGCGACGCTCGCAAAAGCGATGACTTGTCGCATAAGTCAGTCTTCGCCATTCGCTGGTGGCGAGTCGACATCTCTTTGAGGAACGAAACACAGACCTCTCGCGTCCAACCGCCCCAGATCATAAGAACAATTACCTACAGCATGATCCGCCCTCGTGGGTGCCAACAAAACCGATCCACTCACTCTCCGCGACGCCGGCGGGTCACGTGAACACTGTTATTGTCATCAGCGCGGCCGCAGCGCTGAGCGCGGCGTGTAACACCTCCTGCCGGCGGCGCCGGGCTCCGACAGGGCCCAGCGGGCCTGCCGCGCCGCCGGCGCTCCACGCCGGGCCGAGAGCTGCCTCGCTGCCAGCGACAGCGGCAGCGGCAGGGGCGGCGGACCGCCAATCACAGACCTCTCCGGACCCGGCCCGCATCTGACCGGGATCCAGCGGGCGCCACACGAGTGCCAGTCGCTCACACGGCCAGTCGCTCACACAGCTCCGCCAGTCGCCGGGTTACACTGCCGGGACCGCCAGCGGGTCCCCCGGTGGACCGGACCGCGCAGCACTGCGGTGCGCCCGCCGCCGAGGCACGTCAGCGTTCAGTCCGTGCCAATCACCAGCGGTGGAGCGGCCGCCGGGCCGGCGCCGGGTCCAGGCACCCCGCGGGGCCGCCCGCACGAGTCTCTGAGACCTCGCCGCGTCTGGGTCATCTGGAAGCCCTGTCCGGCGGACACGTCCTCTCACCATCTCACTGCTCTCTCACTGGGGCGGCGCCGGCGCTCACCGCGGCTCTCACTGCTGTCCTCCGATTCAAAAACCTAGAAGTCTCTGCCGCCGCGCGGCGACACTGCAGTAGCTCACGATCGACCGGGAGCCCCTGGTAGCCACCGGGCGAACGACAGTTTCGGACACCCGCCGCAGCGCGGCGCTGGCGTCGCGCGCCGGCCGGCCAGCCGACTATAATATACAATAGTGCCATATTTGTTGTGTATCACTGGGCTCTGCCGGCTAGTTGTCGTTGTATTTCAGCGTATGCGACTCGCTGGGCTGCGCCGAGTCGTAGAGCGTGTCCGAGTCCTGGGTGGGCTCGCCCTGCAGCTGGCAGGGGTTGCGCAGGCCGCGCGCGCCGCAGTCGCAGAAGAACCTGCCGCACCGGGTCACACGTCAGTCACGCTCACCAGTGCCAGGGTTCCAGGACACTTGATATACCATCACTAGGGCCACGCAACTTCTGCCGCTTCCTGCGAGGACCTTTTCTCACACTGCCGATACGTGATGTAAGACGGGAATTTTCGCATCAGCTTTACGTACATACATGCTAGGAATACCGAGTGGGTACCATGAGCGCGACATCCCAAGGCACATCAACCGGATATAATAACCCTCAACCAATGATGTAGAAGTAATCCGCATCTCAACACCAAAACAGTGAGCGACTACTTACAATTGGTGGGCCAAATCAAACACAGTTCACTGGAGAAGAGCAATTAGGGAAGTGAAGAAAAATGTCATTACCACACTCCCAGATCGAATGGGCCTGGAGCAGAATATCTAATATCTATTCTTCTATAACGGTGCATGATCAAAAATATAAGAAACCTCACTTCATATAAACCGGTGCAGCGACCTGAAAACTGGTCCGAAAACCACCCGACTAACAACTAAAGCTAACATCAAACTCGATACAAACAACGGCAAAACACGCACACGTCAATCCATGCAACTAACCTATCCTCATTATGTCCCCTGACCCACCTCACCTAGCCTCCCCCGCATCGCCATTCCCTCCTTACCTGAAAAGCCCCTCCCCCGCGCGGGGCACTCACCGATCATGCCGAATGTACTCGACGCTGTGGCCGGCGTGGCAGATTTTGATACAGTTGACGCAGATGGCGTTCTTTTCCGTGGTGTTGCACGTCTTGCACCGGTAGAAGTCGTGCATGGGGAACGACGTGTTGCTGGAAATCTTGTACAGACACTGGCCGGCCTCGATGGCCTTTTCCACCATATCCTGGTTGTCGAAGATCTTGTTGCCTGTGGGTCAAATGTCCGGGATATGTTGGTGAGCATAACTAGCGCCTGTCGCGTTATAACGTCACGGTCTAGCCGGGTTAAAGCGTCACCTCCGAGGTTCTGCAACTGATGACGTCATCTGATACTATCACGGTGATATTGGAGCCGATCTGATGTCGGAAGCCGGTGACGTCAGCGCGGTCTGACCTTCCCTAATACGAATCAACTGGTGGAATATCCCACTCACAACGATACTGTAACTAGGTGACAAAGAACCCACGAATGGGATGGGAGAGGATAAGAGAAGAGGATCAGCGATAGGATCGTAATATGCTGCCGGAATCTGAGATACCTGTGCTACCTCGAGATAGGCTATCAGGTTCAGCTGAACACGAGACCGACTTATCCGAGATCAGCTGCCATAACAGATATTAGAGCTTCGTCACAACCGAAGCACAAATAGCAAACACATCATCCGACCCGAAACAGCTTCCAGTTAGTGACTAGCAATGACTGTTGGTGACTGCCGGGGAAGGGGCCCCGCTCCCCCTCCACCCCCAGCGCGCGGACGTCCGCTGCCGTCATCCACCACCCGGCGCGATACAAACGGTCCGGTCGGCGGTCGCACCGGTCTACCGGCTCCCAGCCGCTCGGGCGCGCCGGCCGGCGGCCTTGAGATGCCGGAACAGCCGGCCGGCCGGTATGGCGCCGAGCGATCGGTTCACCGTGTCGTACTCTGAGTTACTGGGGCACGGAGTGCTCCGAGTAGCGACAGAGGCAGAGAGATAGAGGAGAAAGGATTATGGAAGGTGGACGATTACTTATACACATGACCGTAGTTTCTCTGTTACTAAGTGGTCCGATAATTATACCAATACCAATTAATTCCATAGCATCCGCGCCTCTCAAGACTTAAGCCTTTCCTATGCTTTACAAAGCATGCACTAGCCTGTCCTAAAAGTACCAACGCCATTGAAACCGTAGAGACACATGTTCCCTTGAGTCCCTAACAACAGAACATGAAACCAAGAAAAAATGAGAACGATTGAGTCAGGTTTAGGGGTCGCGCCATAACGCTTCATGTTGTTCTGGGTTGTTGCGAATTCTCTACTGTATACTGATAATTAGTGAACTGGATCACAACTGAATGCAAAGTGAGTCACTTCTCTGCCACCAATTACTTGCCTAGGCCTAACAGAAACTCAGAACACCTTTGTTGTGGCGGGAACTAATTTAGTGGCGCTGACCGCGCAGCCGATTGGCGCGGACGCGCAATTATCGGTTGAGTTTTACGCCTTTGTTGATAGTGTTGGTCGTTGCGGTGATTATGATTTGATATTACGATCGACACTTAGTTAGTAATATGTTTGGTTCGAAATGGCTTCGTTCAGTTTCGATCCTTTATTTCGCATAACCTGTTCACCCCCTCTCTTTATGATTGTCAACTGTTTTGGGTCGTAAGGACAAAGAGGTGTCGAGTCACCTCTAGAGCTTCTTCCGTTCTTGACCTTGGCCGAGATAGGGCCATGTGTGCCATGTGTTTTTCTGTTGTGTGTGTGGGGGAATAAACCGCAAGTGAGGCGGACGCAGGTTTGTCCAAACCTTCCCCCACCCCGAGGGCACAACAAGTGGCGACGAGGCGTAAGTTTTTACGCGGCCGTGATAACTGTCGGCAATGGATTTTTCGGTGGCCCCTGCGCCGTTTTTGCCGGCGGCCGGCGCCGAGCCCGGTACGGCCTGGCCGCGGTGGATAAGGATGTTCGATAACTTCCTGGTGGCCGTGGGCGGCGGCTCATTTTCAGCTGCGCGCAAGGAGGCCATCCTTCTCACGTGCCTGGGGGCGGAGGGGCAGCGAATTTTCGAGTCCCTCCCAGCTGCTGTCAAGCAGGAAGGCGAGGACCAGTACGCCTTCACCAGGCGGCGCCTGGAGGCCCAGTTCGCTCCTCGCCAGAATGTGTGTGTGGAGCGTTACCGTTTCAGGAGCCGGGTGCAGCAAACTGAGGAAACAGTCCAGCAGTGGGTGTCGATACTGCGCCAGCTGGCCAGCTCCTGTGAATATGGTGACAGAACCGACGAGTTCATAAGGGACCAGGTCATCGAGCGTACTAACTCTTCCAAGTTGCGACAGAGACTTCTTATGGAGGGCTCTGACCTGACTTTGGAGCGCACCCTCACCATCAGTGACACACTTGAGTCGGCTGAACGTGAGGCTCGGGTGATGGAGGCACCAGCTGCTCCAGTTCCTGTTCAGGCTGTCCAGCAGCAGCAGCAGCAGCGTCGGCGGCCTCAGCGTGGTGGGGCCAGGACCCGTGCTGCTGGTCGGGTCTCCACTCATCAGCAACAGCCTCAGCAGCAGAGGCCGGCAGGGAGTAGCAGTAGCCTGTGCTGGGGGTGCGGGCGTGCTGGACACAGGCGAGGGGACCAGTGTTGCCCTGCTGTCAATGTGAAGTGCTCCAAATGTGGGAAAGTGAATCACTTTGCCCAGCACTGTGTCCAGAAGCGAGTGGTGTCCAGTGTTCAAGTGCTGGCAATCGGGGCATCACCAATGACTCTGACAGCCCAGGTGGAGGGGAGGGAGGTCGTGTTCACGGTAGACTCTGGCTCCCCAGTGTCCCTCCTCCCCAGACACCTGGCGCCTGGTGCCCTTGAGCCAGCAGCAGACCGCCTGTGCTCATATGGGGGGAGTGTGTTAGATGTGTTAGGGGTAAAAAGTGTAAATGTGTCATGCAGGGGGGAGTGTCATGATGTAACTGTGTATGTTGTGCCACATGGTCGTGCTCTGATGGGCCTGGACATGATGAAACTGTTCAAAGTGTGCATCATTGGTGACAGTGTATGCTCTGTGTCCACAGACCCGTCCTGTCATGCCAGCCCAGTCCCTTCGCCCGTCGGGCCAGCCGAACCTGCCAGCCCTCACGCCGGTCAACCTGCCTCACCGTCCGAACCTGCCTCTCCGACTGGACCTGCTTCTCCGTCAGGAGAGCAGCCAGCCATCCTGGGCTACCAGCACCGGGTGACCATCGACCCAGGGGTGGCGCCAGTGCGCCAGCCCCTGCGGAGGCTGCCCTTGGCAGTGCTGGACGAGGTGAGTGCCAGGCTCAAGGAGCTGGAGGAGCAAGGGATAATTGAAAAAGTCAGTGCATCTACCTGGGTCTCTCCTCTTGTGGTGGGAAGGAAGCGGGATAGGTCCATCCGCCTGTGTGTAGACATGAGGCGGGTCAACAAAGCTGTGATTACGGATGGCTACCCGCTCCCCAGGATCGAAGATGTCCTTGACCGCCTGAGTGGATCTCAGGTCTTTTCCAGGCTGGACTTAAAGGATGCATATCACCAGCTGGAGCTCCATCCTGACAGCAGAGACCTAACGACTTTTATAAGTCATAAGGGACTCTACCGGTTCCGGCGCGTCAACTTCGGCCTCGCGAGCGCCGGGCCGTGCTTCCAGAGAGTGATGGCGTCCATGCTGGAGGGGGTGCCAGGCGTGGAGGTATACCTGGACGACATCCTGGTCCACGCGCCGTCCCAGGCCGAGCACGACGCCCGTCTGAGGGAAGTGCTGCGGCGTTTCGATGCCCACAAGGTGCGGGTCAACTGGCCCAAGAGCGTGACGAATCAGAGCGAGCTCTCCTTTCTGGGATATCTGGTCTCGTCAGCGGGTGTCCGCATCGACCGGGAGCGGATCAGGCCGTTATTGGAGGCGGCCGAGCCGCGGGACGAAAAGAGCCTGCGCGCATTCCTCGGTGCCGTAGGGTATCATGCGCGGTTTCTGCCACGGTTCTCGGACGTAGTAGAGCCGCTGAGGGCCGCGCTCCGGGCGGACCAGTTCGAGTGGACGGCGGCGCTGTCCAGCGCGGTCCGCCGCGTCAAGGACGCGATAAGCGAAGCACCAGCACTGTGCATGTTCAGCACGGAGCTACGAACGGTGCTCTCCACTGACGCCAGTGACGTCGGCTGCGGTGCGTGCGTGACGCAAATGGACGCCTCGGGTCAGCCCAGGGTCGTTGCGTACGCCTCGAAGTCTTTCTCGGCGGCCGAACGCAACTACTCGGTAGTGGAGAAGGAGGCGCTGGCATGTGTATGGGCCGTCGAGAAGTTTCGCCACTACCTGTGGGGTCGGCGATTCACCCTTCGAACCGATCACCAGGCTCTCTGCACCATTTTCGGTGTCAAGGGCTCCAACCGCGTCGGCCGGCGAGTCGCGAGGTGGGAGGCCCGGCTGCTGGAGTTTGCGTTCGACGTCGAGTACGTCAGGTCGGAGCGGAACGGAGTGGCGGACGGCCTGTCCTGTCTGCCGGTCGCCGAGACCTGGTGGCCTGATGATGATTCTATCCAGATCGCGGCTCTGTCGTTAGCAGCAGCAGTCACGGAGGAGGAGCTGCGGGACGCCTCGGCGTCAGACGAGTGTCTGGACGTGATCCGGGGGTACCTCGCCGGACGGTGGCCTCGCCAGAGGGATGTCGATCCTCGGGCGACTGGTTTTTACCAGGTGAGAGACGAACTGTCCCAGCTCGGACCGCTGCTTTTCCGTGGCGAGCGACTGGTTGTGCCGGCGGCGCTGCGTGAGCGCGTCCTGAGGAACGCCCACGAGGGTCACCAAGGTGAGACAAGGACCAAGCAGCGCCTGCGCGCGCAGTTCTGGTGGCCGCGGCTGGACAGGGAGGTACGTGACCTCCTGCGGAGCTGTGAGGTGTGCACGCAGCATGACGGCCACGTGCGGCAGGAGCGGCCCCCTCTCCAGCCGATTCCTCTTCCGGACGGTCCGTGGCAGCGCCTCATGATCGATGTGATTGGGCCCATGCAGGGGCCCCAGCACGAGCGGTACGGCATCGTCTTGTGCGACATGTTCAGCAGGTGGCCAGAGGTGGCGCTGTGTCGGGACGCGACGGCGGCGTCTATAATCAGCTTCCTGGAGGCGGTGTTCAGCCGCGAGGGGTTGCCGTTGGAGCTGGTCTCCGACAACGGTCCAGCGTTCCGGTCTGCCCAACTCCGTGATTTTTTGACCCGACTGGGGGTCAAGCAGACTTTCAGCTCACCATACTCTCCGCAGTCCTGCGGCATGGTGGAGCGTCTGAATCGGACGGTAAAAGACGCCATCCAGTCGGCCCGGCTGGCCCGGGAGCCGCGCTCGGAGTACTTGAGGCGGTTCCTCACTGAGTACCGGGCTACCCCGCACGCAGGTACGGGAGAGACGCCGTTCCGGCTGATGAGGGGGCGGGAGGCACGGACGTTGCTGGACGTCGTGCCAGGTGAGGTTTCCTCGCCGGACACCGGCAGTGAGCTTCGTGCGCGACACGAAAAGTATCAGGCGGCCTACAAAGCCAGATATGACCGGGGGTCGACTGGCGCCCCGCGCTGGCGCGTCGGCGACTGGGTTCGGGTCCGACAGCCGGTGAGTGGGCGTGTGGAGGGCCAGAAGGCCGTGCAGATCAGCCGGAGGACTGGCCCGGTAAGTTACCGGCTCACCAGCGGCGAGCGTGTCCACGCTAGACGCTTGGTGCCCGGCCGGCCAGAAGGTGAGGACGCGGCCGCGCCGCGGGGTGGTCCCGGCGGTGGTGCTAATCCAGTTCCTGAGCCCCGCCCCACGCCAGTGCGCACCCGCTCCTCGGCACTCAGAAGTCCTGCTCACAGCCGCTGTCCAACCCCAAAGTGTACCGCCCCGGCGGGTGAGCCAGGGCCCCGCCGTAGCAGGCGGGGTCGCAGAGGCCCAGATCGGTTCACTCCGGGCGAGTAGCGTTAGGATTGGGCTATCATCGTAAGTTACGTTTGATAGCTGTGAGTGTAATGGTTTCCGCGGATAGTGGGAGGCTTAAGAAGCGGGAGTGTTTCCCATTAAAGAGAGGGGTGGTGTTGTGGCGGGAACTAATTTAGTGGCGCTGACCGCGCAGCCGATTGGCGCGGACGCGCAATTATCGGTTGAGTTTTACGCCTTTGTTGATAGTGTTGGTCGTTGCGGTGATTATGATTTGATATTACGATCGACACTTAGTTAGTAATATGTTTGGTTCGAAATGGCTTCGTTCAGTTTCGATCCTTTATTTCGCATAACCTGTTCACCCCCTCTCTTTATGATTGTCAACTGTTTTGGGTCGTAAGGACAAAGAGGTGTCGAGTCACCTCTAGAGCTTCTTCCGTTCTTGACCTTGGCCGAGATAGGGCCATGTGTGCCATGTGTTTTTCTGTTGTGTGTGTGGGGGAATAAACCGCAAGTGAGGCGGACGCAGGTTTGTCCAAACCTTCCCCCACCCCGAGGGCACAACAACCTTCTTGGCAAGGTCAGCCTTCTTCCCGCGGCCCACCAACTGACGATGGCGGTGGACCAGTTTGAGCATGGGTGCTGCTTCTTGTCCATCTCGTGTGATGGAGTTGTTGAACTTCTCGATGAGGGCAATTCCTCGTTCAGCTGCATCATTCACAGCTGACAGTGCAGCTGTTTTCTCCCTGGCATGCCTGTAGGCTGGATCGAGGTCCCACTCACGAACGGGCCTGGTAAGGTCAAGAGACACTGGCGGATCCAGGCTTGCGTTTTTTTTTGGGGGGGGGGGCCAACTCATGCTGGAGCCAAACCTAGGGTACCCCCAAATCCTGTTTTCTCATCGGATTTAGGCCACTTATTTTTCGTCACAGCCCGACACTATGATTTTTTTTTCTAGAAAGAAAAATATATAAATGGTAGCCCACCCGACCCATGCCTTTATATTACTTTGTAAGCACTTACCATTGCTTTTGTCGACCAGTTAACCCGCTTCGAGTCAGTGCTTGGGTCCCTTTGCGGGCCGGGAGGTGGTAAAACACCCCCTGTCTAACTCGGTTCCTAGGCCACGCACTGATTGAACTACTAGTATGTTTCATTATCGTTTGGGGGAGGGGGCAAACGGGCCACTTTAGACCTCTGGGAACTGGGAAGGTGGCATGGCCCTAAATGCCCCCTCCCTGGATCCGCCAGTGTAAGAGACCATTGGAGCTGCAGTTGGGTACCTCAGACGTCAGGGTACGCCCTCAGATGTATAGGACTCGCATGGAGACCTCTTATGCTATAGTGGACTGAAAGGACCCAAAGGAGCCTGTCAAGGGCTCCCGGAGATAGACGTGGGCCCTCAGGAGCCCGCCAGAGCCCCCAATAAGGGATAAGTGAGGCATACCAAGTGCCTGCAATTGCATATTGCATAAGCCATAACGCCTTTACAAATCAATATATTATGTATCAGTGGCAGATCCAAGAGGGGCCACATGGGTCATGACCCCCCTTGGTGCCCGGGGGCACCACAGGCGTGTCAGGGGCACCACCGGCCTAGCAGGGGCACCACCAGCCCGCCAGGGGCACCACAGGCCTAGCAAGTAGCAAGGGCACCACGGGCCTGTGAGGGGCCCCACAGGCTTGTCAGGGGCACCCCAGATCTGTCAGGGACACCAGAGACCTGCCAGGGGCGCCGCCGGCCTCGCAGGGGCACCATGGGCCTGTCAAAGGGGCACCAGAGACCTAGTAGGGATACCACAGGCCTTACAGGGGCACCTTGGGCCTGTCAGGGGCATCACAGTCCTGTCAGGGCCCAGGGGCACCAGCGGCCTAGCAGGGGCACCACAGGCCTGCCAGGGGTACCACCGGTCTAGCAGGGGCACCACCGGCCTCGCAGGGGCACCATGGGCTTGTCAGGGGCCCCACCGGCCTTGCAGTGGCACCACCGGCCTTGCAGTGGCACCACCGGCCTCGCAGGGGCACCACCGGCCTCGCAGGCATCACGGCATCACGCAGGTCGCAGGAGCACCTTGGGCCTGTCGGGGGCATCACGGGCCTGTTGGGGGCACTTTAGGCTTGTCAGGGGCACCACAGTCCTGTCAGGTCCCAGGGGCATCAGCAGCCTAGCAGGGGCACCCTAGGCCCGCCAGAGGCACCACAGGCCTGCCAGGGTCCAGGGGCACCACAGGCCTAGCAAGGGCACCACGGGCCTGTCAGGGGCACCTCAGGCTCCCGTGCTACCCCCCCCCGGATCCGCCAGTGATGCCACACCACGCGAAACACCGCCAACTACCAGCTGCCGCGCCATAAACACATGCCAACAACAGTCTTTTTTTTTAAGGTCGACTCCGCTCGCGCAACTTTTGACTGACCCTCACTGCTACCATATTGCTTCCATATTATGCTGTGGAAAATTTACTTCACCAAGTGGCTAAAAACCTCCATCAAGGTATATTTTCTTAGAAATTTTTCTGACGTTTTGGGGGGGGGCAAACAGGCCACTTTAGGCCTTTGGGGGGGGGCATGGCCCCCATGGCCCCCCCCTGGATCCGCCAGTGTCAAGAGATGCACTGAGGGGGTCGAAGAGGGACTTCGCTTTCGAGGTGACGCGTCCGTTGAGAGTCCCGTCCAGTTTGAGACCTTTACCTTCCAGCTTCTTCGTGCCCTTCCGAGCAGGATGAGAGAGGACTGCAGCCATTTGTGGACGCTCTTCGTCGGGAACGTGAGTCGAAGAAATCTGATCTGTTCTTCAGATCTGATCAATAGTCATGTTAGGTCCGTCCTCCAATACGGAAGTGTCATTTGGAGCGGTGCAGCCCAGTTCCAACTGGTACGGCTGGAACGGCTACAGCGGACAGCACCGCTGTCTCATATGGCTAGGTGTTAAACGCTGAGGAGCTGTCCTATGGACTATCGTAGTCTACTGTGAACCTTTAAAATTGAGTCCATCAAAGCCCGCCTCATTCACACCGATACCATGTTCTTGTACAACTCCTTCACCACCGTACCGACTGTGCTTATCTGGTATCGATGTTTGGTCTGAATGTGCCTGAGAGGCGTAACCGCCGCACAGACTTGTTTCATGTGCCCTTCGGGAGAGTGAACAGTGAACACCGTAAAGAACTGTCTTTCTGTGCGTATACCTCGGTTGTGCAATCAATTTTTGGCACACAGCCTGTCGGTGGACTTTTACCATCCTTCCACGTCCTTCCGGCGCGAGGCTTTCCAGTTCGCCCGAACACTGGGCAGCTATATCGACTGATTTTACTTACTGTTTTCCATGTACCACCTATGTAATTTTATCACATGACTTCACGCTGAACTGGACCGATTTGCCTGTGGGTGTTATGTGGTTAATAAACAATAAACATTATAAAATCTACATTTTGGCGCGACCCCTAAACATTGACCGATTGACTCAAAAATTTGTAGGAAGCTTCCTTTTAGCAATGGGATGAAAAGCAAAGTGTGTTTGAATATGTGCTACACTTTTTGGATTTCCCTATATTAAAGTGGGACCGGCTAGCATGCACATTACTCTAAGCGTTAAACGTCAGCCACTCCCAACGGCTAACCGTCACATAAGCTCTCAGCGCGCTCACCTTTCATGATGGGCGTGACGCCGGTGGCCAAGCAGAGGCCGCCGAAGCGGTTGTTGAAGATCTTGTTGGCCTCGAGGGTGGCCGTGGCGCGGTTGGTGATCTCTATGCCAGCCGCCATGCCGTCAAAGATGAGGTTCCGGCGCAGGATCGGGTGCGAGTCGTTCGACACCAGCACGCCGGCCTGAACGTTACGGAATATCTCGTTCTCTTCCAGGATGCCTGAAAATGGAGGGGCGAGTGAGCATCAGCGTTAAACGCACCCAAATGAACACAAGGAACCAGCAGGGGCTCAAGCGATCAGAACATATCAAAGAAGAGGCAGATGAGCCTGTAGCTCTAGTGCTAGAACCCAATCACGAACTCATAAGCCACATTACAAGTACCATGCATTCAGCATAATGATGACAGGGTACAAAATGGCTCATTACTGCAAGTGCAACTTCAACCACTTAACAATCATCGACACCACCCAGCTCCCCGACTCTGCTCACCCTTTCCGCGCTGGAAGATACAGATGCCGCCCTCGCGTCCGTCGTAGATTTTGTTTCTGCGCAGCGTCGGGTTGCTGCCAGTCTTGATCCAGACGCCGGCCATGGCGTTGTCGAAGATCTCGTTCTGCTCGAGCTCGCCGAGGCCCGAGTTGTAGACGAGCACGCCGCCGTTCTGGCCGCCCCAGATCTTGTTGCGCCGGATCGTCGGGTTGCTGCTGGTGCGGATCTGCACGCCCGAGTAAAGGTGGTTGAAGATCTCGTTGTCTTCCAGCTGGCCGTGGCCGCTGTCGTAGAAGTAGACACCCACCTGCCGAGCCAGGGAAGGAGACGCGCGGGTGTCAAAGCTAATCAAGTGGTTGTCGATCTCAGTAGGGCAGTGATACCTTTGGCGTCACAGCCAAAGAAGGTGCCCATTTGCGGACTGAGGAGCCCCACTGATGAATGCAAGAGATACCATGCAAGAGCAGTTACATTTGGCGCCGCGGATGAAAACTAGAAAACTGGAGAGAAAAGATACACCCCAGCTAAGTAAAGAGTAGAGTATTAATGTGGCAACTGGCACGTTACAGTGTTACACGATAGAGGCTAAGCAAATGTCGTGAACCATTAAATTCATAGCCAGGAGATCTAACATACTCCTATTAAATTACCCTATTACTCCTATTTATGATTCCACACCAGGCAACGCCTTCGCGCCTTGCATTTAACATTTCAGCCTACTAAAATGCGCAAAGATCACACTGTTTCTCCACCATAGCCCTGCCATTTAGCCTTCAATTTCTATTCGATGTCGCCAGTCCCAAGCCCGCTCTTCCTCCCCGTTCTCCCCCGCCTCCTATCTCCCCTCCAGTTCGCACCTGTTTTCCCGAGTGGATGCGGTTTCTGCGCAGCACGGGCGCGCTGCCCGTGGTGATCCACACGCCGGCCAGTTTGTTGCTGAACACCTCGTTCTCCTCGATCAGGCCCTGGCCGCGCTCGTGCACGTAGATGCCGCCGTGCTCGCCGTGGTGGATCCGATTGTGGCGCACGATCGGACAGCTGTTGGTGCGGATCTGGATACCGGCCAGCTGGTTGCCTGGCAACGAGAACGGGCGCTCAGTCAGGTGGCTAAGCAGAGGGTGGTAGAGGGGCTATGTAGACAATGAACAAATATAGACAATGGACGGCCGGGTCAGAAATAGACAATGACATGGGCTGGACCATAGACCTCTATATACGGTATACAGAGGCCTATGTCCGGACAAACATTCACGGCAAAATTGCGTTGCAACAAGGAATGCTTGCACCATTCAATGAAAACGTAGGAGCGACTCCTCAAAACATCCATCCCGACAACAGCAGCTAACAAAACTCGGGTATAAGCCAATAGGTAAACCGAATACACCACCGTCAAACTATACAAGACTGCCGAGATGGAACTACCACAACGGATTATCGCAATACGCTCATCCCCCCCCCCCTCCTTCCCCAACCACGATCAGTGCCCAGTACTTGTGCCTGGATCCCTGACAACTAAACACAACAATCGAGATGACCATTAAATTACTGGTCTTTCAGCGCCTAAGTATTGTGGAAATAATTGCTTCTAAAACACTCGAAATGATCTCACATTCCTGCATTCCCTCAGCGTGGACTGTTCCCTAGAAACCCCCACGGGATCTCCCCACCCCACCCAGGTCACACTAACGCCTCACCGTAGATGTTGTTGTGCTCGATGAGGCCGCGGCCGTCGCTGAAGATGTACACGCCGCCCTGCTGGCCGTTGTAGATCTCGTTCTTGCGGATGGTCGGGTTACTGTTGGCCGTAATCCACACGCCGGCGTACGAGTTGGAGTGGATGCGGTTCTCCAGGAACTGGCCCAGCCCGTTCTCGTGCACGTAGATGCCGCCCGTCTGGCCATGGTGGATGTCGCAGCGCACCACCGTCGGGTTGGCGCCCGCCTTCACCTCGAAGCCGGCGATCCGGTTGGCGTGGATATCGTTGGCCTCGAAGTACCCCTGCGGAGAGGACATACAGGGGTGGTGGTGAGTAGGTGTTTTGTGGAGCTTTGCGGAAGGGACAGTCAACGAAATACTGAAATAAAGGGATGCCAATGGGAGACGCACTATCATACACACGCTAATAAAGAGAAACATACTAGCTGAACTATAAACTATTTCAGAAGTAGATCACATCTTCCTTTTTAACAAAAACGAAATATTCGCCGTAAAAAGTAAACAACATAGCCTATTCGATGCCAAGAAGCGGCAGTTGGGTAATGGGTACGGACGATAACTGATAGTGCTGACGTTCAGCGGCCGGGACATCACATGAATCGACAGAGGACATCACACAGCGTCATCATGACGGCACACTACCTCCGTGGTAGCACTGATAGCACGAACGCAGCGAGCTAAACGGCGGAATGGGACACATTCAATGATCCAGCGCAGTTGCATTTCATTTCCAACATTTCAGAACAAATATTTATTGTGAGGAGTAATTCAACAATCGTGCACATCTTGTTTCCTTCAACAGATAAAGATCAAAGCAGCTGCGTTCCTGACTGAATATCCGCCTCAGAAAAACATTTTATGTTCGAGAGAGCGACCTACCCTTGGCTGAATAAGAACGTTAATACATGATTTCCGGTGCGTTACTGGGAATTTATCCATTGACTAAATATGAAGATCCCATGCGCTAAGAGCGCGAGCGTGCAACAACTTAATTATCAGCACGCGTGCGATAATATTTTTGAGTGTGTTCCAAAAACTTATATGGCGTTGGTTCCTTGCTTGGTTCCAAATACGTTTGGTTCTTGCTCACCAAAACAATGGAGCTCAGTAGTGAGAGTGACGAACCATTGTCTCAGAACTCTCAAATGGAAGAGGCTGATTTGAATAATTTGGATGAGGCTGCGCAACCAAAAAACACGGAAAGAAATACTGGCTATGCTATAGGCAAGTTTGCTGCATGGCTCAAGAAAAGAAAGATCACTATCGATCTTTCCGAGGTGTCTCCAGAGGAGTTCGCCCCGATACTCAGGCGGTATTACGGGGAGCTTAAAACGTCTGACGGGAAGACACCAGCACCGGCAACTATGAACTGTCTGCGGGCTGGCATTCAACGCCACCTTACCAAAGTAAGACGCGATCCAATGAACATAACGAAAGATACTCCCTTCACCAAAGCAAACGCCACTTTCAAGGCAAAATGCAAACTCTACGCAGCGATGGGAAATGCGAAGGCCAAGAGGAAGGAAGAGATCGCCCCGGGGGACCTTCAAAAGATCCATGAATACATCGCAGATAACAGAACTGCAAAGGATCCCAGGCGACTGAGTCAGGCGATCTGGTTTTTGGTTGCCTTCAACCTGGGATGCAGAGGCCGCGAGCTGTACAGACAGCTGAAGAAAGACAGTCTCAGGTTCTCCGTCGATGACGTTGGCAAGGAGTATATGACGATCGAGCAGACAGCGGTCGAGAAGAATCACCAGGGCGGTCCCTCAAGGGAGGATCAAGCCAACCAAAGCACAAGAATCTATGATTGTGAAATCGGCCCGCACACCCTCATCGGGCTCATCAAGCTCTACCTGTCGAAGCTGCACCCCGAGTGTATATGGCTCTTTCAGCAGTGCCGAACAACTACAGACAATGATGTCTGGTACAAGAACGAGCCGCTGGGTGTGAACACTCTGGGTGCAATGATGAAAACGATCAGCAGTGCTGCCGAACTCAGTCAGACATATACAAACCATTGTGTCCGATCGACAACCATCACTGTGCTGTTTAATGCCGGGATAGCTGTGCAGCACATTCAGTCCCGGACCGGTCACCGTTCTCTTCAGGGCTTGCAGCCGTATATCGGCAACTCGACAGTTGAAAAGAAGAGGGGTGAAGCCCAAATCTTGCAAGACGCTATGGGATGTAGCCGGGTGGTTCTAAGCAACAGCAGACCTGCCGAGTTACACCAGTCGCAAACCATCCAGGTCTCACAGTCGCGGAATGCGCCGGGCAATGGTGAAGCGCCTCCTCAGCTGGTGTCCGGGCAGTTCACCAACTGCACTTTCAACTTCACTGTGAACCGCTAGAGTTTGCCGGTATGAAAGCTTGATTAGCTGCTATCTTGGCTATCTTATCTGAGCTGTTACGAAATGTTTGTTTCGTGTTTTGCTGGTCCATTAGTAATGGCATAACGTGTTAATGGAATACAATTATATCGGTGCAGCTTTTCTGTGCTACCCACCACGGCGGAAGGGGAGGGAGAGGAGAGCGCTCCGATTGCCACCATTTTTATTCTAAGTAACATACATTCCGGAGATGCGGCGTCGAACCTCAGCTGAGATAGGATGGATAAAATGACGTGCCAAGTGTAAACTCAACCAAGGCAGTACCTATATACCAACTCAATAATTCAATTTTCACCCGCAAGGTCTTTTTGTTTCCCTTTCTATAAACACCTATTTGAAGCATTTTTTATGTGCTTTTTGAGAGGTCAAGAAACCTCATACGTGCTGAATGCAATGATGTTGTTGCATTCAACAATAACATTTCGAATCGTAATGCATCTGAACGCGTGCATTATTTTTTATTTACCCTCCCCCCAAAAAAAACCATGCCCCTTTTTATCTTCTCCCCCCAAATAGAAGCCCTTTAACAATGATTGCAATGCGATAAGGATAGCTATATGTATCGTTCCCAGTAACACACCAAAAATCATGTATTAACTCACGTAACGTATGGTTTTGGATGCAATAATGGTTTTAGCGCACTCGTGGGTGATTATAGCACTCGTGCGTTAATGCACTCGTTTCACTCGTGCATTAACACACTCGTGCTATAATCACCCAACTCGTGCGCTAAAACCATTATTGCATCCAAAACCATACGTTAAGTAATGTTAACTGGTGGCATGACAAGTCAAGATCAGAAGGCCCTGACACTAAGTTTAGCTTTGCGTGCAGGCACGCGCAAGATCTGCATAGCATCAGACCAAATACCTTAAGTAGTTCACGCTGGGGCCTGGGCACGCAACTTCGACAATTTAGCAACGTCCATCCCATTCACAGAATTACACTATTTCTAGATTGTGAAGCTAATCTGAACAAAAACTATGCAGTCCAACACCACTGAGTCTGAGACGCTATAACGGACCCAATAACGGTCAGCTGTCGGATACCGCGTGTTTCCACGATCACAGGTCTATTCTACCACACAGGGCCAGCTCGGGTCCCGCCCGTTACACCGGTCACCACGCGGGGAAACTCCGTGAGCTCCGATTTCACGCTGGCGGGCCGGGGAGACCGCCGTAGGGGGCTGGGTTCGGCGGCGCACCTGCCGGGTTCCAGGAAGGCGCACCTCTGCCGTCAGCAGCCGGCGGCACAGGACAGCGGTGTCTCCCGCACCCAGTCACAGCCGCAGGCGGCGCAGGACAGTACGAGGGGGTATCGGAAAGTTCTGATCATCACATAGAAGATGTAGACCGATTTTGATGATTTTTGGTTGGTATTATATTTGGTTCTTAAGAACAATGTTCCCGCAAAGAGAATCCTGAGAAGTGGTTTTATCTTATGTAGGAGAGACTTAGAAGTAAAAAAGATGAGTATTGGGCCCATTGAGGACCGAACCGTCATCCAACTAATGCATTTGAAACGGTATCACACTGAGAAAATACATCAAGAACGTGAAATCAGTTTATGGCGAGGAAAGCCCATCTCATGCACTTACCGAAAATGAAGAAATAATTTTCAACTTGGTTGCATGGCCCTTGCAGGGGAGTCAAGAAGTGAGTGGCTACCAGTGACTGACAAGGTGGTGACTGTGAAGGAAGTGGAGGACCTCATCCTTACAGATCGTCGTGTGACCTTTCAGATGATTGTGCAACAGAAAGGTCTCAATGCTGGCAGTGCCTGAAAATATTATCAGCGAAGAACTACAGACGATACAGGAGTCAGCCCGCTTAGAAGTTCGTGTGTCTACTTTGTTCAAGAGAAAAATGCGTATTGGCCCTTCGAAATCAAAACTAGGCCTTTCTTAGGAAATTGAAGACATCTTCGATAATTTGATGACTTGTGACGAATGCTGGGTCTATGTGCATGATCCAGAGACAAAAAGATGATCAAGAAGTTTAAGCACGGCACATCTGTCCTTCTTAAAAGGCGAAGATGCAGAAGCCGATATGGAAGGTCAATGCTATCAGTGTTCTGGATCTGGCGTAGGATAGTCATTACCGACTGTCTTGATGATGGTCGGATAATGATAAGCAAGCACCACTGCACACTTTTGAAGAAGTTGCGAGAGGGCCTCAAGCAGAATCGCCGCAAAAAGCCCAAGAAAGATGTTTTATTCGCACCGACAGCGCTCCCGCCCATTCGTCCTGAGCTGCGATTGAAGAAAGAGCATGATGTGGACATCAAATCCTACCGCATCTAAGAAATTCACCTGACCGGATATTAAATGACTCTTGATTGTTACGGGAGATGAAGAATGCACAGTATGGCCGGTGATTTAAGGACAGAAATGACGTCATCGATGAGATGGAGCAGTGATTTACGGGACAGTGCGAAGGTCCTACAATGACCGCCTGAGGCAGCTCAAGAAACGATGCAATAAGTTTGCGGTCGTGTGTGGTGACTTGCAAAGGAGTAATGAACATCATGTAAAAAATCAAATTTCTATCACATCTCATTCGTGTTGATGATCAGAACTTTTCGATACCCCCTCGTATGTACAGTCTGTCTTAAAAGTACCGCGCAAAGTGACGGTGGATCCATCAAGCCTGACCAAGGAAGGGCCTGCTCTAATTTGAAAGTCACCCAACTAATTAACCCGGGGAATGAACGAGGATGTCAATTGCTTCGGTGACTCAAATTTAGCAGGCCCTTCCTCGGTCAGGCTTGATGGATCCACCGTTACTTTGCGCGGTACTTTTAAGACAGACTGTACACGACAGGACAGGACGGGACAGGACAGCGGTGTCTCCCCGCGCCCAGCCACAGCCGACGGCGGCGCAGGACAGGACAGGACAGGACAGCGGTGTCTCCCACACCCGGTCACAGCCGACAGTGGCGGAGGATAGGAGAGGACAGGACAGGACAGCGGTGTCTCCCCGCACCCAGTCACAGCCGACGGCGGGGTTCACCGAAATCTAGGAATGGCGGTGAAGAACAAAGGTGAGAAATCCAACGCTCACTGATGTATCATGCTTTGCGAAATCTGATGCTAACTCAGCCAGCTACTCTTATTATGACCCTTACAATTTCAGAGGTAGACATATCATATTTGATTGCGATTTACCGAGAGAAAGATTACGCAATACTTCGCTATCATCAGACTACAGCTAATAATTTTCGCAACATAGCTCTTGCATCGCAATAAAGTCGGTGATCTCGTACCTCATAATCATTAGATCATCATTCACATAGGTAGAGTACAACAGCGAGTAAGTCATTAGCTATGACCACAGGTTTGATCACTCATATAGCTATATGCTTCGCTGGTTTCTCTTGGAGAAGATGCAGTGCACTGCTGGACCTTAAGTTTCACACATTTTGCATGAGCCCCAAACCATACAAAGACGAGCACATCTGCCAATGCACTGGTTCTCGCTCTAATAAATTCCATGCTTATATTCATAGCTTAGAGTCAAGATTCAGTGACAAAAGTGTGAATGGCTGCGGAGCGGGAAAATCCAGCCGACCGGTTACTCGCAGAGCCCGTTAGTCACCATTTGGCACCAGTTAGGTTACGGTGGACTGAACGGTTACTTCGGAACAGGCAGGACCACGGACTCAACTGAGAGTATGTTCCACTGAAGCACGGCTAATTGATGTGCGCCAATCGAAACTGTGGTGCTTTTTAAATAGTGATCTAGAAAACAAAAACAGCCGGTTCAGGTCACATGGAACCCGGGAGGTAGGGGAGAACTTTTTTTAAAAAGCAGTTACTGTAACGGAATATGTTGCTGAGGTAACCGGCAGGCAGCATAATGGTTATTGAGCAATGCCGATCTAGCAAGTATCGCTTTCCAACAATGAGCTGCCCTCGTTCAGTGTGCTGATACCACGCACAACACCAGCATTATGCATGGCCAGCTCTGACCGCCACCCACTAACTTTGGGTCACCAGCACTATGGGGGCCAACCGCAGCATCAAACCATGAGTGCAAACACCAACAGTGACATCTAGCTTCCGGTTGACATTTGGACCATTCATACAGTCTGCGCACATTTCCGACCAGTTGCCCACATCCCAGGGGCTTCATTCCCCAAACGACCAGAGTCGGTGGAGACAGGTCCGCCGGCAATGGTCACGACCTTCCTAGGTGGACACTTCATGACCAACTTTAAAAGCAGCTGAAAGCCTGTTGGCGACTGTGCTCCGACTAAACCGCTCTTCTGATCTTCAATGGAACGACTCATGAACATAATTGCACGCACAAACTTAATAAGTTACAGGCAGTAATTAATGACAAGTTAGCTGTTCAAACGTCAGTTACATTGATGCATGATCGTGCACGAACATTTATAACGATTTGTTGCATCCAAGCGTATTTCAAAAATCAGCCGATAAAAGACCCCACCCGACCCACCATATTGTCGTTATCGCAAGAAATCAGGCCTACATCCTCAAGCGCAAAGAGCCAACTGGCCCACATAATCCACTACCTCATAGCCGACAGATCGCACGGCCTGTCATTCTAGCGCTACACCGCTAGAGGTTCCAAATATGGACGTTCTTTTACACTGGTTCAAATAAAAATACGGTAACGGCGCTAAGAAATACAGGATTACGCAAAAGGAATAGTAGGATTACGCAAAATAGTAGGATTAAGAAATAGTAGGATTACGCAAAAGGAGCTAGCACAAGACATAAAAACCCACACGGACCTCAGCAGACTTCGATCAATGCCATTAGTTTCCTGTGCCATTGCTTATGCAATCATGTACTCCACTTCATGCACTAATTCGTCACGATTAGCAAACAAACGCTCACACAGACAATCCTAAGAAGGGAACCTAGACTAACTGGTTTCCCGTCAGACGGAACCCGAGGACACACGCACACACAAGCCGTTGCACAGCACAGGGTTGTGCTCGACTCAAAAAAATTTGCCGACTCGACTCATCATTCAACTTCAGAATGCCCTGACTCAACTCTGACTCAAACAAGGAGCTGATTTTTTCCCTTGACTCGACTCATGACTCAAGCGGCTCAATGAAAATATGAGTTGACTCAAACTTGACTCAAATTTTTTGTTGAGTCAAGTGTGTTGACTCAAAATTGACTCAGATAAAAAAGTTGTTGAGCGGGGGGGGGGGTGAAAAAATCCGGCAGCAGGGCCAGGCGTAAGTTGTTAAGCGGGGGGAGAATGAAAAGCTTATACTATATGTTGTTTCTAAAAAGTTGAGTCAGCTGACTCATGTTCCTAAATGTTCTTGACTCAACTCAATGTCAAAAGTTATTTTACTGACTCAACTCTGACTCAACTCAACACCTTAATATTTTTGTCCGACTCAACTCTGACTCAACTCAACAGCTCAACCTTTTATCCGACTCGACTCAAATCTGACTCATTTGAGTCAGAGTTGAGTCAAATTTCTGACTCGACTCATGAGTCAAGCACAACCCTGGCACAGCACGATGCGACCTTCTGACGGCCATAACCTGTGACCGCTGTCCCACCCCTCCCCTCACGCCCCCCTCTCTGACCTACCTGTCCGTTATTGAAGGTGAAGATGCCCACGTCCCGGCCGTGGTGGATGTGGTTGCGCCGCATCACCGGGTTGGCGTGGTTCTTCACCCAGATACCTGCCAGCAGGTTCTTGCTGATCTCATTGTCCTCGTACACGCCCTGCGCATAGTCAGTGATGTACAGACCGACGTTCTCGCACTCGGAAATGTCACAGTGGCGCACTATGGGCTCGGCGCGGGCGCCGCTGACACACACGGCGGCTCCAACCAGCGACCGGCTGCGCACCACGCAATGGTCCACGGTGGGAGAACACTGGTCGGCCGCCGGGGAGCAGTGCTCGCCGCTGGGCGCCGCGTTGGCCACCACCTCCAGACTGTAGTGCTTCAGGTGCGAGGACTCGTTGTCAGGCACGAACTGCAGCGTCACGTAGCCCACGTAGGCCTGGCGCGCGCCCTTGCCGAACTTGAGCGTCGACTCGTTTCCGTGTTCGATGATGACGTGTTTGGCCACATTGCCGGCCGCGGCGCCGATTAGCTGCACGTTCGACTTGATGACCAGCGACTGGCGCATGTAGTGGCCCGTGTGGATGAAGATGAGCGGGTTGGCCGGCGCGCCGGGTCGCTCGCTCTGTTCCACCGCAGACTCCACCGTCTCGGCGTAGGCGACGCGCGAGGAGCGGGCGCGGCCGGCCGGCGGCGGCGGCGGCACGCGCGCCTCCCAGCCGGGCCGCACGTGCACGCCGTAGCACAGCTGGCGGAAGCTCTCCTTCCACGGGTTTTCGAGCTCGCAGTCGTCGGGGTTGACGAACTCGAACTCGCACGGGGCCGGGTGCAGCAGCGGACGGTCGTACTCGAACACGTTCTGGTACAGGGTTTTCCTGCCGGACAGATAAGCCAACGTCACACACAGACACCAAGAGAGCTGACCCGTGCCAGGTCAGCGAAACCACACCGGAACAAAGATGCTGCAAAATGAGCATGAGCAGTTTTCAACTTTAAACTTTGGACGAGGAGTTCTAGCGCGACCAAACTGCGGTGGTCATCGGCGAACACTTGTTTCCAAGATTGAAAAGAAAACGCGGAGAAAACAAATAAGAAAAAGAAAACACAAAATTACGAAATCCGAGATAGACAAATTATACAAATATCCATGACAAATTCGCCCCACTGGAGTAATATTGCACACATATTGTGCAAATCACTCAAATTAGTGCATACGTCCCTATCTAGCGTGGGAATCAAACCGGTCTACCCGATCCGCGGCAGTTGCGTAATGAGCACCTGACACTCTTTTCCCCGCGACCCGCCTCGGTGCACCGATACCCGATCGGACCGACCAGCCACTCTGGACCCGCGCGATCCGGCGCCAGCCGGAGACACTCGCCGGCGATAGTGCAACAGACTGACGGCGTAAGGGAGACGACCAACTATACACCAGCGTAAAGCTTCGGCGAAAGGCCATCCGTGGCCGATACAAACCGAGCGTCAAATCAGTGACTCGATCCGGCTCGGGTGGGCGGCAGACGCGACAACGAACGCACTGAGTGTGTTCTGACGTACCGATCGCACTGCGTGCCCGATACTGGGTGATGGCAATGAATCCGCGTCACCCGGCCTGAGGCGAACTTATCCAGGTCTATGACGTGGCCTCGTATGAGAGGTGATATAAAAACGGGTATCAGATTACTCTCGGTGGCTTGATCCATACCAGAAGCTAGCTTGCTGCTGCCCAGTAATTCAGGTGTGTGTTGTCCACCATGCATTCAGTTTCCACGAGCTGGCCCATAACCAGCTCATAATAGATGTCTCATTGTCATAATAGATGTTATTCACACAAGAGTTCAGCCGCGCGAATCTAAATTCCAGGGACACTATGATGCTCTCCCGTTCAAAAACCATCGGTAACTTTATCTAAAACCCCTCAAGGCAGCCTCCGCTACTAACTAATACAAACACACTCACTATCTCTCGTCGTGCCTTACGGCAGAGGCACTCGCCAAAGACACAATCACATCCCCGTGTACCCCACGGCCCGGGCACTCAGTAAAGAGCTCCACGCGCTCCACCAGCACTCGATTCACTCACCAGAGTCCCAGGTCGTTGGCGATCTTGTAGAAGCGGCGGCAGACGCGCGCGGCGCGGCACAGGTCACATTCGTGCAGGTAGGAGAAGATGGTGACCAGCACCTCGTCAGGCAGCTCGTACAGCAGGTACTGCGCTGCCACGCTCTTCTCGGTGGCCGCTGCGGCGGGCGGGGTGGCAGAGGGGGTGGTCAGAGCGGCAAACGGGACAGGCAGAGTGGTAGACGGGTTAGGCGGGCCGGCAAAAGGGGCGGTCAGAACGGTGATCACACTGTCCGCGTCAGGTATCAGCATAAACTAATGGTTGTATGAAGTGACAGCAATTCAGATAAGCATGGATGTGCCAAAATGCCAACAAATGAATAAAACTATGAAATACCAACAGAACCGTTTACAGAAACTATTAATCGACCTTGATATAAATAAGATTAAGGCACATCACTACTCCACAAGCAAGACCTTGTGAGAGAAGTGCAATCACCACGAACTACGAAATCTTGGTTTCCAAGTTCCCACTCACCAGGCCTACCACCCACTCAACTAGAAACTAGTCATAGAGCAGCCCCATTCATTAACTTCCAACTAGAGTCCCAGAGCAGCGCCGCCCACTTGCTCTCAGCTACGGATTCCCAGCGCGGCCCCGACCACTCACTGCCGGGAATCAACTATCAACTACCTAGGAACTGTCAACTAGGGAGCCCCTGTGCACCCCGGCCACTCACTTTCCACCAGGGATCCCTTGCGGGGCCGTTTTCTGTAGGGCAGCAGGGTGGGGTCGCGGCTGGCGGCGCCGCACGAGGGCGTGCACGCGCCGCTGGGTCCGGGCGTGGGCGACCGGTGGCGCAGATGGTAGGCGGCGGCGGCCGCCGAGCCGGCCAGAGACAGGTCCTCGCCCATCGGGTCACAGCTGTCCTCTGCAACGGCCAGAGCGGTACACAGTCAGCGGCGCGTACCAACACAGCGGCAGAATGACAGAACGTAGAGACGAAGGCGTTAGTAAATTGGGGCACCTCCAGGGTACACAGCATTGAACCACCCTCGGTTTCCTATTCACATTGAAGATAACATTAAATAGGGCAATCAGGGAAAAGCTGCTAGCTTGTGGTTTTATTCACAGAAGGACAGCAACACGATCGATAAGACAAACCAAAACCACTTGAAACTCATCGAGCAGCAGATTCTGTCTGACGCCCCAGTGAGCCTGTCTCTACACCGCCTCCCCTCTCCCGCGGAGTCGTCCGGCGCGGGTGTCTCCGTACCGTCTGTGGAGCTGCGCCGGGCCGGCCGCGGGCCCGGGTAGGCGGCCAGGTGGCCGCTGGGCCCCGGCGGCGGCGACTTGGCGTTGCGCAGCCGGTGACTGTGCGGCACGGCCGGGCCGGCCTCGGACGGCGCGCTGGGCGACACCGGCCGCAGGAAGTTGTCCAGCTCCAGCTCATTGGGGAACGGCAGACGGAACAGCGCTGGGAGCGGAGAGAAATGCACACGTCAGTCGCGGGCGGCTCCGTGTCAGCAGACTGAGCGGCTGCGCGGGAGTCATAATGGCATCGAACACAATGATTGAAAGCAGAAAAAGGTGACAATCTAACTACCGATGACATTCAAACATGTAGACGCATGGAGTTTACTACACACGCCATCACCTGGCGTCATCACGTCACGTCTGATCTCTGACTCTGAATTTCTGACCCAAAAATATTAAAAGCAGACAAGATGATCAAGAGGAACGTTTTGTCAATGTCTACACTGCCAGTTATTCTGCAAATTTTATGCTATTTGGTTATAAAGACCTTCCAATTGCAGGTGGTGTAGCACCTAAACATGAGTAAAGCTGCTGACATTGGTAGCTCAAAAGGTGGAGTAGCGATGATATGAAAACCCCCAGCTAACTGACTTTTTCTCCCGACGCTTTTTGACTCTTCCGAATATATCGGTGATCGTTCCAGCGCTCCAAACTATGATGACCTGGACATTAAATGATGACATGTCCCTAACGATCGAGCTCTTATACTTCAGTGTTTATTTATATTTCTGACATCACATTCAGATCCAGGGAAGGGGGCCCCCTCCCCCTCCCACGGCGCCCGAAACCGACCCAAATTTACGACTTTTTTTTTAGAATAGAGCAACAACATATAAACTTTTGTGCGTAAGGGTTTGTTTAAAGCCGCACAGCTGAGCGTTGGGAATCGAAATCCGATGAGTTTTTAGAATTCGAAGAATTTTTGGAGGTATGCCCCCGCAGCGTCTAAGACCACCTTTCAGGATCCGCCAGTGTCTGAGACGCCCTCAAAATCCAAAGAACGTCTGTTGCGCGAACAGAAGGTTAGTTGGGTACTGCAGGGTGACTTACACTCCATCTGTTCGGGACTGAGGCGGCCGCCGGCCGGATTGGGCAGGTAGCCGCGGCCGGGCCTCTCCACCGAGGTAACGGAGCCGGAGGCGTCATCTGTCGGCGACACAGGGGAGCGCGCGGACCCGGTCAGAGGAGGCACGGCAGGGTCGGCTGGGTCGGCACAGGGGAGCGCACACACGATCAGAGGGGACACAGCAGCAGTTAGCCGGGCGGCACAGGGGAGCGCGCACACGATCAGGGGAGGCACGGCAGGGCCGGCCGGCCGGCCGGGCGGCACAAGGGAGCGCGCGGACCCGGTCAGAGGAGGCACAGCAGCAGTCAGCCGGGCGGCATACTCGCAAAAAATGTCGCAAGCACTCTGTAACCTCACATATTCGCCCAATACACTGAGGGAAAGTAATAACATAGATCGCTCATGAACCAGTAAACCGCCCCGGGCCGGGGGCCACGTAGCGACACGCGGTAAACGGCATTCGAAAGAGCGTCAACAATAATGACGAAAAAACTTCGGTCATTTTTTTTTAGGCCAGGTCAAAGGACAGGTCACCAGAGGCCAGCGAAGGTAACATTTTGCCTATTCTAACATTTTTCGACAAACCGGCGCATAACTCGGGAACCAATAGAGCTACGGCGCCGGAGATTACCGCAGTCGATAGCTCTTTTAACGTTCTTTCGCTAACATGTCCTCAGATTTGACTTTTGTTCAACAGTTTAGCCTCCAGAGGGCAAAAACTGGAAAAATTGCCGTTTTGCGAAGCGTTTTTCGGTAATAAATTCTGAATCAAGAAATGCACAACATTTATTTTACCAACAACGTGTTCCTGTCGTCGAGACGCGTCGAATGCACTACAATTTGAACTTGAAAGATAATTTGAAAAATATGACCAAAGGTCGAGGTCATGACTTGACCGGAAAAGGTCATGTTGCATATCAGTCGATTCGTATCGTCGAGCTGAACACATCTGGGGTGTTTCCATCGCTCTAGCATGTCTTAATCAAAAGTTATTTTAAAAAACTGCTGGGGACCTTCCATGACCTGAGATGACCTCCAGGGCATAAGCATGGGCCATGGCTGCAATTTTCCGCTTCAGTGTGTCAAGTTTGTGTATGTCCCGATGCCTGAGTGTTAAGAATGACGTTCGTCCAAAACAGGCACCTTTAAATTTTCTCCCATTTACTTGTAATGGAGAGGGCGCAAAACTGACCTGACCTTAGGTCACCAATATCAAAATTCCAAGATGTACATTTATACATACTTATCACTAATTGTTTCAAGGCGGCCATTCAGTAGGTGTAGCAAGGATGAACATACTACTTTTTCTGAGGTGAGGTCACTTGACATGACCTGGTGACCTGACCTTGAGCGACCTGGCCCTAAAATTTTCACATTTGTGGAAAGATGCATGAACGGGTGTGCCAAAAGCACCACCGTTTTGGAAATACCTGCAAAAAAAATGCAGGTGTCCGAACATCCTCCTCCCAGCGCGGGTTAAAATTTACTGAAAACGATTTGGAATCAATGTGATAAATTATTGTAGATAATATACAGCACAACAGCCAAATATTTGTCAAAGCCACATGACAGTCTGCGGAATAACAAGCAGCCTGTGAGATACTATCAGATGTATTCTGAGTTACACTTTAAAAGATGGATTAAAATGAAACAAAATTAACCTGCAGCCTGCTGGGTGAAGGGGGATTGAGCACCCTATGTGTTTTCTTTTTCGGCACACTTTATCATACACCTTTTTTACACAAATTGTGAAAACTTCAGGTCAAGGTCTCCCAAGGTCAGGTCACCAGGTCAGATCAAGTGACCTAAACTCAAAATAAGGTTCAATGCTTGCCAGAGCTAGACCAAGAGACAGATCGCTTTGAAACTTTCAACAATGCATAACAGCAGCATTATGTACAAAATGTATCTAGCAGAATTTCGATATCGGTGACCTAAGTGTGGGTTAAATGATCACCTGGCAAATCATCTGATTATCAGATGATTATCAGTGGTTCTAGCCAGGGCTGCGGAGTCGGAGTCGGAGTCGGAGCCGGAGTCGGAGTCGGTCGGAGTCGACAGTTGTGACCGGAGTCGGAGTCGGAGTCAGAGTCGATTTTAGAAACCCGAGCCGGAGTCGGAGTCGGAGTCACCGAAAATCTGTCGACTCCGCAGCCCTGCTAGGTCTGCGGAGTCGGAGTCGGGAGTTGGAGTCGGTCGGAGTCGACAATTCTGCCTGGAGTCGGAGTCGCCGAAAATCCATCGACTCCGCAGCCCTGGTTCTAGCATAAAGAGACCATATCCCACCATATCATATGCTGATAAGGTTATCAGTCTCTCTATGCTAGAACCACTCAATACAGGTATCATTGCTGAATACCTTTAAATAAGTAAGTTCATCAGCAGCACCTACTTCAATGATTGACTTTGTCACAATGCCATTTTCTATTGCAGGTAGTAAAAAGATGTATTTTTGTTTAGTAAGGATTGATTTGTTAACTTCTTAGTGAATTAGTAGTAGTGGTTTCTGGTGGAACTGATATCTTCACTAAAATACTCTACACTCAAACCCTGGGGAGGTAGGTTGGTGGTTACCACTTAGCAACCTTGAATGCTTAAATCACATTCTTTGAAATCTTTTATTCCTACCTATCAATTTTCCAATCCAAATTTGTTCCCTAATTCATTATCAATATAGTTGGTATCACTGAAGCTAATGTCCAAATGCATCAATAATTTTATTTTAATGCTGCATAAATTTTCATATGCTTATTCAAATTTTGATGATAACCAATGCTGCACATTGATCAACTAAGATATGGAGCATAGCATATAAAAGAGTGGCAATGTCCCAAAATTTGTCGATTTGGGTGGGAAATGACATCCAAAGGAAATTCATTTTCCACTCTCACCACCAATTTTTAAGAACAATTTTCCACTCCCAACCAACAAAACCTAGATTTTTTTTTTACCTCTAGAAAGAGCGGTTGTGTGAATGCCCGGTTTAGCATCAAACATTCTACATACATCCTAGAATAAAATCCATGTTTTGTGGCGTTTCTCACTCTTTTTGGATCTAATCAAATCAGCAGTTTTCCACTCTCTCCCCTCTTTTTGGTGGGTAATTTTCCCCTCTGACACCCCAGACAAAACTCAATTTTGGGACACTGAAGAGTGGTATTTGCCACCTTCTGTCAGAGGTAGGTGTTAGGTATTGGTAGGTGCCGGGCATAGGATTATGTAAGGTTAGGTTAGGTTGAATAAGACTGGGATATATCAGATTAGGTCACCAAGATAGGTTATAAGTCAGGTGACCACCAATGAATGTGTTATCATGGTATCTGCTGCACTAATCAGCATCATTTTTGACTAGGGACATGAAAGAATTATTATTGATGGAACATATTCTTATTTTCAGTTTTAAGATATTTTGACTTATTCTTATTATTACATAATGTACACATGAATCTGAATGATTAGGGCCGTCTAGTCCCATGCAGCATATATCTGTGCTAAGTGTGTCATACATTAGTGATGTTAGCTGCCCAGTTCCACCCACTCTCTACCCATACACAGAGCTGAAACACAGCTGCAGCATATCCTGCACACACTGAAACTGTGGCACGGGTGGACTGGTGTTTTTGTTCAAAGAATGGTTCAGATGCAGTTGAATGTAATTTATAGCAATGTGCTAGTAAACATGGTAAGTAGTAACAATAGCACTATAAACAACATATTACCTCTTAAAATGGGAAACAAAGGACTTTTTTCCTAAAGTTGCACTACTTTCATTTATTCTCCTGCAGTAGGTAGTACCTAATAAAGCAGGCATTTTAGGTGGTAGGTTTCAAGTTGTAGGTTGTAGGTAAGGTAAGGTCAGGTTTGGTTAGGCTTGGTTTGGTTTGGTTTGATTACAAAGCATCTCTGGGTACCTATATAGCACCTCTCCCTGATTGCAAAAAAAAAGTATAATGCTTGCTTTACAACTACCAATTTGTGTGCAGTACACTGGAAAGTATGCTGCAGTAGGTGATGTCACACTGGCAATGACACACCAGTGTGGGCAGAACCAATAGGCATAGTACCTAGCTCTCACTGCGCATGCGCGTTGCAGCATACCTATTTCATTTTGGCTGCAAAGCAAAGCAGGACTCTGTGGACACCGAGACTTACACCAATTGTTAAGCATTGAAAATGATTTCTGAAAAGTCTCAGTAGATATATGCAGCATACTGAGTTCCCATGGCTTATTCAATTAGGTCAATAAAATAGAATAGTTATATTAACAATGAGCTCAAGCCTCAAGGACACCAATCGGTCATCACCCTACATTTTGCACTCCCCCAAACAAGAAGTTATATAAAGAAGGATTTACACTGAAATACGAAAAGAGCAGCATATGCCAAACTCTACTTTCTGGTTTAATTGGACGTTGAAAGGCCAATTTACCTTCATTGGCAGGACAAGGACGTTTTGCCGATCTCCTCTTGGATCTCCGCACACTTCCACGCATTATTTTAGTAGAACTAGAAGACATCCTGTTCTCAAAATATCACAAACGAAACTTAACAGCAATAGTGACACATTAACTACACCGTCACAAGGAACAAAGCAGACAGCGCATCCTGTTTCCCAGAAAATTCGCTGCGCGACCACTGCGCCATCAATACGCGACAACAACAGAATCAGGGGGCGTCGAAGTCTAGTAGGAAAATCTGGAAATCCCCGGCGTGACGTCACGTCGGGGATGACCGACGGCACCTTGCACTGAAAGATACGGCAGAACGGCTATTTTTGAAAAATGATTAAAAATACTTGTGTGCTGTTATGACACATAAAACGCTTATCAGCATGTTCCTCATCATGTGATAAAGGCATATCCGTGGTCGAAAATAGCTGAGTCCCTCCCAATTTCCAACCACCGACCTCATAAGCAAAGGATGCAAGCGTAATCCTTAAGGGCGACTTTCCTATACATATCCGTACATATGCGTCCTTATGGAAATCGGTAGTGTGGCGATTAGCGACGCGCGCGACATCTGTGTGGCGACCAAGTGGCGACTGTGGCGACATCTGGTGGCTGTTTTTCTGCTGTATGTAGGCATTGGGGTTTTGCCAGATGTGGTTCCTACTGCTACACCACTATGTTGACCCAATACTAGAAAAGTTATTTTGCTAGTAAAAGGCAAGCAAATTGAAAGTTGATTTATAAAATTGCTTATAAATGATTATGAGATAGTAATAAAGAAATTTTGATTGAATAATTATTTAAATAATCAACCGTGAAACTATATTCTGGTAGGTTTAGTAGAAATAAGTCCGTGCAACCTTGTATTTAGGGCCTTGAACAGAATCTTCAGCTGCGACAGCAGCCCTGCGCCATTTTGTGATAGAGAAACAGGTGACAAGCTATAATATTCAGGTTTTTAGCGTCTTGCTTTGATTGAATTTGAAAATAATGTTTTTAAATTTATTCAAAAACATTTTGCAAAACAAATTGGGATTAGAAACGCTTTTCAGCAAAACCAAAAATGCTCAGCACTAAATTGGGAGAGCCTATAGAGCTGCAGCTTTTACATCCCGTGGAGTGCGGCTCTGTCATGACTTCATTGACCTATACTAGACTTATAGAGGTCAATGCATGACTTGGTCAAATGGTCACAGGTGCCCGGGAACTACTTTCCGACTGGGGGGGGGGGGGCACACCATAATAGAGATCAGCCTAGGGTACCCCCAAATCTAGTTTTCTCACCGGTTTTAGGCCACTTGTTTTTCATCCCTCGGCTTTTTCAACAAAAAAGAAAACATTTGCAAAACAAGTGTGGCATTCCGTCTCAAAGCTGTGGGGGCACCGCCCCTGCACGGCCCCAGGGTTGAAGGGGGGGGGGGCAGGCTGCCCCCACTGCCCCCCCCGGCTAGTCCCGCGCCTATGAATGGTCATGACATCATTGCTTGTGTAAGGGCAAAATTTAGCGCGACGTGTACGTCGGAGAGGAGCGGCGGGCCGGAGTACCAGAGTGCGTGTAAGGCCAGTCCGCCGTATGATAGCCTCCGGCGGGAAAGGCGTGCCCGCCGGGTGAAAGGCTGCGGCTGGCCGGCACCTGGGACTCGCGGGCCCGTCTCTCGAGGCATTTGCCAGTGCGGTGTCGTCGGGGCAACATCTTTCGGTAAGCGATCTTTTCCATCCCCCCCTAAATTAACGCCGCAGCGCCCAGGCGCTGCGGAAGTCCCCGACATATGTCCTGGATTTTATTTGGCTTTCCGACCCGCCGCAAATAGCGGTGGGCACTCCCGTTTATATCCAGGGCCGTCCCATCTAAATTATAATTAATCGGCGCGGCGCGTGGCGTATATGAGTGAGCGATTGTAAGTGTGATGTGTATAGTGTGCGTGAGGAAAATGATCCGAGAGAATGACACTTCGTCCCGCGAGACCAAAATACAATGTAATGGGAATGTGAGCCAAATCTTTGAGTTGGGTAAAGGCAGATGCCGGGCTGATACACGGTGAACGTGAACGAACAATCACACGGGCCGCTTAGTTTAATACACCCGGGTGGCAGGCGGGCATTGTAGTAGAGGTCTGCACCGGCCGGCTGCAGCCGCGGCTGGCTGCAGCCCCACGGCTGTGGGCCGGGGCGGCTGCAAATATCTCCAAGAACACGGCTACGGCTGTGGCCACGGCTGTGAGATTTCAAGCTCAATCTTAAGTACTCAAATATAAAATTTTAAATCCTTAATCTTACATTCTGATAAGCAGCCTAGCCTGTAAAAATCATGCAAAGGATGCCCAGCAATATTGAAAGTGGTGAAGCCTTTGAAAACCTGTAATGGTTTTACCATTTGCTGTAGAAGAGTTTGCACTCTGGTACAGAATACTAATTATAGGCACCAATTGTTCCTTCATCATCAATAGCTTGACAGTTTCAGAAAATGCAACATGTTGCTGTCACATCCCCCTCAAATCAATCTCAATCTTACCTGGTCATTAGGAGAGCACCTTACAGCTATTGAAGATGAGCGTTCAATAATTCTTTCAGGTAATAGAAAAAGAAATCACGCCTAGGTAAAGGCAGGTAAAGGCTTCATAAAATATTATCTAAAATAACTCTTAGATGTACTTCTGGATTTTCGGCAAGTCCAATTACATAATATAAAACTGGCGCTTTATGTTCTAACTGGCGTGTGAGTGACCGCTAACAGAAAATGCTGATCAACGAAGCCAATGGAATTAGATTATAAGTGAGTATGAACCTTATTTACGGTTAATTCACATGATGGTGGAAACCCTGAACACGTAATTCACATGACGGTGAAAACCCTGAACACAATATTTCTTACGCGAGCTGTTGATTTTACTAATATAATGACGTCTTCCTCTAAAAATGTAAAAATTTGATAATTGATATTTGTTTGAGAGCAAATTTTTAACTGTATAGCATTATTATTGATTAATTATGATTTCTATGGCTGTTTATGGTGACACAAAACAATTTATTGCCACTTCTTTGCTTTTTACGTCATTTGACTCAAGTAAAATTTTTGATTGAAAGAGCAATCGCACGTCCTTGGGGATTTGAGCGAAGATCATTATTTGGAAAAATCAAAATAGATGAATGTTTTTCTTTCTTGGATGCTCACTAGTGTTTTGATGCCTTGCATATCAAATTAGTTGGAGACTTGCTCAGAAGGTTGCTTCAAGCCTGGCATATCACACCCCAGAAAATATGCAGGGTAAGAAAGAAGCAAGAGTTTTGACTAGACAATCACTGTTTGTCCATCAACTTCAGTTTCATTTTCCATACCTAACATTGATAATGAAAAGCATCAGGGTCTGTTGTTCTGTCCCACAACCATGCTTCAGGATTTGGCATTAGATGTCTATTCTACACTGCTAGTGCTTCTATTCTGGTTCGTTGTTTATGTTTTCTGTTGATGTAGGTACCTACCTTACCTAACCTACCCATCTTTCTTAACCCCTTGCAAGGGCTTGTGTAGGCATGCGATGCGCATCAGGCTTCAGGCCTTCGGCCTAAAGCCAGATACACAACCACTTAGCCTATGATGCTTCATGAGCTTGAGAATCTATAGCCCATTGCAATGTGCTTTTGGCTATATGTTTCAACTAAAAACAACTTATTATATACTATTTGGTTGCATTTCATCACGGCCGGCTGACGGCTGGCTGCCCACAGTTTGCCACGGCTGTGGGCGGCTGTGGCTGTGGAGCCACGGCTGCGGGGCGGCTAGGCTGTGGAAAATTGCAGCCGTGCAGAACTCTACATTGTAGAGTAACTTTGATTAACGTAATGTCTGTACATGGGGGGAACCAATAAAAGGTTGCAGGTTCCGATGCATGAAACCCCTACATAAAAATGGTGCACCGCGGCCGGGAAATCTTTCCCATCGGAGGTCAGGATGCCCGAAGTGTTCCTTCCGCCATAATCTGCGGCACGCGACAAGTGTAGTATTCCGCTCCCCGGCACCAGGGCACATTGGTACCCGGGCGTATTTGCCGCTTCCGGGCACGCGGCCCACTGGCCCGTGCTGGCGCAACGGAAGGCCAGCGCTACCCGGGATAAAACGCCGATCGGTCCTGATAATGCCGTGAGGGAGGCCCGGACGGAGCCCGGGTGTCGCAGAGGCGGGGTCAAAGGACATGACGTGGGCGCCGTTCGGCCATTTCCGCTCCCTTGGAGGTGGTTACCGGTCGAGCTGTTCTTACTTTTGGCTTCAATATCTTGTGTAAATCTTTGTTTCCATACCTTTCGTCACGTTCACACGCGTGAATCAGCCCAATTAAAGGGGGGTATGGGGGGACAATTTGCCACCGCAACAATGAGAGATGAGAGATGAGGGCAGTCGGTTCGCGCGAGACCGTCGGAGATCGGGGATGAGATCGACGGCGTTCGGTGGTGCGGAAGAGTTCGCTCGGGCGGAATGGAATCCGCTTGTACGCGAGATGAGTGCTCGCGTCGTCGTCGGTCGCATGCGAGCGTGCAGGTTCGCTCGTTCGGCGGAATCATGAGTCCGGTGACGAGCCGTCACCGCTGGTGTGATGGCAACGTGGAGGTCGTCACCGGTGAGTACCGAGGGCCGCGAAATACCCCGGTATTTCAGTGTTACATGTGTGGGCGTATGATTGGATCGTTTAATGTACAGGTATGTTACGGTTGGTGTGATTGAGTTAGTGCGAACAAGGTCATGTGTGGTCACGAAAAGATGCGGAAAATGGAATTTTACTTATTTGTCATCAATTTGCTTTCATGATTAGTAATCAATTTGCTTTCATGATTAGTAATCAATTTGCTTTCATTCATACACCTGATTTAACTATGTAGCAAATTGCTTCATGTGTCGCCTGTCATTCACGCCTCATAATGAGACCATAGAGGCTTTAGACATTTCCTGCGATTGCTTGAACAATCGTTTAGACCACAGGGCATTATATCTATAGTCTTAAGTGCAGTGCATCTTTGCTGTGCATATTAATTGCATCTTAAGATATTAACTGGAATGTCCATGGTTTTACGGGATATATAGGCATAATCGGTGCAGTGGATCGGGGAAATTATGGTTGGGTGTTTTTAAGCGGAGTTTTTAAGCGGGGATGACGATCCCTCCCGTAAAGCCGTGCACTCAGTGCACCTTGTGGCGCTGACGAGTTGCCATTAGGACGGCATCGAGGTTGTGCGTGCTTAAAGCGGGCAAGCTTAGCTCGGCAGCAAAGCCCTGATTAATTATTACCCCACGTTACACCAAGAGGAGCCGCACATTCTGGCAGCTGCACCTTTTATATCCGGAACCCGATGTCAAGGTCTGGCGCAAGGCGGTGCACGCCGAGCACATTCTCCACTTTTTTTTTAATCCAGGGAATGGATTAACGCTTACGGTTCATTGCAATTTCTTCTGATGCAAACGTAAAATGTCTTGTCAAATCTTCAATGTTATGTTCAAAGTAGTTCATTAGTTCGTTCATTCCATGCATTTTTGCGTTGTAATTTTGCTCAAAATGTGGTAGCGATACTCAACTAAGTTCAGTCACGAACCAGAAACAAGTTCTAAACAGCTTTGATTCCAGGTTTAATGGCAACATTTATTAACCAGAAATTCTTCAAGTGGAGCGCTGAGTGTTCAGTCAAATGTGCCCTTATTTAAATTCCATGCTGCATAAGTTCGTATCTTCGTTATATAGAATTACAGTTTATGATTAAATGCATTGAGTAATATCGGATGAACCCAGTGCCCCTCAACCATTTCATGGTAACTCAGTAGGACGGTATCTCTTGGACCATTTTCGGCTTCGAATTGACAGATAATCCGGAATTAATCTTGTAGGATTTTCAATCCTCTCTAAAGTGTTGCCAGGCACTAATCGTCACCTTGCCGTCAAATGGAGCCTAAATCATTTCGTAAAGTAGGAAATTTAATTTGTTCTGTATAGAAGAGCAAAACATGTGTTTATTGGACTTTAAAATGCACACTCGAGGCAAATACATTTGAATCCACGTGGCGCGGATTCTATCCGTCGCGACCGCACACGTCATATTCGAGCCTCCAACCGAAGATGACGCGGCGGGAGGTGACACAAAGCCCTAGTTGTTGAGCCGACTCCGTTCGGGACTGCGCTCCAGCAAATTCAGCAGCACGGGCCCATCCAGTGACTTTCCTGGACGGTTATGGTCTTGGCGCTGCCGTGCGCTGCCACACCAGTAACGGGTGATTTCATATGATGTATAATATAGCATGTGCCACATTGTCAGTTCTCGCGTGTTGTACAATGCATGTTGTTGTGCAGTACGGGTTAATTTACTGTGAAGCACGTGTTGTATTTCATATCATATCCTATTCCTGAGCGGTGTGTGGGTGCCCGGCTTAGGCTTCACCATCATTGGCCCGAGGGCAAATCGGATCCGCCAGCTTGCCGATATCCACCTGCTCAAGCAGACGGGTTGGATCCGACCCCTGTGCTCCCACACCACGCGCACCTGTCAGCGCCGGGCCAGCGCCGCCGACCCGAGCAATTATGGTTCGGTCACCGCGCCGCCCGCGCAAGGGGTGGCAGGTCCGCGGCAGGGCCCTCCCCGACCGTCCCAGAGAAGGGACGCATTCCCATCGTGATGGGATCGCGCCGCCGGCCATGGGATCGAGCCGGTCGCCACGGGTAGGCCACCCACCCGACCGAAGGCGAGAGCCGCCACATGCACGGCCGATCCCAAACGCCTCGGGGCGGGACAACCCGCGCCCCGCAGAGCGAAGGTCCGCCAAGGAGCAGCGGCGAACCGGGCCGATCCGCAATAACAACACCGGAGTCATTGGACTCGCCCGTCGCTGGCCGCCTGCTGCCGAGCACTGCACACTAGGGGTACCCATTTTTGGGTCAATTTTCCAAATTTTAGGTGGGGGTGGATTTTCCCATTATTTGGTCTATTCTGATTCCACCTGTGCCAAAAATACCGAAATCAAACGATTTCTAGGGGTCGCGAATTCAAAATGAAAATGCCAATTTTAGCGAAAAATAGACAAAAATAATGCTATTTAATTTTGAAACAAGATTACCATGCCAACAGGTTGGGGTCAATTTTCCCATTATTTGGCCTATTCTGATTCCATCTGTGCCAAAAATAACGAAGCCAAACGATTTTTGGGGTCACGAATTCAAAATGAAGATGTTAATTTTAGCAGAAAATCGACCAAATTAACATTGTTTTATGTTGGGACAAGGTTACCATGCCAACAGGTTGGGATCGATTTCATCATTATTTGCTCTGTTCTGGATCTATAGCAGTGACAGAAATAATGATATTAGACTTCTTTTATGGGTCGCGAGCTTGCATTGGAGTTTTAATTTTAGTGGAAAAATGATTTTATTTGAACGACTATGAATATTCAAAGCCAATGTGTTGCAGTGGTATTAATGACTGTTAGACACCGTGCAACATTGCTTTAGTTGTATATTCGACGTGCAGCGGTAAAAGAGAGCACCAAAAATATCATTTTGGTCAATGAACAGCATATGCTCATTTACACTCACTCTGGCTTAGACCGTCATTAGTAGCTAAAGACCGCAACTCTTAGAACGAATGGCTATGTAGTCAGGAGGGCCAAAATCAGCGATCGAAGCTTTCTCATTGGGACCACCTAATTTTCAATGAGTCGTCTCATTCAGCAAAGGCAATGACCGATCCCCAGGACATGAACATTGACCTATCGATACAATCTGGGTTTGAGTGGCATTAAAAACCGTTACGGTATGTGACGATATAACTCGCATGCCGTATTTTAACGGAAATATGGCATGAAGTAGATAAACAAGTTATCAATTGCTTCTGTATATCTATACCGACATAAAAGCAGCACTAAGCTATGCCGGTATGCACGTCTGATGACCTTTGCCAATTCGCTAGCCGAACTCCCCGAGTCCCGGAGTTGCAGAGACAGCTGAGGGAGGGGCGCAAGCTTCACACCACCGTCGGGTGACTGCTGTATGAGTGTAGCTTTGCCCCCGCCCCACAAACACCCAAACCCGCACGCAGCATGTGCGTTTGTGCATATGGAAAGGAAGCTGGCCAAGCACACCAAGGACGGTAACACCGAAACTCCATCCTCACCCCATTATGAAAGAAATATGTTTGCAATTTTGCTGATGACGGACAGCACTGGCCTGGCCGAACGCGTGCACGACTGCTCGTGACTCCAGTTCTGGGCATGTGCCACTCCTATACCAGCTGATGACTTGAGACGGGTGCAGATATCATGTTATGGAACCATGGTGCCTGGTGACGGCCGCTGCCAGCAGTATCCTTGCAAGATAACGGACCTTACACTGCACACTGCACTCTACAGGCTCAGTCCAAGCCCTCAGCTGATGCTGAACTGAAGTCGACGAATGCCATTGCTTAAAGCTGAAATTAGGAAGGTGCCAAAGTCTAGACGGCTCAGCCAACTCCGGGGCAGAACCGTTTACTGACCCCTGGCATTGGCACGCACACTCCCTTATATGATGCGTCCTGGTATGTACCACCATACGGCCCATGCAGGATGAAAATATCCTGCTACATTAGGTTCTTCAGACTCAGACGCCAAATAGGTACCTGAGATCACAAGTGATCTGTGCAAGAAGCTGTGAAAGGTCTTCGTCACATATCAACCATGCACGTATCAGCGCATGGCTAGTCGCGTGTGGTCGAATATGAACTCGTAAATGATCTGCAGTTGTATCGGAAACTCTTTCACAAGAACGGTGTGTATCTGTCCCCACTGAAGAAATGGAATAGTACGTACATGGTTGTTGGGCGTGGAAAGAATCGACGCTTTGAAGTTTATGTTTTCGGATTAGAAGTTGATATTTTTGGGTAGAACACCCAGATTTATCCTACTCTATCTCAGAGGTCTATTACATCGTAGCCGTGAGCGATCAGGACTGCGTTTCTTGTGGAAGCATACGGTCAAACTGGTTTGATCGTTTTCTAATTACATGAATTGAAGTCCATTCGGAGCCATGATCTGTGAGATGTATCCTGAGCTTATTTGCACGGACACAAAGAGCCTGTCATGAACTGAGAGTGGCAACTGAAAGGTCACATTTTAATTTGACGTCACAGGTCATCAAAGGTCACCATTACAACTCATGACCTTCAAGAGGCAGAAGATATCAAAAATGATTACACGCTGACCAGAATGATACCAACAACAGGAGCAAAACATCCCGGGCCGGGATGTTTGCTCCTGTTGTTGGTCGCCGGGATTCCCGGTTTCACCAAATGTTACAATATCGACATCGTAATGATCGCTAGTAAAGCATTTAACCGGAACCACGTGATGGAGCACAGCGATCTGGATGAAAAAGGAGCGCTCAATGACCCCTCAACCCGACTTTCAAAACAAAAACTTTGCCTTTAGTGTGATTTATTATCAGCGTAAAATAGGCATATTTCTAGGTAAATACGCAAATTTCAATCTCAATTCGCGACCCCTAAACCACCTTTGATTTCAATATTTTTGGCATCATTGGAATCACAAGCCGCGAAATAATGGGAAAAACCACCCCCACCCACAAATTTCCAAAATCGGGAAAAATGGGTACCCCTACTGCACACCCCAGACGACGGTGGCTTTGTGTTGCCGATTGATTCAAAACCAATGCGGTCATTTTGATGTCTGAACCGTCTGAACGCTCTTTGATATTGACTAGTACATCATCTTGCGGCCATGCTCCATGACATCCATAATTTTGGAAGATAAGACTTATCGTTCCGAAACGGACCAAAACGAGACAATTGAAACCAAAATCAGTCAATGCGTCACCGAAACCTTCTGATTAATCGATATACGGCGCCATGGCCGCCATCATCCTCCTGGAAAGTTGATAGCAAAAAGCGCCTCTTACGGCAACAATTAGCGTAATAGAAAGGGACATTCTTTATACAAAATGTTCGGTTTCATATTCTCAATAAGTGTCCCGGCCATACATATTTAGCAAAGTGAGCGACACGCCAAAACGGGTGTCATTCTTATAAATTCGCCTTCGAACTGCGTGTGGCGTTCTATAAGTTTTGAACATCGATTCGTAATGCACAATTTGCTCCAGGTTTTATCAGAGAACTTATTTGTTTTAACGGCAGCATCAGAGCTGAGGCGAAGGAACTCAGCGCGGTTCCGTCAATGTATCGTCTGCCAGCTAAAATTTGGCTATCAGCAGTTTTAGCGATTTTAGTTTAAGTCGGGTACGGTTGCAATGGTTCTCATGTTATGAGTCTTCATTTAATTTCGTCGGAAAAGCTCCAGGCCCGAGCGCAGTCACCTCGGTGTTGTGTCTCCGTCATGGAAAGGCTCAACAGCCCCCGCACCAGCACCACAGGTGCCGCCGTCCCCAGTCGGTCGGCAGGGTGGGCCGGCGCGCCGCGCCTCGGGCGGCGTCGCCGCGCCGTTCCCGTCACTGGTGACTAGCCGAGTGAAGTGCGTGCCGCGCGGCGCCGCACTGTGCGAAATCACCGCCGAACCCTCCCCACCGGTACCTGGTCCGACTGGATCGGTCCCTGGGCCGATTGGACCGGATACCTGGGTCGGTCGGACCGTCACATGGGCCGACTGGACCGCGTACCTGAGCGAGGGGCTAAGGGTGCTTTCACCGGCCTGTAGGAGCTCGGCCGGGTCACTGGCCCATCACCATCAAAACAAGTCCACCCTCCGCCGTTCGGCTGGCCGGCCGGTAGAGGGGAGATTTGAAGGCTGGACGGGCCACAGCCGGCTCGACCTAGATTTACGAAGGTTTATTTAGGAGCGCTCTGCGACGCGAGCAAATATATCTATAACCGTACACATTGGATGGAGATGACTAAAGCAATTTAACTGTTGGGGGAAAACGATTAGGGGAAGTTTTCGTTCAGATTGAAACTTTTGCCGGAGGAGTTTGACGCCCTTTTGAATTTCAACCGCTCATTTATATTATTCCGATCTTTTCGCGCACGAACACGGGAGTGAATGAAAACTCAGCGCTGGCCGCCTGGGATCCGGGTGGGTCCCTAACTCAGCCTGCCAGTGCCAAACAGCCCTTCCCTCCGCCGGTCGGCTGATCTAATCACCCGTCGGAGGGGCGGCCTCTGAGGCGCTGGGAGCGAGAGAGGCACCTCGCCCCTGATCGTTGAGGCAGCGTGGGAGTGCTGCCTTTGGTTATCCTCCCCCGAGGGGAGGATGGCGCAATGGTACCTGACCACCGAGAAATGAATGTTGGATTGATCAGCCGAGTGTGGATGAATGAGTGTTGAAGTAGTGTTTTTGTTATGTGTTCAAACTTCATATGCACATGTAGTTATTAGTATGCGCCGCGCGCCGCGAAAGAGAAAGAGAAAGAGAGGGTCGCACGAGAGAGTCGTGCGAGAGAGCCGCGCGAGACAGAGAGTCGCGCGCGCGAGAGAGAGAGAGAGAGTCGCACGAGAGAGTCGTGCGAGAGAGTCGCGCGAGACAGAGAGTCGCGCGAGATAGAGTCGCACGAGAGAGTCGTGCGAGAGAGTCGCGCGAGACAGAGAGTCGCGCGAGACAGAGTCGCGCGAGAAAGAGAGAGAGAGAGAGAGTCGCACGAGAGAGTCGTGCGAGAGAGTCGCGCGAGAAAGAGAGAGAGAGAGAGTCGCACGAGAGAGTCGTGCGAGACAGAGAGTCGCGCGAGACAGAGTCGCGCGAGAAAGAGAGAGAGAGAGAGAGAGAGAGAGTCGTGCGATGAAGCGCCCGAGAGCGCCGGTCGGCACGCGAGGGGTGGACCGCCGCCGCGCCGTGGGTCGTGGGGAGGGACGGGGCTGGGGGAGGGCAAGGCAGGGGTTTGATTGTGTTTGTCCGGGCACTGGGGAGGGATGGGTCTCGGGCTGGGGAGGGAATGTGTTTGCGCGGGTGTGGGACGGGGACAATGACCGGGGTTTGGGAGTATGACCGGGGGAGGGGAGTTTAAATGACGAGGGAGAAAGACGACGGACGATGCGGCGGAGGAAAGGAGACGTGACGGAATAAGGGAGCGATCAGATGACAACAAACGACTGAGCGAGCGAGCGCATGGAAATGTTGGCCCCGAACACATGACCGAGCAAGTGCCAGTCAGGCGCGGAATACCCTATCCGCTGAACATCAAGGTCCGAGGATCACGACGCATTTGCTCAAATCACGTGTTCGCGGCCAATTACTGAGGTATGTTTGGGGCGCACGCGGGAAAAGGGTAATGGACTTGGTGAGGAGGAGGGATGACGGATTGTGAGTGAAAGAGCAGGGTCTGAGACTGATATTGAGACTGAGACAGAGACAGAGACGGAGACAAAGACAGAGACAGAGACGAAGGCTGAGCAGAGAGAGTGAGAGAGAGAGAGAGTAAGCGATAGAGAATAGAGAGACAGAGAGAGAGAGAGAGAGAGAGGGGAGAGAGAGAGAGAGAGAGAGAGAGAGAGAGAGAGAGAGAGAGAGAGAGAGAGAGAGAGAGAGAGAGAGAGAGAAACAGACGAATGAGAGCGGAGAATGCATGGATGTGTGAGACCACCAGCTAACGTGAGTGGTGGATGTCGGCCCGGCTTTGGGTTAGGCATGCAGTGTTACAACTGTGGTTAGACTAGTTTCTACATGGTGGCGGACTGGTTCGAGGTTTCGCTGTCATTAATAAAAATCCACATTCCCATTCAAAATTATCGAACGGTCACAAACTTTTCCCCATAGTAAATGCTGTAACAGATGAAGCGTAATAAGGTAACTACATTTAGTCAGATTTCATGCGAACCGAGGCTGAGAGTGTTAATGATTCAGTAAAATGTATGCCGCAGAGTGTCGCGATGTGTGTATGTGTGTTATGTACGGGCCAGAATGATTGAGGGGAGGGAAAGCCCCTGCTCTCCCACAGGCATGTCGCCCGGTCCGCCGGCCGCCGACCAGGAGCCAGCGGCGACCAAGACCTCGGCCGTACGGGCCGGGCGACGGCGGTGATCCGTTCTCCAACTCGCCGCACCGCACGCCAGCCGCCCCGCCGCTCCCGGCGGCGACTACTGCCGCAGCAAGTCGGGGGCGGTGGGCGCGCGGCTGCCGACCCCGCCGCTCCAGCCGTCTGCCCGGCTGCCCGGAAGCCGCGGCGCCCAAGAGCCGCGGTGGTACGGGCGGCTGCGCTCGGCTGCCGACCCCGCCGCTCCAGCCGTCTGCGCGGCTGCCCGGAAGCCGCGGCACTCAAGAGCCGCGGCGGTACGGGCGGCTGCGCTCGGCTGCTGACCTCGCCGTTCCGGCCGTTCATCTCGCCTCCCGGTCCGCCGCAGCATTCAAGAGCCGCGGCGGGAGGGACGACGCTCTACCGCCCATCTCGCTGCCCAAAATGCCCGCTGCCCCGCGCCGATCCCGCGGCTACTACTGCCGCGCCAGCTCGGGGCGGCGGCACTCGCCCACGGACCTCCGCCCGCCCGCCTCCAGCGACGATAACGCCCGCGGCAGGACGGGAGCGGCGGCGCTCATACGGCCATCGGGCCGCGCTATCCGCCAGCCGTCCCGTCCAGCCCCGGCAGTACGGCGGGCGGCAGAGCTCGGCCCGTCTCACCACCGCGCCGGTCAGCAGCCTGCGGCCGCCCCACTGGAAACCGCGGTGCCAATGGCCGCGGCGGTACAGTGTGTGACGGCGGCCGGGCCGGCCGACCTGACGGCCCCGCCGGCTCTGCACGGACTGGGATACAGCCGAACCACCTGTCGACAGCCGCCCGATCCAGAACCAGCGGCCCGAGTATCCGCGGCAGCATATGGTCGGGCGGCAGCTTCAGGTGCCGGCCGTGCAGAGGCGCCACATGACAGCTCCCGGGGGTCGACGCCCTCCACCGGTGGCGTACCCAGCTGGCGGCAGCGTGACAGGCGGCGGGCAAGGCGCACCACCCGCGCACATGAGCCGCCGCCGTCGCCGCCGCCACCGCCACCTGGTGGTTGATCGACGCCCTATACCGGTGGCGCACCAAGCTGGCGGCAGCGTGACAGGCGGCGGGCACGGCGCACCACCCGCGCCCATGAACCGCCGCCGTCGCCGCCGCCACCGCCACCTGGTGGCGCGACCCCGGGACGCCTAGCGGGAGCCGTCCAACTCTGAGGCGGGCTTGGCAGAAGAAGACGGTCGCCACGACACCTAGCGGCGCGCGAGCACTTACAAGCGGGGGCAGCAGCTGCAGCTCGGGAGGTCCCGGACTGTGGCGGTGGCACTGGGATAAAGGTACGGCCGCCCAAGAAGGCGGCCATCTATCAAGGTGTCCACCGCCCGCTACAACCGGCCATGGGCAGCAGCGTGCGCCCCCGGCAGTGCATCGCGCGCCGCCGTTCGAGGCGGCCTGTGCAGCGCGGATAGACTCAGGGCGGAAAGGAAGGAGCGGAAGGAACTCGAGGCGATGCGGGCGAGCGGATCAGTGCGGGTCACGGATTGGAGCGGCGAACAATACGACAAGCGTGTGATGCGATTGGCAGGAGAACGGACACGGACGATCATTGAGAGGGAGCTGGGGGCTGGGCGATCGAGTGTAATGAACTGATGTAAGTGGGATGTATGTGGTATGAATGAATCAGGCAGGATAATTATTGATATAGACCATAGCGAAAGCTTCACCTGGAGAGTAAGGGGACCCCTTTTTGACCGTTCGAGGGAGGGGGCATTATTATGTAAGGGCAAAATTTAGCGCGACGTGTACGTCGGAGAGGAGCGGCGGGCCGGAGTACCAGAGTGCGTGTAAGGCCAGTCCGCCGTATGATAGCCTCCGGCGGGAAAGGCGTGCCCGCCGGGTGAAAGGCTGCGGCTGGCCGGCACCTGGGACTCGCGGGCCCGTCTCTCGAGGCATTTGCCAGTGCGGTGTCGTCGGGGCAACATCTTTCGGTAAGCGATCTTTTCCATCCCCCCCTAAATTAACGCCGCAGCGCCCAGGCGCTGCGGAAGTCCCCGACATATGTCCTGGATTTTATTTGGCTTTCCGACCCGCCGCAAATAGCGGTGGGCACTCCCGTTTATATCCAGGGCCGTCCCATCTAAATTATAATTAATCGGCGCGGCGCGTGGCGTATATGAGTGAGCGATTGTAAGTGTGATGTGTATAGTGTGCGTGAGGAAAATGATCCGAGAGAATGACACTTCGTCCCGCGAGACCAAAATACAATGTAATGGGAATGTGAGCCAAATCTTTGAGTTGGGTAAAGGCAGATGCCGGGCTGATACACGGTGAACGTGAACGAACAATCACACGGGCCGCTTAGTTTAATACACCCGGGTGGCAGGCGGGCATTGTAGAGTAACTTTGATTAACGTAATGTCTGTACATGGGGGGAACCAATAAAAGGTTGCAGGTTCCGATGCATGAAACCCCTACACTTGGTCATGACACCACGAAGCCCACGAATGGATCCACGGACTTCGGAGCATCTGCAGAACATCACCAAAGGCCCAAAGGGCAGAACTATTAAATAGTAAGCCCTTCGGAGTTCGGACCTCCCCAGTCAATTTTTCAGGTTACAATACCTTTCCTTGCCTGAGCCCCGGTGCATATTCTACCGACTCTACCTCCGCCCCTGGCGGATCGAGGGGGCATTTGGGACAAGGCCCCTACTCCCGCAGCGCCCGAAATCGACGAAACTTTGCGGCTTTTCGAGAAAACGAAGACCTTTATTTGTTGTGGTTTGTTTTGAACTGTAAACGATGCGAACCCTGATAGGTAACCGATACCGACTGCTTGATACCCTCTGCATAAGTTCATGGAAGAGATGCAGACTGCAGATCGCGCCCGGAGGCTACCTACATCCGATGGTGTAAAGTGTCAAAATCCTGCGCTTCGTGAGGAAACGTCTTCTATCATGATCTTTCCTCAATATCAAGTATTTAAAACACTTTTCATTCAGCCAATAGCTATGTTTCATTTAATGGAACTTTTCATTTAATGAACCCAGTAAACATGCCGACGTCGGCCCGACGTCGGCCGACGTCGGGGTGACGTCGGCAACTCGGCATCGGAATGCCAACGTCGGCCCGACGTCGGTCCAACCTCGGCACGACGTCGGCTGGATGTCGGATATGCCCGCATGTTCCGACGTCCAGCCGAGGTCCAGCCGACGTCGGACCGACGTCGGACCGAGATCAATTGCTGAGGTCCAGCTGACGTCGGGCCGACGTCGGGGCGACGTCGGACCGACATCGGCCGCTGTTTTGACCGTTAAAATAATATAAAATACATGTTTCATGTTTCATAAAGAGCTTCTGTATTCAAAATATCCTCAGGAAACTCAAATCTTCCTCCACGCCGCAACCCCAGCTGATCCGGACTGGACGGGAAACTTTATCCCATTTGGGATTGCCCGTAAGCCGAGCTCGCCCGTAGCCGGGTGCGGTGAGTGCTTGGGGGCTGCTCGGCCTATCCTTTGGTCAGGCTCAGCCCTGGCAACTCACCAGGGCCGGGCCCAGTTCATACAGAAAGGCCAGTCGGCAAGTGTCACTTTGCCAAAGTGCCACTTATCAAAGGGACACTTTGGGAAACGTTGGTGCAGGTGTGTAAGAGTGACTATATGAATCCATTGTGGGGTCGCCCTTTCCAATAAGTGTCACGTAACAGCAATGGGACCAGGGACTCTATATGAACTGGACCCAGGGTGCTCGCCAAGAAGACCAATGTCTCCATCCTATGATCCTTCCGGCTCTGAAATGGTCTTGTCAGACCGAAAGGGCATAACACAACAAAACAAACCTAATTCGTTAGCTGGCTGCGTGGTGTAGTGGTTAGCGCATTAACGTCGCGTTCGAATGACACGTGGTTCGAATCCCATCGCCGGCTGATGCTTTTGGCGTGTTGTCCCAGTAAACATGCCGACGTCGGCGACTGGGGGGCTCGAATCCCGCCGCCGGTTGATATTTTTGGCGCGTTGTCCCAATAAACATGCCGACGTCGGCCCCGTCGGTCCAACGACAAACGATCTCGTCAACCTCGGCAAACGATCTCGGCCCGACGTCGGCTCGACGTCGGCTGGACTTCGGCTGGACGTCGGAACATGCGGGCATATCCGACGTCCAGCCGATGTCGGGCCGAGGTTGAACCGACGTTGGGCCGACGTCGTCATGTTTACTGGGAATGCATCTATTTATCTATTTAGTTGGAACTCGTAAGCTGTTTTGTTTTAGTAGCCGTTTCTTATAAGAAAATTAATATAAAGCGGCAATCGTTTGCCGCTTCACAAGTATATTATGTTCTATTTTATCGCTCATGGAGGTAATGATGTCGATGAACCAAATTAATCCAATAGCACAAATAATATCATGAAACGAAGATTACAGCGTCCCCTCAACAGCAGCTCCTGAACACTATTTTGCATTTCTCCCATATGCTGAATCAGGGTCGCGCGCAACATTGCAAATGTTGTATATTGGGCTAATCAGATCTACGATTGAGTACAATTGTTATCTGTTTAGCACACTGTCGCCCAGTTTATGCAAACGTCTAGAAGCCGTTCAATCAACGTGCTTGAGACTTCTAACTGGGGCTTTTCGCACATCGCCAGTTCTTGCGCTTCGTGCAGATACCGGCATTCCAGCACTTGATGACCGACGCGTCTTTCTTTTCCTCCGCTATTACTACAGAGCAAAAAGTGTTCGAAATCACATTGCGGTACCAGCAATGGAGGCGAGGAAACCAAGAACCCGACGCCCACTGCGTAGATCGTGCTTTCTACCCGGGTGCCTTGAGCAAGCTCATCAACTGCTAAACATTAGGCGCACTGAAGTTACTCTAAATCCTCCTATGATTCCATTTTGGCTCCTCAAAGACCTATCCATTGAATTTCTTTTTGATTATAAGAAGACCAGTATACCTCCGGTGGAAGCTCAAATGCTCTTCCAGGAGTATGTAGAGCTCAACTGCGACTCTGCTTTTTTCTTCACAGATGGCTCATGTCACGAAAATCAGATAGGTTCAGCAGCCGTCGGCCCTGGGCTTAGGTTTGGGACCCGGCTTCAAGAATTTACGACAGTCTTTAGTGCCGAAGTTCACGCAATCGAAAAAGTTATGGAGCACATCAAGGCAGAAAAGATTGATCGGGCAACCATCTGTACTGATTCGAAATCCGCTCTTCAAGCACTGGAAAGGACCGATAATGTTACCCACCACGGTATCTACAATATTCTCAGGATCACATCAGATCTCAATGAGGGCCAGCATGTGACCCTTCTTTGGGTTCCAGGTCATTACGGTATTGCAGGAAATGAACGTGCGGATGTCCTCGCAAAGGAGGCTGCAATGCGACCTGATCCAGTTGTGGAACCTATGGCCCAAGGGGACGCTATTCATATGATAAAAATCAAATTCGCCGAGTACCTTCAACGCAAATGGGACCAACATCATGCTGCACATATGTATGCGATCAAACGAGAACTTAGAACATGGGTCACATGTAACCAACCAGACAGGATACGCGAGGTGACCCTGGCCAGATTGAGGTGTGGTCATACTCGCCTCACCCATGGCCACCTTTTTGATAGGACGGGCCCTCCGATTTGCCACACCTGCGACACACGCATCTCCGTAGAGCACATTTTGATCGCATGCACGGCATTGCATCACGAACGAAGACACATCACTAACTATCTTGCGGTACAACACCTTAAAAACGACCTCCCGACGCTTCTCGGGGACGACACAACATTGACAAACCTGGTACTTGATTTCGTCCTAACATCACCCTACTCAGAGCTACTTTAACGGCCTTGACTGTTAGCAGGCGCCCGTTTCGCTACCACCAGGCTGACTTGTGATACGGGATGGGTCGGGTTTTTCGCTGGTGCCGAAACACAGAGCTTCGGTGGCAGACGGGTTTTCTCCTGCCGCTGGAGCAGGCTTAGAGGCTCAGCGGCCCAGCGAGCTACACCAGCGGACCCCGGCCGCTGAACAGCGGCGGCGGCCGGGTTGAACGACCACAGACAACCGTCGGCCGCCAACTGCAGCAGCGACAGATTCCCCATCCTCCAAACCATTCCTTTCATCGTGACGCTTAAAGGGACCCTCCCACCTTCAAAAAAGTTAATGAATTGGCATGAAAGTGATGTCGCTCGGTTCAGAAAGAGCAAAAACGAATATCTACCAAATTTCATCGAAAAAATATTCACCGGTTTTCAAGATATTAGACTTTTCCTTTTGTTTACTTTTTGGGATCTCCGCTGTTCCTAGCGACTTTATTTGAAAGTGCGGCATTTGTTGCGCGCAAAGCAGCATATACCACCGCGTGCTACAAAACGTTTTAGTCAAATTAATGACGGACGTTCGAAAGCCTGATGACGTCATCAGACTCCCGTAATGGTTAAGAGATAGGGACCACGCTGGTCCCACCCTGCAAGTAAAGGGAAGAAATTTCTTGAACACCATAAAGCTGCGGGCGTTGCGACCAGGATGAATGGTGGTTTCTGAGCCTGGCCGCAAACTTGGCTATCTCAACTCAAAACTAATGTTAAGGTGGGAGGGTCCCTTTAAACATTCACAAACCCCATCCCTCCCAGCGACATATCCCCCACTCTTCAAACCATTCCTGTCATCAAACTCTCGTAACCTTACCATTCACAAACTTCCTCCTTCCCTCCCTTCACAAACATCAATTTACCGGTAAGTTTCACTGTCATTTATGTGTCTTAACGTAAATTCATGGGTTTTTTCCCATATTCATGGCATAGTACATGGATATGGGTTTTCCCATGTTGTCTTGCTGTAAAAGTGGCCACCGGTCTTAGTTAGGACGGCCGGTTTGTTTTGCGCGGCGTAGTTAGGTCGCCGCCCTCCTCGCGAGGCCGGTAACGTAAGTTAGGGCCACTAAAAAAAAAAAAAAAAAAAAAAAAAAAAAAAAAGGTCGCGCGTGTGTGAGTTTCACGGTGTCGGATTGTTTTTGGATGGGGTTTACCACAAATTACAAATAAACAGATTGAAATCTGTATTTGTTGTAACAGGGCGAATTCCGGAACAAATTTATGTGAGTTTAGCCCGGGACGCACTACGCGATTTTTCCTGGGATTTTGCGATATCACGATATCGCATTATCACAAAAAGTTAAGAATTCTGAACTTTTTTGCGTTACTGCTTGACCGATATCAGTAGGCGGAACTATGGTCATGAGTACCCAAATATAGGAACGTTCCCATTTTTGGGAACGGAGTTCCCAAATATGGGAACGGGCGTTCCCATTTATGAGAACGGAAGGCAATTTTTCGGCTGTTCGCCCACTAAAACTCTAAAGTGCATCACGTCTCAAAAAAGTGCACGCTGATTTAAGTATCTACTAAATCTCCATAAAGTTATCTTTAATCTGACCGTGGAACAAGGAAATTGACCGTGGAATGATATTTTTAATGATTTTTTAAAAATGACAGAATGGTGGAAATATGGGTTATACGACATTTAACATGCAATTTTAAGGAAAATGAAGCATTTTTTACATTTTGAGGTCAAGTATAATAATTTTCGCCTGGTTATGAAGTTTCATTCTAGCGACACCAGATGCTGACATATGCAAGCGAACACGCGGACAGTCCCGAGGTAATATTGTTGACTTTTGGTGTCGGGGCGATCGACCGCGTGGAACGTCAGTGATTTTACCGAACTACTGTTGTAAACTCAGTTTCAGTGGTTTAAAATCATTCAGCTGTATTTTATCAGCCCTGAAAGACATATTTTATTTGGATGCTAGCTGTTTAGCGTTGTTTTATAAGCAGCGTCATGAGCGTGGTTTTTGTCTTCGGCGTTTCTAAGCATGATCGTTTGGGGGGAATTTCTCTGATATAGGTCGCTCTGTGTGGCTTACTTATAATTTTTATGCTGATTTCGATCATACCTCGTGCCCATCCTACCAGGCCTTTTGCCACTTACACTCATTAAGAAAGGAAAAAACTAGATTTTCATTGGGACTAGGTGTTTTTAGGGTGTAACATATTCAGCGTTCCCATTTTTGGATACTTCTTGTGCTCGTCAACTCTCGGTGATTAGCAGACAGGTGCTTGACATGTCTCCACCCTCGGCGCGGACGGTGGATATAGGTATGGAAGACCTTGTTGAACATCGCTGAGCGTTGTGGATTACGTAATCCTGCAGAGGGGGGCGTGCCCGCTGCGAGATCGACGGGAATAAAAGCGCAGAAGACCGGGCGAAACATGCAACGGTCTTGCCGGAAAGGTCATCTGATGATTGTTGCGTTAACAATAATTTGCGGCGTTGGACGTGATGCTTGTTAATGAAAAGAGCCCCTGAAAGGCGTCGGTGAAATCGTTCCCAATTTTGGGTACGCCGTTCCCATAATAAGGAACGCTTGCAACGCCAGTGTACGAGAGCGTTCCCAAATTTGGGCTCGCGGCCCGGGTGATGGACTGCTTTAGAAATAGGGGAACGATTTGAAACTACGATGGGCCTTACAATATCAAACTCTTTCCCAACAATATTGAGACAACTATCAGGCGGTTCACGATCGTTTTATATTTTTTGGACGTCATTTAACAGTTCTTTTTCTTGTTTTAAATAATGCCTACATGGCGTTCCCATATTTGGGTTTATCGTTCCCAAACATGGGAACGAAAGTGCGTTCCCGAAAATGGGTACGCTTGACCATAGTTCCGCCTACTGATATTGCGGGACATTTCATGAGATAATTCAGGTCCCACAGTGTGGCTCGGTGCATCTGTTTGCGCTTTATGAACATTTTCAGGCATTGCCAAGGGCATCGCATTCTCACATTATCATGCAAATTTGTATGGAAAACTGCAGTGGGGCGGCGGGGCCTGGGCTTTATATGGTTTTGCATCAGTATGATAATTCATTTTGCTGTTTGTAGTAGCTATTGCAAACTATAATGGTGTACATATATCTGCACTTTTGGAATTATAATTAAATGAAATACTCTAGTTAACACCATTATGTCTCCCATCACCATGCATCGTTTTTTTTTTTGTCAACACATTAATGTGCTTGCAGAAATCTTTGTCCGCAAATCTTTGTCCTCAAATCTTTCTCCAAGCCTTACTTGGCATGACCTAAACTAGCCTCGCCTATCCTGAACTAGCCAAATCTGACCTAACCTAGCCTAACCTAACCTAACCTAACCTAATCAACCTTACAGCCTTACCTACAGCCTAACGGTAAATGTCAAGTTTAAGTCCTAAGAAGATTTCATTGATAAATTTTTCATATTTTTACATTATTTGACATCCTGAATCCAAAAATGATACTCATATGTCTCGCAAATAAAAGAAAAAAAAACATAATCAAACCTGACCTAACCTTACCTACTTACCTACAACCTACCAACCTACAACCTACAAACCTACCCTAACCTAACCTAACCTACAAACCTACCTACCTACAACCTAAAACCTACAAACCTACAACCTAACCTAACCTAAAACCTAAAATTTTTGCTGTTTCATATTTGTATCAACAGCGTCACAATTGTAGTTAGGACCTAAACTTGACATATACCCAGCCTAACTAGTAACTACCTTAGATTTGTGTATACAATTTTCACAAAGTACCAGACAAGCCAGTCCACAAATCTTGAAATGCCAAATGAGAAAAATGAAATGAGAAATGCCATACAAAGATTTGACTGGATACTTAGTTCAGCACATTGCCATCGTAGGGCCAGCACTGGCCACTGCTCAATGCAAAATCTGACCGCATTAGCGAAAAAGCACAAACCACCGATCCGCTACCGCGCGGTGGGGATAATCAAGGGCGGTGTGACCCAGGTTCAGGATGCCAGAGAACTGGGCGTCAACTCTGCGACAATTAAACGCTGGATGGCCCGCAAAAGATCAGGAGAGACACTCAAGAACGGCACAGGTCGAGAGCGGGAGAGTGCCTGGAGCAGAGTGGCGAAGACCGTGGTTGCGAAGCCGATCTTTAAAAAACATCGTTCAACATGGGCGCTGGTAAGATAACTGACTGAGAGGCATCACCCAGCAATCAGCATCCAAATCGACCACCCACCGGTATTTGAAGGCTACCCTGAAGCTGAAGCTGCCCAGCCTCAGGATGCAGACCTGGCTTACCATGGTCCACCAGAAGTGCAGGCAGCTGGACTTCGCCAAGGCCCACACAAACTGGATCATTCAGGACTGGAGATGCGTCCTTTTCGGTGACCAGGTGCCCTTCGTGCTCTCTTAACCCTCGCCCATGTAGGGGGGGGGGGTTGGTGCAACCCCCCCCCCTGAGGTTTTTCGGAAATAGTGCAAAAACGGCGGCGCGCAGCGCCGCCAAATTTTGGGTACCTTATGGGGCAAACCTTGCGCATCTTTTGATAAAAAAAATTTGACCGGGTCATGTCAGGTCACGGAGTTATGACGTCACAAAGGGCCGGATTTTCACAAACTGAGTGCCAACGCCCGAGGTTTCCTGCCGGTGGTACAAACATCAGTTGATGGATCGTGATGAAACTTCCCATGCATGTTGGGGCAAGTATTGGCTATCATATGGTATAAGAAACTTGACCGGGTCAGGTCAGGTCACGGAGCTATGACGTCACAAGAGGAACAGCGTCCGGTACTATTTTTGAAAAGCGCCCGAACCACTATTTTGCTAATTCTTGTCACCTCAATGAGAATATGCAGCAATATTAGCTTCTATAGGGAGCAAATGGACCTCCCAAATCCAAAAATACAATCAGATTTCAAAAATTTAATTTTTGATTTTTCGAATTTCTGCCGCCGACTGTGACCTTGCCGACTTCCGGCGCTCCCAACGCGCCATTTTTAGAGCTAGGGAAACGAAATACATACCAAACGATAGAGAATTGATCAAGGAACACGATAGTGAAGGTTTCAAGTCGATATCTCCCACCGTTTTTGCCGCAATCGCCGCGGAAAGTTGAAAAAGTCTATTTTTCCGAAAATTTGACCTTTGACCGGTCAAAAGTAGGTCAAATGTTGACCTAGGACCAAAAAATATACCACCAATCGCGAGATCTCGGCGAGAGCAATCCGTTGGTCTTTTCCGCTAAGCTCTACGACGCTCCGTTTTCAAACGCCAAGGGGGGGGGGTCGCACCAACCCCCCCCCCCCCTGCATGGGCGAAGGTGGCAGATCGCCGTTTACGGGCGAGGGTTAACCCGCGCGGGGCTGGGGGGGGTAAATTTTACCCCCCCTCGCGAATTTTTGCGATATCTCAAAAACGGCGGCGCGCAGCGCCGCCAAACTTTCAGTACCTTTTCTTACATCAATTTCACACGTTCCCTGAAAATTTGAGCGAAATCCGTCGGAAAATTTTTGAGAAATTGACGTTTTAGTGACGTCATGTTCGCCATTTTCGCCTCAAAAACGGTAAAAGTTCAAACGCCGCTTGCATCTTCATTTTTAAAGGAATCAAGACGTAACAAAAAAAGTTATACGTAATTTTACTTTGTCTATCAAATGGCTATCTCGGTTTTTTGAAAATTTTGGATTTTGGCCTAATTTTTTTCCAAAAACTGACTTTTTTGGGAAAATCATTATAAAATCCAAAATTTTGAGTCTATCAAAAAAACCGGAATATATGTCAGAGAAGTGGTCTATGTGCACCTACATACCAAATTTTAGAAGAATCGGTTCAAAAATGTGGGAGTTATTCAAAATTTTATGACGTCACGACACACAAATTTTTTGAAAAACGACTTTTTTGGAAGTTCTAGACCTCGTACGGAAACAAAAATAGCACCATTCGATTCGCCGTGAAAAACTGCATCAGATAGACACCTTTTTAGGCCTTAACAACCAACTTCAAAATTTGACCTCACTTGACCTGACCTTAACCTGACCTCGACCTGAAATTCATCCAGAGGTGGTCCATATCACTTATTGAGTGTGCCTATTGAATTCTATGAGTAAAATGACCCATAAAACATGTGTCGCACATGCTCTTTTCTATATTTTGTTTTTTGGCGACCTGACCTGACCTGACCTGACCTTGACCTTGACCTCTGAATGATATTGTATGCAACGAATATTGTCTTGGTAGCCTAAGAACACGTTTTGGGTGATCAGTCTCAGTCCATGACTCCATTCTTCGGCAACTACGGTGCAAGGCCGATACTGTAGAAACTTGCAATTTGTACCCTTGACCTGACCTTGACCTTGACCTCAAACTTTAAATTAAGTACATGTTTTTAGTAGTTCGTGATGAGAGCTTTCGATTGGCGTTTGAATTTTCCAAATCGGACCATTAGTTCGGGAGATAACAGGGGGGGGGGGTAAAATTTACCCCCCCCCCCAGCCCCGCGCGTTCGGCTGGAGACCCCAGCCCCGCGCGGGTTAAGTCCCTAACCGCCACGACGACCTGTTGTGGCCCAACGGCAGCTCCGAGGAGTCCGTTGTCGAGACGGCGAAACATCCAGTGAACCAAGTCCACCTTCACCACCATCCAGCTTCACCAAGTGCCGCGACGACAGACCGTGACTGCTGACTACTATGTCAGCGAGGTGCTGAAGAAGACTGCCGCCACAAAGATGCGGAGGAAAAAGGAAAATGGCTAAAAGCCAAAGTCAAACTTTTGCCAGACATGTCTAGAGCCATTTTCCAGCAAGGAAGGGCTCCAGTACATATATCACGCCATGAAGACCCAGGAGTGATGCCGAGCGAGGTTTCCAGGCATCTGGGAGAAGCGGGCTTGGCATGGCAACAGTCTGGACCTGTCCCCTATCCAAATCTTCTGGACGATCGTCAGAGAAGAGCTCAGCAAGCTTCCACCGGCCAGTTCAGAGAAGACGCTGTTTCAGATCGTTTAAACGGCATGGCGTAGTTTCAAAGGAGACTTTTGACAGCCTGATGTGTGACACGACGGAGCGTAAAAGGCAGTGTGTACACGACTGAATGGGGGCTATGATAACGCATAAACCGTGAAACAAATTCAAGTACCTACTTTATAATTTATTAAGAATAAAACAACCGCGTATCAATTTCGGGACATCCTGTACTTGACACCGCCATTTAAGGAACGCATCTCGTTTACCAATGTTGCATAACGCGATAACCTCAGATTCTTTTGACGGAACTTATTATGTACCTACGTTGAACATACCCGATTAATCGTTTGCAGTGTACCTATTATTTATTTGCTTGATGTCTCAGAGCGTTGGTCTTCAGGTCCTCCCATAGGCTGTGCTCTGCTATAACCCAACCGCCGTAACTGTGACATCACCTGCCTAGAGGGTGCGTTTCATGTTGTAACAGCGCAAACTTGCTACCGGGGATAACTGACATTGTGGAAACGTGAGTCGGGCTGCATCATCTCTCTCCTGCCCCATGCCACCCCAAACCTCGGGGGAGGGAACGCACGTGCTTGTGATTAGCGTTAGCCTCTGTCTGAGGAGCCAGTTCGAGTACCTACCTACCTAATTAGCCTGCGTACCGGTGATTTCTACTAGCCTCTACCTGGGTCACAGCAGGCGACGACCCACATGATTGATGGGACCACCAGCGCAGGCATAGTCTATTCTGACCACCACACACTCATTTAGACCTGAGAGCGCACTGAATTACATACATGTCGAAGCTCCACCAATGTTTTTCGATTTTCCTCACCTACTTCGTCTGGTCCGTTAATATGTCTTTCAGTCGTCACCAAGACAAATCCGCACCGCGCTACACTAAATCTGCACGGCACCAAATTACTGACAAAAAGAAAAAAATGCTTACCTTAAATAAGCCATCTCATTTTTAGGATCATGTAATGACAAATATGTTAAAATAAGTGCAAGCATGCTATAACGTCTTGGGTTCAGGCTCAAGAGATGGGGTTAGCCTATTTCTGGCCCTAAGCCAGTGTTCGTGCCCACATTTATTTATAATATACTGCTCTGTATATTAATGTCAACACATACCTCTGTGCCCTGACTGAGCGTGCCGGTGCGGCAGCGCCCGCTGAGGCGTCGGTCGTTGACGGCGCGCCGTTGTCTGGCAGCTCGCTGGATGGTCCAAGCCGAGGAGCAGCTGCAGTGCGTGGCCTCCTGGTACCGCTCCTGGTCACCCGAGTGCAGGCAGCAGCTCATCGACTTCCTCGTCGCCCAGGCGGTGCCTGACAGCGTCGAGTCTCTGGCTCTGGTTAGTCCCCCAGCTGGTGGAGTCTGCTTTTTGTGGCACTACCCATTTATTGTCTTATATGTATTTTTTTATGGTATCTGCTGTGCTCCTAACCAAACCGTTGACTGGCTTCCCCCTGGCTTCCACCTGGCCAGGATGTGTACTGTGTAGCCTCTCTGTCTCACTCCTGTCCCGGTCGCTGCCCTGTCTAAGCTGACCTACCGTTACCCTGTTTGGGCAGGACGTCAGCCGACTGGGCGTCACTCAGCCGCCCACCACCTTCCAGTGCCAGCTGCGTCTGCTGGCCACCTGGTTCGAGCAGTGGCCGGACGCGGCCCGCAACCGGCTCCTCCAGCTGTTGGACATCGCCGACGCCCAGTTTATGCCCCAGTTCCGCGCGCGCACCGCCCCGTCGCAGCCATGACCACCCACTCGGCCACCTACAGCCAGCCGCAGCAACTCAGCTTCGTCACCGGCTGGTTCTCTGCCTGGAGCGAGCTGCAGCGCCAGGACTTTGCGCCGGCGCTGGCGCAGAAACTGGAGCCGCGTCTGTACGTGAACGGCCTGATCGGCGGCCTGGAGCGGCTGGGCCGGCCGCCGTCCATCTTCCAGTGCCAGGTGAAGCTGTTCCAGGAGTGGTCCGACTCCTGGACGCCTGAGCAGCGCGCCGAGCTGCGCGCGCGCCTGGTGGCCGCTGACGCCGAGTTCGGCCGGCGCCTGGAGGCGGCACTGGCAGAGCCGCACTGCGGGGAGGAGCGGCCGACCGACGGCGGCGACGGCGACGGCGCCGACCCGGAGCCCGCCGCGCCCGACGCGACGACCCCAGAGGACCCGGCGGCGCCGGAGACGGAGCAGGCCACTGAGGATGTTAGCATCGACAGCCAGAGCAGCGAGCTGACGCCCACGGAGATCTGAGCGGGCCGCGCCGAGAGGGGCCTGGAGGCAGGGTGAGCGGGGATTTAGGGGGGAGGGGACACGGCGGGAGGACTGGGAACTGAAGGCGGGCACAGTGGGCTGAGTTCGGTAGGATGGCTGACGGACTGAGCTCTGAGCGACTGCGGACTGAGGGACTGCGAACTGAGATAGGTGGGCAGGGAGTGGTGTAAGGCGGGATGATGAGGACTGAGGGTCAGTCAACTGAAATCGGAGGGGCAGCCAGAAAGTCTACGCGGCGGGAGTGGGGTTTGACTGATGAACCTGGGTTGACGGGTTAGCAGTGACGGGTGCTATGCTCCGTTTGCTAGCGGGAGAGGAAGGCAGACGAGTGCCAATCTGCCTGAGTTACTCGTGGCATAATGGTGAGAGTAGATTGAGACTCGGTGTACCGTGCTGTTGCGGACTGAGCCCTGCAACAGCTGTCTCATCTGCCAGCCAAAAACGGGCTGTTTTTCAGAGGTGATCTGATTTGGGAATGCTATTCTGAAAAACACGTTTTGGCTGTTGGGCCTTCGGTGGACATGAACTTCAGCCGATGGTAACGTTTACAACGGCCTCAGCTGCGATAGCTGGTTGCTACGAAAGGTAAAGGCGACGCCGTAGACAATCACTATGTGATGGGCGGAGCCTCGCCCGCAGATAATAATCGACCGAACATTCCAGATCGCTGTTTCGCATAGCGCTTTCCTGCAACAGCTTCGCATTTTTCCACGATCAAAAGCGTGTACGCTGAGCGACTGTAACGTCTTGCCAGTTAGGTTCCTCTATGTTAGTCGCATAATTGCGAGCTATGCGCTTTGAACACCTGCAAGCGTCTTCAGTTCTTACTGATCTTGTTATTATTGGCATTTATAGCCTGTGCGCTTTCGTTGACGCGTTGTTATTCACTTACTGAACTACCGCCGTCGTGTAATATAGCCGCAGTATCTTATACACGACGGGTCGGCCCTTGAATGGTTATCTCAACTGGCCATGTAGCAGCTGTGCCACTCCTTATGGCGACGCGGTCGATATTCGGAATGTTTACGTGTATTGGTATTACGTTATCTCGTACGTAGTTCTCGGCCCTACACGGGTTTCTCGTTTGGGCGGCTTAGTTGGGTAGTAGATATAGCAGTAATCAGCCACGCACCAGTGGACTACATTGACTCGGTGACTCGGACTCTGGACTCTGTGTCTACTCTCCACTGTGTGTCTGGCCGGCGCGGTCTCCGTCCGGCCTCTGTGAGTGTCGGTAGGTGCGGGGACCGCCGGGTTCGGTGGTGGTAGCGGCCCTCTGGGGCGCCGGTCGCTGAGCTATGACCCGCCCTGTAGCCGTGGGGCACTGGTAGTGTAGTGTAGTGTAGCGGAGCGATCGCTGTCTCTGCTGCCAGTGAGGGACGGCAGAAACGGCGCTCTTGTGGCAGGGAGTTGGTCTTTGTTCTCATGGATTGTGCCAGGTACTCTACTTACTCGAATAAGTATCAGCGAGCTCATGTGAAACTTTGATAACGGCGTATGCACAATATACTCGCTAGTTTTACGAGCTGGTTTCCTGGATGGGGGGTCGAGGCTATATGTATGGAAACTAAGAAATGGGAGTAGAGCCAAGCCAAGGAATGGAAGGAACTTTCACGTGTAGAGCCAGCGGAGAGAGAATGGGGGAAAAACTCTGGCATCAGTATGAACCGAAACATCAACGATAGCGTAGCTCGTGCGTTGGGCGTTGCTGAAACACGGGCATTTATGAAATACAATTTATACGCTGCATTCTTCTAGGAATGAAGGAACCAAAATTTGTATTGTGTGTGTAGACTGTAGGTAGGTACTAATCTCACTTCACAGCCATAAGCGGCAGAAAGGAAAACTTCGAGACGGTAAGCGTTCGCAGCGTCATCTATTCTGGCGGAGGGGATAACCATGGGACAGGTGGTGGGCCGGTCGCGGCCTTGGAACCTGATCTGGAACATTATGTCACTATAAAAACGGCTGATGTTTTGATAGCAAAGCTATCATCTCTCTTTTAAGAAAGGCTGTATGCATTCTGCTTAAGCTCCTATATAGGTAGCATGCTGCCCAGTAACTTTCTGTTGCTCACAGGGCTGGGGGGTCGATCCAAGTCGCTTGTTCTGGACGGAGTCTGGGTCGACAATGCTTGACGTTAGCCATAGTTTGCTTATAATTTAGGACATTCTACTCTCGTTTTCTACCGATTGTGCCCGTTATGATTCGATTCTGATATTGAGCAATCGGACCAGATGGTCCAGCACGGTTGGCTCAGGGCCGGAGATCCTGTGCTGGATTTGCGGGATCCGGACCCCACGGACACACTGGGAACTAACCCCCAGTCCACGCAGATCGGCGTGGTGAGAGGGATTCTAAGACAAACTTGGAGTCCCCTGAATTCGCTTTGGGCCCTCTGAGGCTGACATGTGACACTTACGCACGGAAAAAGTTATAAGATTGATCGTTTTAGGGGCGTTTCGGGTACTGTGATCGTTTGAAATGCGCTGGACCAGGTGGACCTGTGCCATTCAAAGGTGCTCTCCAGCCCTGGGTCGACTGTTGCTCCTGCTATAGCAGGAGCATCTAAAACAAAAGCTCTATAGAGCAAAAGCTCTTTAGAGCTTTTACGTCCTATCGAGGACCTGGAGCTGAGATGGCCAGTCAAGGACTGCACATCAGTGCGTCAATCATTATTCAGGTAAAATAAAAGGCATAAAATGACTTGAGGCATTTTACCGTGGTACGATTTTAAAGCTCGCCGCCGTATCTGTCGGTTTTACGGCCCAGCCAATGGGAGGGGCAGGGGGAGGGGCTGGCACGACCGTCCTCGCCGTTTCGCCGAATTTGGGCTACCTATAGAGAGAGCTTCGCGGAAAAATATGGGCGTTTGAACCGGTGCGACACGCAGCGGCCGATTCGCAGTTCAAGATCTCATGTAAATCGGTGACATGTGAATTAAAGTATAAAGTGCCCAAAGGCTAGAATTGTTTTTTTTTTGTGTGTAAAAAAATGCCAAAATGGTCGCAGAACAATGCAGAACGGCTATAGGGGAAGTTGGGGCAATGCCGGAGTTGGGGCAAAGCCGAAATTCGAGATATTTCGAAAACCGTAAGACATGGATGCCACCTGTCAGTGATGCTCTGAAGCTTAAGTGACTACAATTATCGCATGTTTGTTACGAGTCGTCATTCGGAATACTTCGACTGTGAGGGCGCCAAGAGCGTTTTCAAGGTACGTTTCCCTTGTACTACATGCGCCTTTGAAGCTGCATTTCTCACTCATTATGCTACCGTTTGTCTGGCCAATTCGGTCAAGCAATCTTTAGCATGTCTTTGCATAAGTGTGCTGCCTATTTGAAATTTATACAGCACGTTGAAAAGTTATGGGCCTGCAAATGAAAGTATGGCAGGCTGGGGTAATGCCGAAAACGTGCGATTACGCACGTGTTGAAAGCACGCTACGTGGACTTTACTGCTGTAGAATAGCAACGCGTATTTTTAGTCACACAAATTACACTTTCAACCGACACAACGGCCTGTTACCTATAAGGAATGATTTACCTGGCATGTTCTTATTATATCACACAATTATAACTTTCAGTGTGCACCGCGTCCTCAAGCTCTTAAAGCGCGTGTCAGCTTTGATCAATTCTGGATAAAGTTTGAGATAAAATGGCAAAACATCAATGTCGGCATTCCCCGTAGATCATTTCTCCCATTTTCGGCTTTCCCCGCAGTCCGGGGCAACGCCGAAAAAGTCACTTCTTTGATATTTTTAGTTTGTGCGCTTAACGGTATGCGAATTCATCAAATGCGCCTGGTATGTTTGAAAGGCAAAAGACTGGCCTCTCGAATGACGCCAACAAGAATAGCTTATGTTGTCTACCTTGTGTGCTACGGGCGTCAGAAAAAAGTATTCGGCGTTCCCCCAACTTCCCCTATTGTCGCGGCTGCTCTCGTCATGTTTAGCAAGGCCCTAATGTTATAGTCGCGTTCAAACTTGAATGATATGCTTTTTGTTTGGCAAAGTTTTTTGTTGACCTCAGACCTATCAGGTCGATTACCTGTTCGGGGAGGTCATGCTCCATACAATTCGATTTGGCACCTCACTCGGATTATATTGGTGTCTTTCCTCATTCGCTAACACAATGTAATAGGGAGTTATTACAAAACTCCTATGGTCTCACCTCACTTCACTGCAGTGACGCCATGAATAACGTCACGCAAGGTCCGAATGCCAAAAGCAAAAGCTAGAAACTATGGCTCCATTATCTTTATATAGCATTAGCGCCAATCCGGCGTTAAATAAGCAGTTTCCATATTTCCCCTCATGTAGTCAGCCCTTGCCGGACCTATTGCTTTTCTAAATGCCGATATAGGTTCGGCTGTCCGAGGAGAAAACAACCCCCTTCACCGTTTCGCCCCAAATTGAGCTAAGGACTTGAGCTCGCGAAAGATATACATGTGCACCGCTACGAATCGCAGCGACACCGCCTCAGGTCAATCGTTGACCTTGGAGGTCAGATTCCTATAGGACAGTCATGTTGATTTGACACCGTCATGTGTTCATGCATCCGCGTCGCCACTTTTGTTTGGGGAGGTCAGCTTGGATGTTGAGTATGTTGATTGTTGGCCTCACAGTGAGGAAGGTAAACTCAAAGTCGCTCAGGTCACGAAGCTGCTGAGTGGAGATTATGTACTATGCAGCATATATGTATTACATATGTATAGCCTGCGCCGGACCGGTGCTCGGCGCCAGCCGTGCCGGGCCGGAGTGTTTTAATCCCCCCCCCCCCCTAACTCCTCCTTGGCCTCGTATAGAATAACACATTTCTTAGAAGGCCTGTAAAAGGTCCAGCATGCGACATTTGACCTGACCTATGACGTCGTCAGTTGCACCTAATTCAATGAAATTGGGTCACATGCTAGTTCTCCGGTGGGGCTATCGAACGTCGTTTGAATTATGAAAATCAGTCGGTAACTTTCGAAGTTCTTGGGGGGGGGGGGGGGTGGACGATGCCCTCCCCCATCGGGTGGTAGAGTCTGGGAATAGTTAGGCCAACGGTTGGCGGGATAAATTTAAGCCGTATTTTAAATGCGCTTAGAGAGATCGCGAACAAATCAGTCGAAAAACGAAGCAGAGCTGGAGTTGATTTTATAAAGCCTAAGGCGGAGTCGGATTCAGCGGATACCCATCGACTCTGTGTCCTGGTTACTTAAAGGAAATAGTTCACTTTCACGAAATTATTTTTTTTGCAACGATTTATGATTTTTTATGTTCAAAATAATCAGCAAAGAAAATAAAACCTTTTTATAACAAAAGATTTTTTTTCTATATTTTGATATAGGAAGAACTTTTCAGTTTCTGTAAGGCACACGCGATCCAGTATGAAAAGAGCATGGGTCCCGAAAATTCTTCAGAAACAGAGAAATTATCGCAGCCACCGGCATTTGGGCGATCTGCTCGATCTGATAATGTTCCCCTGAATGTCCTAATTGATCAGTACGAGAATTTCTCTAGAGTTCTCGTAGATAATTTCTCTAGTTTCTGAAGAATTTTCGGGACCCATGCTCTTTTCATACTGGATGGAAATATATGCAAGGCACACATCCTCAACGCAAGACACCTTTTTCGGGACGAGAAATAGAATATCTTGGCCTAGGGTGATCGTTGGGCTGTAAAAGCTCCTGATTTATGCTCGTCTCAGCCCAAGCTACGGAACTGCTATTCCAGTTCAAAACCCATGTTAAAAAGTAAACTATTTCCTTTAACGGGCCGAGTGGATGTCATTTTTCCTGTTATGTTACGTGTGCATTACCTACCTGCATCCGAACAGGAAAATGATAGCTACGGTCAAAATAATACACTCAAAGCACGCAAGGAAAACCTTGGTCCACTTTACGAGGACAAACATCCGACACGCATTGTTTCGTTAGGTCTCACAGGGCCTCGTCTAACATGTTAACTGGGGGGGCAATTGCCTCCCCAGTCGAGCGGATTGCCCCCCAGTGGCCAACATTTGCCCCCCCAGTCAACACGTGAACTTCTCACAAAATTACCTTATCTGCAATACGTTTTGCTAGGAGTCTTACATGGATTTAACGAGAAACATTAAATGATTTGTTCAATAACTGTTCATGGCTACGGGAAAAGCCAGAGTTTTGTGATTTTCAGAGCTGAGAGCGCCAATTAGCAAATTGTCAAACGCCCAACACGGATAAGTATGTTTATCACTGTCTGGTGAGGGGGTAACACAATGTTAACCCGCGCCGGGCCGGTGCTCCGCGACTTCCGCGCCGGACCGGGGGTGTCTGAACCCCCCCCGTCTAACTCCGCTCCTGGGCCACGTAGCGACACGCATTAAGCGGCATTCGAAAGAGCGTCAAAAATAATGACGGAAACACTTCAGTCATGTTTTTAGGAAGGTCAAAGTTGATATCGCCGACGCCAGAGGTCATCAAAGGTCAAATTTTGTCCATTTCAACAATTTTGGAAACTGCCAATGGCTAACTCTGGAACCGATAGAGTTAAAGCGCCGAGGAAAAGCCCATTCGATAGCTCTTTTAACGCTCTTTCGCCGGTGTGTCCTCAGATTTGACCTCAGGTCAACGGTTTAGCCTCCAGAGGCCAAAACCTAAAAAATAGCCGTTGTTATGAAAAACGTTTTTCTGCAATAACTTTTGACTCAAGGAAGTGACATTTATTTTGAAAGCATCGCGTTCCTCTTGTCGAGACGCGTCGAATGGACTATAATTTGACGTTGAAAGGTCATTTGGAAAATTTGACCTCAGGTCAAGGTCATGACCTGACCGGAAAAGGTCATGCTGCATATCAGTCGATCCGTATCGTCGAGCGGAACACATCTGAGGTGTTTTCATCGCTATAGCATGTCTCTATCAAAAGTTATTGTAAAAAAAACTCATGGGACCTTTTATGACCTGATATGACCTCAGGGTCATAAGGAGAGGTCACGGGTGCCATTTTTCGGTTCAGCTTGTCGAGTTTACCTGTAACACAATGCTTGAGAGTGTTTGGAATGACGTTCGTCCAAAAAGGCGCCTTTCAATTTTCTCCTATTGACTTAGGTATAATAGAGAGGTCGCAAAATTGACCTGACCTTAGGTCACCGATATCAAAATTCCGAGATGTACACTTTGTATATACTGTTACTCTCATCAATTGCTGAAAGTTTTAAGGTGATCGTTCGGTCGGTGCAGCTATACCTAACGAGGATTCTAACTTTTTTTCTCAGGGGAGGTCACTTGACGTGACCTGGTGACCTGACCTTGAGTGACCTGGGTCTGAAATTTTCACAACACGTGCGGAACAGATGCATGAACAGGTGTGACGACGGCGGCCTGACCTGGCGGTCGCGTTGATTAGTCAGCTAGTCCATTCTCTCAAATGATACAGTCCACTTAAAGCTCTCCACACCCACACACAGAAAAATATTAACACCGTTAGCGGTGTAATTGCACAGTACATATCTGAGCACTTGAGGAAAGTTAATTTAGTCCCTTCCCCGCTTAAATTACTCGCGCTTCTAAATGAACACCAGGAAGAAGGTAACAGAACACTGTTAGGAGGGTTGGGTGTTTTGCTACATGTAGTAAAACACCCAACCCTCCTAACAGTGTTCTATTACCTTCTTCCTGGTGGTCATTTAGAAGCGCGAGTAATTTAAGCGGGGAAGGGACTAAATTAACTTTCCTCAAGTGCTCAGATATGTACTGTGCAATTACACCGCTAACGGTGTTAATATTTTTCTGTGTGCACTTCGACTGCACGTCCCCCGCCACAGTAGGGTGCCAACTCGGGCCACTCTCTGTGGACAGCGGCAGGGTCGCTCCAAGTTTCGACGTGCAGGGCGACTTTCAACATCAACACGGGGTAGCGGCCACGACATACGTGTGACGTGTGACGACAACGACGGCGCTCCACGCCGCCGTTTCTTAGATATCTGCGAAAAACCGCAGGGGGGTGTTCAAAAATCCCCCGGCCCGGCGCGGGATAAAAAATCAAATTAAAAAAAGAAAATTGTTAAAAAATCATGGTCTCAGGGCTGTGACGAAAAACAAGTGGCCTAAATCCGGTGAGAAAACAGGATTTGGGGGTACCCTAGGTTTGGCTCCTTCAGTCTCTGCCCCCCCAGTGAAAATTCCTTAGACGAGGCCCTGAGGTCTCAATACCCACCGGCAAAAAGCAGCCTTTCGTCAATAAACATCACCAAAGGGATGATCCCATTTGAGTACGCTACATAGTCCAAGAAATAAACATTTTTATGTAATGACTCCCAAAGTCTCATTTCTGGAACAGCCTCGTTACCCATCTCAGAGTGTTATAAGAAATTGTAAGAAGACCATAAGACAAAACGTCTTGCTGAGCCAACTACAACACATGCAACACATGCAACATTCTACTGGCAATCGGCTGGAAGAATCACACCAAAATGAGCCAATCATTTTTTTTGTAGTTTGAAGCTTGGTCAAAAGAAAGAAGTTGCCTATAGGGGCAACATTGCCCCGGCAACTGACCACATCTCTCCCCTTTCTTACACTCCTCTCTCTCTCTCTCTCACTCTCTCTCTCACTCTCTCTCTCTCACTCTCTCTCTCTCTCTCTCTCTCTCTCTCTCCCTATCTCACTCTCACTCTCTCTCTCTCTCTCTCTCTCTCTCTCTCTCTCTCTCTCTCTCTCTCTCTCTCTCTCTCTCTCCCTATCTCACTCTCACTCTCTCTCTCTCTCTCTCTCTCTCTCTCTCTCTCTCTCTCTCTCTCTCTCTCTCTCTCTCTCTCGTGACTTTTACTTTTCTCTTTGCCCTAATTCTCACGCCTCTAAAACCCTTATTATTTTATCTGGTTGAAAACAATGCTTTACTAGTGTGGATGGCTCCGTCTTGTACTTATCTATAGGTCCTCAGACCTCAGAAGTATCACTCCTTTATAAGCTTTACCTTTCTGTCACTCGCATTATCGTTAGCTGAAAAAGAGCATCGCATGTGGGTCATTTCCCTTATGTGTTGTGGTATTGGCATACTTCTGGATAGTTGTGTATAAAATATCCGGCCATTTTTATGCCTCCCCACTGACAGTCACTGTTCATGACAGAGTCCGTATTTTCCCTGTCAGCGCTGCCGCTCAAAGCGGGCCCGCTGCCGGCGCTGTTGCGTGGAGCGCTGCTGGCCACGATCGAGGGCGACTGGCGAGGAGGGCACGCGATCGTCGGGCGGGGCTCAGCGGCAGGCACGCGGGTTCCGGGTGCCCGCCACACGCCACTCACGCCACAGGAAAACGGCGAGCTGCCCGCCGGAGGTCCCGGCACTGCTGTGCACGGCGCGGCGCCCACACTGGCCGCCGTGAGTCGCCCCGTGTCGTGCTGGGCTGCACAGGGTGTCAGGTGGGCTGACAACACGGAATTGAGTGGTTAACATGAGCGCCGAACCGACAGAATCACCCCAAATCACCTGTTTAACGCCTACGAAAAAAGCGAAGCAGTGTACTTGAGTCTGTTGGACACGAGCTAAATTATAGCTAAATTCAGTAGCATCATGAGTTCGCTCAGGTCAAAATATTGTATTGAGCCCTGCCGCTCTCTTATTTGTTCAAAACTGGCGAGGACGGTCATCAACTCGCGCCCCACTTGGGGGGGGGGGGGGGGGCAAAATCAGCCTTTCCGCTTTGTGCGTTAAGCCAGCAACGTCAAACTTTCAGTGCCATATCATACAACGTTGGACATGTTTTCTGAAAATTTGAACGACATCTGCATGACAATTGCCGAAAAAATGACGATTTAGTGACGTCCTGTCACACCATTTTCACACAAAAAACTGCAAAACCTCAAAAGCCTCTAACATCTTCAGTTTTTAAGGATTTATGACGTAAAAATAAGAATGTGGGTGATTCTGCTTTGGTTTTCAAATGGCCATCTCCAGTTTCCATATTTTCGATTTTCGCCCAATAGTTTTCAAGAAACTTTTTGGGTGATCCTTATGAATTTCACATTGTGAGCTTAACAAAAACCGGAATATAAGTACCAGTATAACGCCTTTTGGGGCGACTAACGGAGCGAGCGAGAGGGTGGGCCTTGCACGTGCGAAATTGCGAAGGGGTACCTCCAACTGACTTGTGCACAGCACCCTACTAACCGGTCTCTAGCGATGTGCCAAATTTGGGCACAATCGGCCCAGCCGTTCTCGAGATCTAGAAGCGGCACCCTGCACGTGCGCACGTGCAAAATGGGTCCCAACTGACTTGTGCACGGCACCCTACTAACCGGTCCCTAACCGTGTACCAAATTTGAGCGCAATCGGTCGAGCCGTTCTCGAGATCTGGAAACGACCCCTGCACGTGCGCACGTGCAGCAGCGCCCCAACTCTGGCACATGGATATGCAGTGCCTAGTGGATGCCTACCTACATGCCAACTTTCAGCGCAATCGGCCAAGTAGTTACCGAGATATTGCAACAATTGCAAAAGTGACACCTCTTCGTTTTGCACGTGGCACGTGCATAAGGGGTCACCCACATGCATCGGGAATAGTCCAATACTTGGTAGAAGGAATGAAGCTACCCTACAAAAATTTTCGCGTGTAAATCGGTCAAGTGGTTGCTGAGATATAAGCGTCGCAGAATCGTGACCACGGCCGGCCGCTCATACTCAGAAATTTCCGTTATTCTACGTAAGACTCCGCTCGCTTCGCTCGCTCCGTAAAAAGAAATAGAGTTTGTGCACTTCCATTCTAACTCTAGAAAAATCGGTTCAAAATATTGTAGTTGTTCAAATATTTTTGACGTCACGCCACAAAATATTGTCAAACAATGACATTTTTGGAAGTTCTAGGCCTAGCGCGAGAACAAAAATAAAACTATTCGGTTCGTTGTGCAAAGCTGCATCAGCTAAACACCTTTCTGGGTATATTTACTTAACAATTGGCTCTAAAATTTGGACTCACTTGACCTGACCTCGACCTAAAATTCATCCAAATGTGGTCCATATCACTAGCTGAGCATGCCTATTGAATTCTATGAATAGAATAAAGCACGTCCTATTCTATATTCGTTTTTGGTGACCTGACCTGACCTGACCTTGGCGTTGGCCTTTGCATGACATTGTATGCAACGTATCTTGTCTTGGTAGCCTAAGAACACGTTTTGGACAATCAATCTCAGGCCATTATTTACCAAATGCACTGCAAGGCCGAAAATGTAGAATCTTGTTTTTTTTTTACCCTTGATCTGATCTTGACCTGATCTCTGACCTACTAAGACATTTTTTTTGCCTTAAAGGTTTGTCTTGTTGAGGGCTCTCGAGTGCCGTTTTCCTTCTCTTTCTACGACCATCGGTTCGGAGGTTCAAAACACAAGAAATTTGATGACATTTGATTACATACCCAGATGAGTAATTCCATTTCCAAACTTGTTGAGAGAAAATATGACGAATTTTCTGTTCAGGCAGCGTTTCTTGTTCCATGACTACTGCAATCCTTCGCAGGAAATTTGGCGGTAGCATCAGGTGCACCATCAGCGTCGGTTTTCCTTACGTAAGGCACCATAATCCCACCGCTCTCTTATTTTGTTTTCTGGTTCCACGTATACGGCTCATTTTTATGTCAGCCTGATATGGCTTACTACGGCGACACGTGCAGAATGGGGCGGAGCCTGATGTGCGTGCCTACGGACACATTCAAAAGAATCTCCATTGTTACACCCACGCGCTCTTCCAAACTTGACCATATCCTTAACTCTCGTGCTCAAGTCGCCCGAACGCCAACTGCGCTACAGTCACCGGTGTTTGGTGATCGCCAAACTGCACGAAAGCTAGCGTCGCTGAAACGCAATGCATATTTGTTTACAACGAACGAACGAGCGAAACACCCAAAGTAGTCATTCGAATACGTTAGGTATATTCACATCTCGTCCTAGCAAATGCAAACACCTTCCTTTAATCTGAATACTGTAAATAGCTATTTTTAAGTTCGAATAAGGCACCCATATATGTATATTTGCGAAAACTGATACGGTGCTACTTCATAACAGCTCCCCGCTAAGTCAGGTCCGTCAACTAAACAGATTGTTTCGAAAAATAATCTTAAGCTACGTGAATTATTTAATTGCCCAGTTATAGATAACGTTATTCACATCCTATGACATCCTTGATCAATTGTTTGTGCGCAAAAAAATAAGTATTACTTATAGACGGTAAAAGCCCCATGCTATTTAATGCATCTTCGAAAATGCTAAAAAAGAACTGTTTCGTGCATAGTTTTGTTTGTTTTGTGCATGTTTCGAGCATGTAGGTAGTCACTAGTCCATGAGCAAGTCAATGGGAGAGCGAGCGGGTGTTGACGTCAGCTGGTTACTCCATCCGGCGCCGTGCCCGGTGACAGCGCTGTACTGGCTTCATGATCATGTAAAACAAATGCTGCGGCTCGATCACAAGCTATCACTCACTTCCACAACAGTACCTATAACCCGACCCCGATGATGAAAGCTCAGTCTCTGTTGCAATAGAGCTGCTCCAGCATGCATACCGTTCGCTGACAGTGTGTCTGCGATGCTTGCGAATATACTATTGGCATCATTAGTATGTTTGCAAAAACTGCGTCAGACTATTTAAAAGGCTTTGGAACGGAGGCTACTTGAAAGTTTGCGTATTATTTGTGGGAGCATAATGGATGCACATTGCAAGCACGAAAACAGCAAAAGACGAACTGTCTGAAGGGATTTGATGAAAACGGCAGAAGTAGGTACTTTTTATGTGATGAAGGTGATTTTTTTGGCCGCTGTAGTGAATACATCTTTATCATTAAAAAAAACTCTCTTGCAGGCTGCAGTTAAGATGCTCGATTTCAAAGTGCCAATCTGGTGGTCTGTTTGTCCTGGCAGGTACTGTTTGCTGTTGTTATTTATTGTTTGCTTTCACAAGTTAAACACGTCTTTGACAACAGAGTTTGGATGCTATTTTCCATTGACTGCTTTTTATTTGTTGCCTTCTGTTACTTGTCATTGAATGCATTTTCAGCGGAAGCCTCTTAAACCCAACAAACAACAACTTTGGATGTCTGTGCAAAATTACAACCCGATGTGCGACTTAACCCTCGCCCGTAAACGGCGATCTGCCACCTTCGCCCATGCAGGGGGGGGGGGTTGGTGCGACCCCCCCCTTGGCGTTTGAAAACGGAGCGTCGTAGAGCTTAGCGGAAAAAACCAACGGATTGCTCTCAACGAGATCTCGCGATTGGTGGTATATTTTTTTGTCCTAGATCAACATTTGACCTACTTTTGACCGGTCAAAGGTCAAATTTTCGGAAAAATAGACTTTTTCAAATTTTTCCGCGGCGATTGCGGCAAAACGGTGGGAGATATCGACTTGAAACCTTCACTATCGTGTTCCTTGATCAATTCTCTATCGTTTGGTATGTATTTCGTTTCCCTAGCTCTAAAAATGGCGCGTTGGGAGCGCCGGAAGTCGGCAAGGTCACAGTCGGCGGCAGAAATTCGAAAAATCAAAATTTAAATTTTTGAAATCTGATTGTATTTTTGGATTTGGGATGTCCATTTGCTCCCTATAGAAGCTAATATTGCTGCATATTCCCATTGAGGTGACAAGAATTAGCAAAATAGTGGTTCGGGCGCTTTTCAAAAATAGTACCGTACGCTGTTCCTCTTGTGACGTCATAGCTCCGTGACCTGACCTGACCCGGTCAAGTTTCTTATACCATATGATAGCCAATACTTGCTCCAACATGCATGGGAAGTTTCATCACGATCCATCAACCGATGTCCGTACCACCGGCAGGAAACCTCGGGCGTTGGCACTCAGTTTGTGAAAATCCGGCCGGAGGCTGTTCCCTTTGTGACGTCATAACTCCGTGACCTGACATGACCCGGTCAATTTTTTTTTTTTATCAAAAGATGCGCAAGGTTTGCCCCATAAGGTACCCAAAATTTGGCGGCGCTGCGCGCCGCCGTTTTTGCACTATTTCCGAAAAACCTCAGGGGGGGGGTTGCATCAACCCCCCCTACATGGGCGAGGGTTAATCAACACCTGAACTGGCTCTGAAACCGCCACCGTCGAGCACTGTTACCACCTCATTATGACACCATCACCGGCGTTACCACAGCCCGTTACCATACCGCACCATATCGCCCCGCTATTCAATCCCAGCCGCGCGCGGTGCCGCCGGCAGCGACGACCTGCGACGACCGACCACTCCATCGACGACCGACGGCGCGCGGCCATCGTCAGTGCGGGCACGTGCCGCCGCCAATCGTCGGCGGCCCGAGAAAGCGCGCGCCGACCGCGTGCTGCTCACTTTAATGGCGGCCCGTATCACGTCGCTACGTGCGCGCTGTGCCGACGCCGGACAAGCGGCTCGTTGGCATGCGGCTGGCGCGCTTTTTTGCCGCCGGCGCGGCCGTCTCGGAAATGGCGCCGACGCGCGGCGCATCGTCGATGTAGCGGCGCGCGGCGGCGCGCATGGCGATGAGGCGGGCGGCCGCCGCCGGACCGGCCAGAGTTATTGCAGTCATCGGAGGGAGACGGCGCGGGCAGAGCGGCGGAGAACGGCGGCAGAGGGCGGGAGAGCTGCCGCGGAGACAACAAGGACAGAGGGTCAACCGGGCGCGGCTAGACACAGGCAGAACCCAGGGAGCTTGCTTGAAGCAGTGGTACAGCATAAATAGGGTAGACCGGGGCAAGTCGCCCCGCCGAGGTAAAACGCCTCACCGATGTTTCTCGGAACTGGCAAGGATCTGGGGAAATATTCTCTCTTCTATAAAACGTGCACTATATGATCATTATATGACCAGACTGGAAAGAAATTGTGATGACTCCTTAGGGAGATATAGCCAAAAATGTGTTTTTGGAGTGATTTTTATGTTTTGTTGTCAGGTTATGCATCATGGCGTTCTTTTATGGTCCACATCAGGTTAACGACTTTTATGTATTTTGAACAACTATTATCTAACGCTTATAATGCCGGGTTGGTTCGTGTTAAATTATGTCTTGCTGGAGTGCAAGGCGTCGTTTTCTGACCGAACTACGTGATGGGGTAAAACGCCCCAGTAGGTCGCGGGGCAAAAAGCCCCATGGGGCGTTTTGCCTCATGTGTTGTTCGTACTACCCATTTCCTAATGTTCGGTAGCTGGCAAACAGTAAGTTTTTATGCATTTATGTGTAGTTTTCTCATCAACCGGATGGCAAAGGAAGTATTTGGTTTACAGTTGCATGGCAATAATTTATCATTTGGCCTTATGAGGCAGGTGAAAAACCTGCTCATACAATAGTGTCATAGCTGAACACCTGATAGGATGGAAGGTGCTAACTTCAGTGCCGTGCCTCCCAAGGTCTAACGGACCTCTCATATAAGATTTGGTCAACTAGCATGTTTAATCTTTAATCTAGAGTATGGGGCTTCTTGCCCCGGGCCGTGGGGCGTTTTGCCCTGGGGTTGGGGCAAAATGCCCCATTTGCAGTTGCTTCACATGTCACTTCCTAGCTTGGAGTCCGATCATGAGTGAATGAATTTGAGGGGTGGAATTTAAAGTAAAATGTCCAAAGAACGCATTGAGCACAAATTTGGCCTTCCAGGTGATGTAGGACAAAAGTTATGTAGCAAAATAAATTATCTGGGGCGTCTTGCCCCAGGCTACCCTACTCTAGTGTTTAAGCTGAGGAGGGAGGGAGGAGGAGAGGAGTACCTTCACCATCTTATAAATGAACGTAACTTATCAACATTCTACTAAACGGATACACATCCGGGCACCAATTTGCCACCTGTCGAAACGAGGACACAATGCGAATTGGAGAATACATGAACATGGATTTTGACTGGAAAGCAAAAATGTAATCGATAATGAAATATTTTCAGGATGCTTGATATGAAAATGATCGACTAGAATCGGCTACGGGAGAGTGTGAAGTGGCTTTTGTAAAGAAGTGAGTGCTTGATTTATGGTGGAAAGAAGTGAAAATGACCAAACGACCTTCCATTCCGCCTCATGAGCCTCCGTCCACAGCCTGTTCGCCCTTGGTCGTAGGAGCATCCGAGCACACACACGAGTCATATCTACCAGACCCGGACATAGCAGGAAGGTCGGCTGGAATATATTTACACGGCCGCCGTGTTTACAGCTGCACAACATGGTCCCATACTCTGCCGACGACCCAATATATACGACTTTGCACGGTCCTCTCAATGTTTATGCACTGGCCGCCGGTCCCTGCAACGTCAGCTCTAGACAGTGAGGATTTACGGTCCGGCTGCCCGGCGCGCTAACCGGGCACACCCAGCGCAGTCCAAGAGCCGGCGGACTCTCTGACCCCGCACCCGGACCAACTGTATACCATCCTGTGTGTACCTATATATCCTTTCCTACTAGTTAACGCCAGATCTCTTGAGACCCTAATTTTTCGCGATTTTTTTTTAAATGTATGGAAGAATTTCAACCAAGCTCAGGATATGGCCGTTTCAAGACCTGCCGAAACTTTTACAATTTAGATATTTTGTCGCCATTTCAATATTTCAGGCACTTCTCATTGACTCGCAATGTTAAATTTCGAGCAAGATTTTCACCCGGCGTGTAGAGGCTATCACCAGTCAGTCTGTGATACGTTATGACGTCACAGCTAAGCCCCGCCTCTGTGGTCTTGGCCTGCGGCGGTTTCGGGCCGGCGCGCGGTCACTCGCGCTGTGGCGGGGAGCGGGGACGGTCGAGCGGTGCCGAAAGCCGGCGGAGATGTGCCTAACGTCTTGTCTGACAGTGCCCAAAGAGCGACATGATGACTGAGGAGCCATAAATGCTCAATGCTCATCAGGGCGTATTTTAAGGGATTTTCACTGGGTCGGCAATCACAATTAGGGGCGGCATTTTGCACTCATAGGGGCGGCACTTGGCATCTGAGGGGGCGGCATACCTACTGATATTTAATGACCAAAAAAGACACGTTCGACGGTTCTTTTATAACTCTTTCTAAGTAATAATTTCAGATTCAACCTACCTAAGCTCAGCGGTATTACGTTTATTTTTCCGGGATATAGTATTTCTCTCGTCATAATGCGACAAATGAACTATAATTTGACTTTACAAAAATTAATTTAAAAATTTTACCTGAAGTCAAGTTCATGACCTCACCAGAAATAAAACATGTTGCATACCAGTCGATCCGTATCGTCAAGCTTAAAACATTCACGGTGTTTTATGGCTCTAGAACAGTGGTCGGCAGGTCGCACGAGTGGTGCCCACTTTATGGGCGCTGGACGGGGCCATTGCCCCCACTTGTCATACCCCATTGCAAGCCCCATTGCTTACACAGCAAGGGTCGCTGATATTCGGCCATATCCTTTGACGCCTCTATTTTTCTGCATATAAATAAAATGCAACACAATTAACTCTCTTTTTTATGGAGAGAGAGAGCGGGTGGAGTAAGGATGAACCCATACATTTTTTATTCATTAGTTAATCGCGTAATGACCAGCGTATTGTAACGATACGTTCATCCCCCCCCCAAGTTAATGAATGGTATACCTACAGTACCTACTCAAATATTTTCGTGACCCCAGTGACATTTTCGTTGAGTTTTTGAAATTTGAATATAGGCGCGGGAGCCGGGGGGCAGTGGGGGCAACTTGCCCCCCAACTCTAGGGTCGTGGGGGCGGTGCCCCCACAACTTTGAGACGAAATACTGCACTTTTTTGCAAATGTTTTTCTTTTTTTGTTGAAAAAGTCAAGGGATGAAAAATAAGTGGCCTAAAACCGGTGAGAAAACTAGATTTGGGGGTACCCTAGGTTCATCTCCATTATGGTGTGCCCCCCCAGTCTGAAAGTAGTTCCCGCGCCTATGAATTTGAATGACCTTCACTCGGTAACTTTCTCTCCGGCTCGACCGGCGGACAAAACGCAAGCGAAGACAATGCTGTTCCCCGAGTCCGGTGCTCTACCAACTGAGCTACGGAACAGGCAAATGCTCACCATCGATACACCGACTGAACGATCCCTTTATAACTTAAGCGATTGATAAGACAAACAGTGTGTAACTGTATATATAAAATGTAAGTCTCGAAATTGCTATGTCTTTGACCAAAGGTAAGGACAATTTTGCGACCCTTCCATTAGGTATAAGGAAGTGGGAGAACATCAGGGCATGCATGCCTCTTTTTATAGGTAGACAAATGTCAAAGTTAACGAATTTAAACATCATAAAACAATTAAAAATGACACACTTAATCGGAAAATTGCCACCCACGACCCCTCGTTATGTCCTTGAGGTCATGGCAGGTCATGGAAGGCCTCCAGCAGTTTTTTCAATAACTTCTGATAGAGACATGCGACATGCCTGAGCGATGAAAACACCTTAGATGATTTCAGTTTGACGATACAAATCGACTGATATGCAACATGACCTTTACCAGTCAGGTCATGACCTGGACCTGAGCTCAAATTTGCCAAATGACATTTGAATGTCAAATTATAGTTCATTCGACGCATCTCGACGAGAGGAGCACAGTACTGAAAAAACAATGTCATAACTTTCGTGAGTCAATAATTATTACAGTAATGAGTAAAAAGGTTCTTCATTAAAACAGCTCAGTAGAGGGGCGGAGGGGGGTCCACTGTCCACTCCAACCCTCCCCGGCCCGGCAAGGGTTAAACTAGTTGTGCTCTGGAGGTTAAGCCGTTGATGTTAGGTCAAGTCTGAGGACTTAGTTTATAGGAACATTGAAGAGCTATCGAATGCGCTTTTTTCGCGGTGCTGTAGCTCTATTCTTCCCCGAGTTATGCGCCAGTTTGTCAATAAATGTTGAAACAGACAACAATATACCCACATTTCACCTTTGATGGCCTCTGGTCACCTGATATTTGACATTTGACTTGACCTACCTAACCAAAGTACGGTTAACCAACAAACCCAAGTAGTTTTTGACACTCTTTCGAATGCCGCTTACCGCGTGTCGCTACGTGGCCCAGTAGCCAAGTTATAGGGGTCGGGAGGGGGGTTCAAACCTCAGCCCGGCGCCGGTTAAGGGAAGGCACTATCGTTTTGGGGGCGCTGCAGATATGCTAAGGAACGACAGCATCATTTTGAGGCGCGCCACCAACTTTTTTTAGGGCACTTAAACCACTTTGAGGGGCACCACCGACACTGTGAGAAGCGCAATTATTCTCTTGGAGCGTTGGGGGTGGCACCATTACATTGAAGGGCGCCATGTGCGCAGTGATGTGGGGCAAAATGACAATGAGGAGTGCCTCCGATACTTAAAGAAGAGAGCCAACATTACTCGGGGGGGGGGGAGGGGGGCAACATCACGTTTATTTTGAGGACGCCACCACATTGTAAGGGGCGGCACTGTAACTTTAAGGACCGCCGCGGATACTTTAAGGGTCGGCTCCATCATATGGAGGGGCGCTACAGATCGTTAATGGGCGGCAATAGGTATGATATTTAGAGACTCCGATACTTCGAAGGGCGCCACCGTTTGTTTGAGGGTGACATCATCACTTTGAGGGGCACCACCGATATTGTTCGGGGCGCCACCGACACTATAAGGGGCGCCACCGACACTGCCAGGAGCACAGTCATCACTTTGACCGGCGCTTCCATCACATTTAAGGGCGCCGTGAGCACATTGGGGGGCGGCACCATGACGTTGAGGGGCGTTACGGAAGGTTTGAGGGGCGGCAACATGACATTCAGGAGCGCCTCCGACACTTCGAGGGACACCAGCATTTCTTTGAGAGGCGGCACCTTGACTTTTGAGAAGACACCACCGACACGGTAAGGGGCGGCACCATCACTTTGAGGGGCGCCACGGATGGTTTGAGAAGCGGCACCATTATGTATATGGAGGGACGCTACAGAAAGTTAGAGGGCGGCAACACTGCATTGATGAGTTCCTCCAAAACTTTGAAGGGCGCCACTGACACTGTAAGGGGCGGCACCAGCACTTTTAGGGGGCGGCAGCATCATTTTGAAGGCCGCCACCGACTCGTTGACAGGAGACACCATCACATTTAGGGGCGTCACTAGCAGTTTGAGGGAGGCACCATCACATTGAGGGGCGCCACCGATGCTGAAAGGGGCGGCATCATCTTCTTGAGGGGCGGCATCATCTGCTTGAGGGGCAGCTCCATCACAATGAGGGGCTATGTGGATACCTAGAGGGGCGGCACCATTATATTGGTGGGTTCCTCTGACACTCCGAAGAGCGTCACTGACACTATAAGGGGCGGCACTATAGTTCGTTTTTCTTAAGTTTGCCCCTCACTGTAAACGTCTTCTTGAACACAGCACGAGAATTGCTAGCTGAATTACTGAGAAAACTGGTTGGCGCACAATGTATTGGATATATGAACAATATTTTCAAAATAAGTTTTGAGCACAAACGATGTAACGTTAATGTTAAACGCCGTGCAATTTATTAATTAGTTCAGACATAATTCCTGAGAAGTCGTCTATCACTGTGGAACTGTAGGTATGGGCAACTACGAGCTATGAGTCTGTGAAATAGTAAACAAATTTGATAAAATTGATCGTCTGTGAAATCTGGTGAAATCAATGTGCGCCAATCAGTTTTCTCAGTAATTCAGCTAGCAATTCTCGTGCTGTGTTCAAAAAGACGTTTACAGTGAGGGGCAAACTTAAGAAAAACGAACTATAACACTTTAAGGGGCGGCAGCATCATTTTGAGGGGCGCCACCGACTCGTTGGCGGGCAGCACCATCACATTCAGGGGCGTCATCATCTTCTTGAGGGGCGGCCTCATCTGCTTGAGGGGCGGCTCCATCACAATGAGGGGCTATGTGGATACCTAGAGGGGCGGCACCATTATATTGGTGGGTTCCTCCGACACTTCGAAGGGCGTCACTGACACTATAAGGGGCGGCGCCAACACTTTAAGGGGCGGCAGCATCATTTTGAGGGGCGCCACCGACTCGTTGGCGGGCAGCACCATCACACTCAGGGGCGCCACCGGCACTTTGAGGGCGGCACCATCACATTGAGGGGCGCCACCGATACTGAAAGGGGCGGCATCTTCTTCTTGAGGGGCGGTATCATCACATTGCGGGGCTCCACAGATGCTTAGAAGGGAGGCACCATAAGGTACATTGAGTGGGGCTACTAACAGATTTAGGGGCGGCACTGTCATATTGAGTTGCGGGATCATCACTTTCTATAGACGGCTGCTTCACTTGAGAGGCGGCATTATCATTTCGGAGGGCAGCAGCCTCACTATGAATGACGGCACCTAGCCTGCATGTGCGTGCTGCATCCTAGAGGGGGCGGCAACTGGGTCGGCAAACGGCTGTCACTGGGTCGGCATTCTCCGTGACTGGGTCGGCAATTGCCGACCCAGTTAACATGTTAAAATACGCCCTGATGCTCATTGCTTGTACAATGCTGATATGTTCGCTGATATTTGTTTTATTTTTTATAAGCTGCAAACGACGGGCAGATGGGCGATGGCATATAACTGACATAAGGTTAGGAAATATTCACCTGTATTTAAAGTCTATGGCGTTGCAGATAATGCGATAATGAGATGTCGGATGTAATCAAGTAGCTCCTGATTTGTACATCGCTATGCACCCATCGACCAGCGCAATAATTAGCTAATTGCCTTCGCTTCACTATAAGGCTCGCTCGTATTTCACCAAACAGATATCCTACATGGAAAATCGTATTTGTTAGGAATCGTTAACGTTTTTCGAAGCATGTGTGAGTAGTAGATTGATGAGTGATGGTCCTCTTGGTCCCATATACCTACAAGAGTCAACAAGAGCCTAACATTTACATGACGGTCTGCTGCAATTGATTCATAGCACGTGAAACGTCAGCGAAATTCATAGTCCTTTACAGATGGCAGGGGTGTCATTTGTACAGAGGTCGCTGATGGGCACGGGTCAATGCCGCAGTCGTGGGCGGAGCCTAATGTCATATGACGTATGAAAGCCTCTATCCAGGATGGAAAAACAGTTAACATTACGAGTCAATGACAAGTGCCACAAATATTTGAGTGACAAAAAAATGTATTTGAAGAGAAAGTTTCGGCAGGTCTTGAAACAGCTATTTCCTAAATATGGTTTAAATTAGTCCACGCATTTGAAAATAATCGCGAAAAATTAGGGTCTCAAGGCGTCTGGCGTTAACAGTAGGTGCCTATATACAGTCGGTAATGTAGGCACAGTCATGCCTGCGGAGGAGTGGGCACCGCCGATCCCGCCGCATATTTGCCTGGACGTTCAACCCGCGCCGCCCCCGCCGCTGTCACCAAGTCATCGGGCTCTCCGGCTGAGCCGGAACGCACTCTCCGGCTGAGCAGGAATGCAGGACGATCCTCCCCCGCCGCAGCGCTCCGGAGCCGCCGGAGCCGCCCGCCCGCGGCGGCAGGTGGTGTCGTGCGGGCCAGCCTACCAGCGCAGGTAGGGATGCGCTGCTGTGCGTATTTGCAGTCTCCCGGCGGCCCCCGGTCGTCCCGCAGCTTTTCGTCCGATGCACCCTCACTGCGGGCAGTGCGTGCGTCGAAACATCAATGCACTCCGGGCGGACAGGCCGAAGAGCACCGGGAATGACAATTAGCATCGTTCGGAAGAAATGCAGACGAAAACATGTGAGCAGCGCGGTGAGTTGTGCGCAATCGACGTGGAAAAAGACAAACAGGTTTTCGTGACGCTCTAGAGTCTAGAACAATCCCTTGGTGCTGCTGGAGTAGACACTGGTCTAGCTGAGAGGGTTTTAGAAACAATTGGTTAGAATAGTGTCAGTGTTATATATTCTTGGACATTTTTACCATACAAGACTAACAATAAGGTGTAAAAACTCAAAACAACGCAAAATAATTCGTATGCAAGTGATCCCTCTCTCAGGGACGTAGCCAGGGGGGAGGCACGGGGGCCATGCCCCCTCTCCCTGAAGCCGAAAAATAAAATGAAGTTTAATAAGGAATGATAAAAATAAAAACAACTGTACCACCCCCCAAAAAATAGTGGGCCAAATCCCGAAGAGTTTTCCTTTTTTGGAGGGGGTACTACACTGGGCCGCGACCTGTGGCCCCTCCCTGAGCAAAATCCTGGTTACGTGCCTGCCCTCTCTCACTTTCAATACCTATCTCTCCCTTCCGCTCTTACTTCCATTCTCTCCCTCTCTCTCTCCTCTCTCTCTCTCTCTCTCTCTCTCTCTCTCTCTCTCTCTCTCTCTCTCTCTCTCTCTCTCTCTCTCTCTATTCCTGCTTACGGTGTGAAATACCAAAGAGGGACAGTTTCAGACCGTATCATATGAACATACATGTATTTCTAAAATGTGTTCCAATGCTTTTGGATTTTTCTCCTCTGAGAACTATCTTTGTCATTAGCGAAGCCACTCTGGAAACATGTCTTTCTCTATTTTTCCTGTTGTTGATTCATTCAGTGTTACTCGCAACAGGATTATCATACCTTGTCAAAAAAATTAGCCTGATTTTCACTACATATACATAGATAAGCAGAAGCTTTTATGCAGTGGTGTGATTCATTCAATTTTTCGTCTTTATCCGCAAAAGAACATGAAAGACAAAGGAGAAAAGATAGAGGCATTGGCCGTTTCTATTTCGAGAGAGAATGGGCTCCCTTACAACCGTCGAGCTTTCACGAATGCCCACAAATGGTTAATGGTAGATAAATAAACCAAGCATAAGAATTACTACAAATAGATCTTCATCTTTCAATCATTAACTTTGGGTCACACGGCAATTTCAAATCGTACCATGCTCATCTGACCTCGCCTGCCTTACCTTCTCGCCAAGTCAGAACACTCGCCTATGACGCCAGTTGTATTACTATCTCTGCGTTTTTCAAAGGTATGTTAAGCTCACACTTCCCTTGACATCAGGAATCCTTTGTTTATTTGTTTATTTACTACCATCAACAACAAGTCACGCTCCACTGACAAAAGTTATGATATGGGTTTGTAAGTACGTATTCTATGCCTTCTGCGTATATGCGGATAAAGGGATGACTTTAATTGGATTCAGCTAAGTAACATACCTTCCTGTCTTAGCGCAGCGGAGAATTGTATGACCATTTCAGGCCATTGGCGTTTTGCGTTATGCCTCCCGATCTAATTGAGATGGCGATTTGAAGTCATATGAAAGGCTGCAAAAAAGAATGTACATTGCATCAGAGATGCATAAAAATAAAGTCAGAACAATGTAAATTTTCAACACGAGAAGTTAGGGAAGGAAATATCGCCAAAGTTCAAACCTCGGGCAGAAACATTTTGACGCCGAATTAACGATTTATCAACGATTAGCATTCCTTTAAACTTTTAAAGGGACTCTCCCACCTAAAAAGGTTAATGAATTGGCATGAAAGTGATGTCGTTCGTTTCAGAAAGGGTGAAAACGAATATCTACCAAATCTCATTGAAAATATTCACCGGTTTTCAAGATATTAGACTTTTATCTTTGTTTACTTTTTGGGATCTTCGTTGTTCCTAGCGACTTTATTTGAATGTGCGGCACTTGTTGCGCGCAAAGCAGCATATACCACCGCGTGCTTCAAAGCGTTTTAGTAAAAGATTTAAAGTCGTTAGATCTGCGCTGACGTCACACATTCAGAGGGGGCATTCCAATGCATTAGCCCCTCTGAATCCATGTGCTGCAACTATGAAATTAGATATTTTCGATTTGAGGGGCATTTCTCGATGTTGTGAGTGCTCAAACCGGCAAGTGCAAGCCAGGGACCCCATTTTGGCTATCTCAGCTCAAAACTTATTTTAAGGTGGGATGGTCATTATGATGTGTTCTTAACGTTCGAACGCAAATATTCTAATTATTCTCAAAGAACAAGACATAACGTTTGCCTAAAAATGCCGCAAAATTACAAACCACTTCGCAGTGCCTACAGTACCTTACACATCTCCGGAATTCCGATCATCTGCACATCAATAATAAGTCGTCTCCATGAGGCAGCCAAGATTCTTACAGATGAGGCAGCTAAACCATATTTAGTGCACGGACTTTTCCTCCGCCTCGGGACATTTTTCGCCCTCACTTTAGATTGGCGTGCCGAGCGACCAGCTTCAGGGCTATCGCGGTTACGTCTGTGGCGAGGCAATGCCTCTTGGCACGCAACAGCCTGGGAGGGCAGACCGACTCACTAAAGGACATGGGAAGTCAGCCGTGGCACACAGGTAAACTATGGCAGACCACTGGCAGACCAATGGGCGATTGTGGAGTTTGGGTCATGCGCCTGGCGGTGTTTAGTATTCGCGACTTTGCCGTTTTCTTATAGTTACGGAGCGAGCGAAGCGAGCGTAGTCTTTCCTTAGATTAACGGAAATTTCTGAGTATGAGCGGCCGGCCGGCCGGCCGGCCGTGGTCACGCTTTTGCGAGGCTTATATCTCAGCAACCACTTGACCGATTTACACGCGGTAATTTTTGTAGGGAAGCTTCATTCCTTCTACCAAGTATTGGACTATTCCCGATGCATGTGGGTGACCCCTTATGCACGTGCCACGTGCAAAACGAAGAGGTGTCACTTTTGTAATTGTTGCAATATCTCGGTAACTACTTGGCCGATTGCGCTGAAAGTTGGCATGTAGGTAGGCACCCACTAGGCAATGCATATCCATGTGCCAGAGTTGGGGTGCTGCTGCACGTGCGCACGTGCAGGGGTCGATTCCAGATCTCGAGAACGGCTGGACCGATGGCGCTCAAATTTGGTACATGGTTAGGGACCGGTTAGTAGGGTGCCGTGCAAAAGTCAGTTGGGACTCATTTTGCACGTGCGCACGTGCAGGGTGCCGCTTCCAGATCTCGAGAACGGCTGGGCCGATTGTGCTCAAATTCGGCACATCGCTAGAGACCGGTTAGTAGGGTGCCGTGCACAAGTCAACTGGAGGTACCCCCTCGAAATTTCGCACGTGCAAGGCTCACCCTCTCGCTCGCTCCGTTAGTCGCCCCAAAAGGCGTTATACTGGTGGATAGAAGCTTGTATGCCTAAATATAAGAAAAAGTTTTTGCATCAATCATCACTCAGCAACAGCAAAAGCAAAATCTAATCTAATCTTTAGTAAGTTGACCGCAGGGAGGACTTCTGACGATAGGGGAGGACTTGCCTCTGCCTCTGGGGATATCGGAAGCTTATTGTGGGCTCAGATGGTGACACGTAGCCGTGGGTAACCAATAAATCTTCGTGAGTAAACAGAAATGCGTTTGAACTTTATGCATGGTTCATAGGGCGATGCGTCTGGTAAGCTGGATTTAATCTAAAAGGGCTATATACCTATTACCTACAGCAACTACCAAGTACTAACATCACAAGAAGTGTAGGATGGAAATGAGTCACAGCGTAACATCTTATTTATTATGTGGCCTGAAAGCATATATACCAGCAAGTTCGGAGTGATTCAAACGATGCAATCAGTGTGGTGAGCTCAGAATGGGCAAACGTGTAAACGGTCATAGCGCCTTAGAAAGGCGCCGTCGTCAGCTGGGGGCCATAAATTGATTTCTTGGCCCGTTGGTCTCAGAGGGCGATTGTGACAACGTGCACTTTTCCGGGGGATCTCGAGTCATAATTGCTAATGGCTGGTACCTAATGTTTTATTTTTTATTTGATTTTCAATCGAGATGCTGTTCGTGATCGCCTTTCAGACTAACGAGCTTCAAAGAGCCGGATGCCCCCTCCCTCGATGCGAGGTGCCGGGTGCCGGGTGCCCCCCCCCCCCGCGGCGCCCGACGGCCGACATTGACGAAACTTCACGTTTTTCGGGATAAAAAGAAAACTCAACATTTTTTATTAGGAACGTATGTTTTAATCTGCACAGCAGTAAGGAATCAAATTCCGCGGATTTTTTTTTGCATGAAACATTGGGGGGGGGGGGTTGCTCCCTCTCGCAGCGTCCAGGACCGCCTTTCTGGATTCGCCAGTGAATAAGAGTATCCAGCTGGTGCCGAATTGGAAGAGAGAGGGTCAGCCACCAAAATTAATGGCCGGATGCTAACTTTTCTCATGCTCCTTTCCCCACCTTTCCCGTGGGGATTTTTCGATTTTCGATTTTCGTGTGAAATAAAAATCGCAGCAAAGACGACCACTCGCTAGTAGCCCGTTGGGCGGCCCATTATGCCCATTGGCCATTAGGGCGGCGATGCCACCCGTGTTTTCTATACACCGAATCAAAATTTTGCGCTTTTCATTTTCCTCCAAATATTTTCAACCATTTTTAAGTGACAACTCACGTCGTCACATCGCCGCCGAAATAAATACTCAGCACTGTCACAAAGGACTCGGGCCAGCGCGGCTTCTCCGCACATCTTAGTTCAGAGCTCCGCCGCCAGAGGCGCCGTCATCGATCGCCCCGTGACGTCACGGGCTACGTCACGATCCGGCCCGTCTCCCTCCAGACCGGAATGCGCTCCCAGCAAAACAAACGGCCGTTTTTGCCAGGCCGACCGAGAGCGCATGCGCGCGCCCGCGGCTGCCAGCCCGTCGAGGTACAGTTTTACGCTGGGGCACGGTTTATCAATAAGCGCGACTGGGCCCGCGGCGGCCGGCGCCGGCTCGCGCGCATGCGCCGTGCGCCTGTCGGACCGGCGACGTGCCGGAGCGGCAGTCGTCGGGGAGCGGGGGCGCGCGAAGGTCCCGTGATACCTCTCCGCGCCAGCGCCATGTCGTCCGCCGCCTACGGCCGCGGCCACCGCCAGTCGTGCTACCTGTGCGACCTGCCCCGCATGCCGTGGGCCATGATCCACGACTTCAGCGAGCCCGTCTGCCGCGGCTGCGTCAACTACGAGGGCGCCGACCGCATCGAGATGGTCCTCGAGAACGCGCGCAACCAGAAGCGGGCGCACAGCTTCCAGGAGGCGCGCCACGCCGGCAAGCCACACGCCACGTCTCGCGCGCCGCACGACGCCCAGAACGGCGTGATGGCGGTGAACCTGGAGGCGCGCGGCCTACCGACAGGACCGGGTGGGCCGGGCGGACCGGGCGGGCCGAGCGGCCCGCACCCGGGCATCACCTACACGCTGCACCGGGCGCGCGCGCTGCCGGTGGCCGAGCACCCGGCGCCGCACCCGCGGCTGCCGCACCCGCCGGCCCACTGCGAGCTGCCGATGCCGCACCCTTCTCAGCTGGCGCACGGCCGTCCGGGGCCGCCGCTGCCGCCCAACAAGCGGCCCTCTGAGCGGCCCTCCGAGGAGAGCGACCACAAGCGGCCGATGCTGGAGGAGCTGCCGCCGCACCACCGGCCGCCGCTGACACGAGGCGAGTCGCTGCCGGCCGCCGGCTACCCGTACGACCAGCGCTTCAAGGAGAAGCTGCCGGCGCGCGTCTACAGCCTCGACAACAGCCACAAGCCGGCCGGTGAGTGCCCAGAGGGCTGGCAGGGTCGGTAGTGGGGGCCGCCACCCAGCGCGCTGCTGGTGCTGTTGTTGCTGGTCAATGGTGTAAATCGTTCTTGGTATCTTTTCGTCTTGCTGTCTCATTCTCTTGATATCTCTCATTCTTGGTATCACTAAATTTTGCTCTTTATATTGAGTTTCGATGTTTGGCCTATTGTGCTTACTTCTATTTACGTGCTTATCCGGCTACCTCATAACTGCTGATCATTCAACAAGCCTTTTGTCTTGCCTCGTAAGCTGCTAGACCTTGAAACGTTTCTCCAAATCTTAAGCATTTGACATTTGCTAGATGTACTTTGTGAGCCACGTTCTTTTCTGTTCCCAAGATCTGAACGGTTATCAATCCGTGAAGTTATCCAATTCATCTGTCATCGCTCACATCGGCATGCTGTACTTAATGACGTCATACCCGTTACCCCTGTCCCACAGTTTGTCATAGCTGTCACTCCTCACATTACGCCGGTCACACGCACATTTGTCCGTCCATCACCAGCTGTCATTGTCGCCACATCACAGCTCGGCATCATCATCAGCACATCAATCATTCTTCGTTATCCCGCCCGCGGCCTAATGGACTTCTTAGACACCTTGTTCATCATACTAGGGACTTCCGCTGACCTCTCGACGACCTGAGGACACTTGATCGTCATGTCAAGGAGCTTGCCGCGGGGGCTTGTCCCGCCTCCCTCGCCGTTTCTAAACCTCCCTCCCCTCCCCGTCCTCATCTTAGCTAGCTCGCCGCGCTCCTCTCGACAGCATACCCAGAATTCCGCGGCGGGCGGCCTTCGACGAGAGTGAAAGCCACTGGGATGCCACTGGTGCCGGGGATCAGGGGACTGCGCCGGCGACAAACCGGCTCGGCCCGCCTCCCGGCCGTCTGGTCGCGGTGCGACTGCTGATCTCCCGGGCGGATCGGGCGGAGTGGCCTGCCGGGCCCGCAGGGGTGCCCGTCACGCCGCGCGCCCGGTCGACCCCTGTTGTCCTCCGGGCTGCCGATTCATCATGTTGTTGCCGCCTAGTGAGATGGCATTCCTGTGCGTACCGGGCCGGCGCCGAGCGCTGGTTCCCAACTCGCGCCGCGCCGCTCCGCCACCCTCCGCCGCGCGCCGCTGCACGTCGCCGCGCGCCGCGGCACATCTCGCCGTAGGCTGCCGTGCATGACGAGCCCAGCCGGCGGCGGCGGCCGGCGTGCACGGCACTCACGCGTCACGTGCGCTCTGACCCGTGGCGGTGTGACGTGGCGCGTGGCGGCGCCGGTTCCGCGTGCTGAGCCGACCGCCGAAGCCGACCACTTTCACGGTCACTGCGCGCCGAGTCGCCGGTGCCGGTTGGTCGGTGGACGGTGACCGGAACAGGGTGGACGTCGGACACGGTCCGTGGCCGGCGGACGGTGGGCGTTCAGCGGCCAGAGACGCTGCGGGAAACTACGCGACGTGTCTCGTCATGGCAGACCCCCGCGACGCATCCGGGAGAAGGCGTGCCAGCCGCCCGATCGCCTGTGAGCGGTGCCAACTTGTCGGGCGCCGGCGGCGGCACGCCCACGACAGCCTGCCTCGTGCTCGGTCACGGCGAGCGCGCCCGGGTCGAGGACAGCCGCCGCGCGGACCTTGCATTCCGAGCCGCGGACACACCTTGTCCGTGAGAGCCGCCGGAGAAACGGCCGGGCCGCAGGCGGCCTGTCCTCGCGCCTGTTTGATCTGCGGCACACCTGGCTGTAACATAATGCGACGTTCGTGTGGCAGTTGTTGCATGCACACAAAAAGCGTAGTAAACGGCACAATACCAAAGAAGCCATGAACTGCAAACCGATTTCAAAGAGAGGAAGAACTCGGCGTGTAACAATAGCCCTCATGCGCTCCAGTGCTTAACAACAATGCCATTGTATGCTGTAAGCATGCAATAACCAAGTCTTACTTTTGTGGTTCAATAATTTATGGAGCTCACGCCACATTCACAAGTCACATAATGTTATCAATAGCTCCGGGAATCGTGTCGGTGCCAAAGTCCCCAGGACGTAACCCAAATCGGCTGCCACGCGTCTTCCAAAGTCCGCCCTAACGATGTGCCTCACATGCTGGCCTCAGCAGAGGCCGCGCTGAGCAGGCGTTTACTCCAGGGTGACCGGGACGCGCCTCTTGCCGCGCCCTGTCCAGTGTCCATTCATCCGGTGCGGTGGCGCCGGGAGCTGACGTGGCACCCCAGAGCTCCGTCCGGAGGGTGCTCGGACGTCTCCTGAGGCGACCCGGCCGCGGAACGGACGCCCGACACTCACCACATCCCGGCCGGCGGGATGCAGCTGCCGCCGAGAGAGGCCGAACGGCGCCGCCGTGACGCCGCCGGCGGAAGGCAGCTTCCCGTCCTATCGGCCGGCGCTTCCTCTCCTCCCGGCAGGCGATCGCTTCCGCTGTTCTGGAGATGCGTGACCTCACTGGGAATGGTTATCTTTAGGAGTCTGGGGACTGGTGGCCCTTGTCACCCCGCGGGTCTCTGGGTACGCCTCGGGGGCGCGTCTCACGCTGTTGAGAGTCCGGCGGTGGCGTCGCAGCCTCACCGGCTGCCCGGGACCCGCAGGTGGCTATGGGAATCGACCCAAGCTCGCCGGCCGGGCGGCCTCACCGCCGCCGACCGGCCGGCCGTGCAGGAGACAAAAGCGGCGCCCCCGCGGCCTTGGTGGCCGCTGCGCCGGCCTGTCGAGCCGCTACACCGTCTGGGAGATGGCGGCGATAGGCGGCCGGTCATCGGAGCGGCACGGAACTGACCGCGGATGGCTGGCTGTAGAGGTCACCCGGCGCCCGCCTTCCGCCCCGCGCCCTCCGCCCGCCTTCCGCGGGAGACGGACCGCGGCCCGCCCCGTCCCGTTCTGAAGGGTTACCGGCTATTTGCGGAACATGTTTGGACTCTGGGCGGTTTTTGTGTCTAGCTGTCGGCGGCGAGAGGCACATCGATCTCTGACCGTGCCGCCGCCGGAGCCGGGAGACGGAGTTTAGTGCCGGGCTCACGCCCCCGGTTTCCTCCCCTCCTCTCTCTCCTCCCCTCCCCTCTGCCGAGTCTGGCGAGTGTGCGCGCTGGCACACCGCCAGACCGTGCCGTCTTTGTTCACCTGGTAACAGACCACGTGACGCAACGCCTGGCCATCCTGTCCCGAGTCCGGTGGGGAAACCGGAGGCTCTGCTGGGAGGGCACGTCGAAGGCATCACGTGCGCCCCGGCTGCTCCCCCAGTGGGAGGGGGGGGGGCGGACGTGACGCCGGTGTAACGCGGAACACGACCCCGCCGATAAGGTCATCCCCACACGGAGTTCGTGTCACGCCCCGGGCGTGCCGCTGCATCCGTGACGGGCGCTACGTGACACCCGTCTGCCGTGACGCGTCACGTGCCGCCGGGAGGGGGAGGGGTGCGGCCGTGTCGGAGCCGGCCCAGCGCGGCGGTCGGCGGGCGCGCCCTCGTGTACGACGGTAGCCGTCTGTGCACCTGACGGCCCGTCGCGCGCGTCTATTTGCGGACGCGCACGTTTCTCGGACGAAAACAGTCGGCGGCCGGCCGCGCCGCCGCGCCGCCCGGTCCAGCCTTGACCACGTCATCGCGGCGAGCCAGGCAGCTGCGCAGAAAAGTTGGCCGCCTGCCAGCCGTGACGTCAGCTGGCCTTGGGGCGCCGCCAGCTGTTGAGCAAGCTGGGCTCAATGGATGCTGGTGATTCGGCCGTGGGTCGATGGCGGCCGGCGGCGACGGCGCACTGCCGGCGGCGGTCACACCGCGACCGGTACTGAGTGACGTCACTGGAGAAAAACGGGACGGGCTTCCACCGGGACTGGCTGTGAGCACGGAGCACGGAGCACGGAGCACGGAGCACGGAGCACGGAGCACAGGGGCTCAGGGCAGGGACAAAGCTGAGATGAGGAAAATATATGCCACTGTAGGTGCTAAAGTGCGTTATCGATACCAGTTTGTAAGGTTTCCTTGTCAGGCCTATATTCATTAAAATGAATAATGATAAATAGACAGGCTTAGGAAACGACTGCACGTGGAAGGAATCGGCTGAATGTCGTGCTTGTTAACGTGTCCTCAAATATGCAATATTACCAGCGTCGAGAGCGTGTCAGGACAAACTTAACACCTAAACGGTGACCGGTTTCAACATTGGCTCTATTGGCGCTTAGATTTACCAACAAAACATTGATCCAATTTCACAGGTGAGCTCACGGTTAACTAGACATAAAACTGCGCGTGTCTTTCTGCGGGGATCCTGGTCGGAGCCACTGTCGGTATACGCGGTCCGCAGTCGCTGCCCTTTTTGGCGGCTTGTCATGCTGCCATTGTCCCAGTTTTGTTTTTCAGCAGTGGCGTCGGACGCGTCATGTTCTGCATACCGTGCGCTGGCAGTCTGTAAGCCAGCCGCTTAGCGCCATTTAGGGATGTGGCCTGGGCATAAAAGTGAAGGGATTGGCTATCCGAGACTGAAAACTCGCGATATGTCGTGCGCGTTGCACGCCTGTTTGCTACTTAGCTTACGGGAATGCCAAAGACGGCTTGGAAGTCACGTGAACCCCGTCTGTGTACATAGGTAAAGGGTTCAAAAGGACCCGTTCCAGGCTTCGCTCATATGGGCATTGGGCAACCCATGATGATTATCCTAGTTTATCCTAGTTTTTGCTTAAACGTATAACTCCCGATCGGACGTGTCAACGCCCTAATTTATATTACATAAATCTCTGCGTGCTTTATTTCATTATTTTTCATTTTTGTTGTCGTGACCAAATTAAGTGTAACATGATTCTTCTGCTGTTTTTTGATTGAAACAAATTTAATCAATGTCTGGATCGAAATAACGTGTTGTCCGTTCCTAGGAGTCGTCATGCAAGCATTGCTCAAAGCCAACCATTAGTAAATCACTCCCTTTGTTCGTCGTTCGACCATGACTGGCATCGATAGTTTGGTTTTGTTGCTCAGTTTCGCTTTTTCAAATGAGCTCGCCCGTAACATGGCCGGACATGCGTGACTCTGCTCCATAAACCAGCACGGCACAACATAATCAACCGGCAGCAAGGGATCAATGAACCCTACTTGGCCGGACCCCACCGAAAAGCATTCATCACTGGACCCGGCTGCCAAACTGTTGCCAACTTGGCGCATTTACGAGCGCAAAACTAGCGCGTGAGCGATCACATTTTGTTTGGTGGCCCGGCGCCGCATGTCACGTTCTCAGTACAGTGACCGGCGACTGAGCGCGGCCCGGGCCGACCGTGCACGCGGCGTGGCGTGTCACTGCCTAATTTGGCGCACATGCGGCCAATGCGGCGCTCCTGGGTCCCGGTGCGGCCGCTAATGAAGCGCTCGATATTCATTTGTACCGTGGCGGCACGCAGTGGCCGACCGGAGCGGGCTTTGGAGGCACGCGGCTCCACACGGATGGCCTCTATGGTCGAGTGGAGACGGCTCGCGTGCCGTGGCGGCACACTATGCTCGACCGCTGCACGCTGCACCGGCGACCACCGTGCACCGCCGCCCGGTAAACGACGACAAAAGATGAGTTATCGCCCCGGCAAACTGTACAGCGGATGTCACACTCATCCAATCAGGGTCAATAACAAACGGTTGCCACGGCAACGGGCGCGGCGCGGCGCGATGCCCGCCCGGGCGCCCTCGCTTGGCACGCGTCCAGCTCTCTCAAATCTGGCCAGCTCAGCGCAGCGTTATGCTAACAAACTGGCTGGCTGCGAGGGGCCCGTGTCGTCGGCCGTGACCCGCCGCCGCCTCTGGAGCCCGTCGCCTGTCGGGGCGGGGGGCGGGCCGGCGTGTCATTCCGGCCGGCCGGTCGCCTGCCCTCGACGTCACTGTTTACCCCAGGCCGGCGGTGTATGTATATTGTATACAGTGAGCCGGCAACGCCCGCCCGCCCGACCCGGGCGCCCCGGTCACCGACCGCGTGACCCCACCCCGCCCCGCCCCGCCCCCGCCCGGCGGGAGGGCGCCGCTCAGAGCCGGCCGGCGCACTTTGGACACCTGCGGCGGCCAGCGCTGTGACCTTCGACCCGGCCGACCGGCGCGTCTCGAGTGGCCGGTTCGGGGAGCTGCACTGAATGACTGGGGTCAGAGGTCACCGGGCCGCCGGCGGTGCGGCTCGCGTGTCAGGATGGGGCATCGGCACCGATCGGTCACGCGACCCGGTCAGGCCAGAGGTCACAGCGACTGTGGTCCGAACCGAATGGTCCTCGTCCTGATAGGATGGTTCGGGTGCCCCACTGGCTCTCGGGTTCATATACTGAACCGGCTGTCTTCGCTAACACTCAGCAGCCTAGTTCCTCTGTCCTCTTCTCAAAACAAGGCGGACATGGCCCAGTCACGTCTGAAGAATGCCCTGCTAGTAACAGAGTTCTGTGACAAATCTGGCGCAATCGTATACAGTGCCAAACACGGCGCGGCGCGTCACTTGTCGCCGCTGCAGGCGGTAAACACACGTCTGATAGCTCGCTGTCCGGGCCGCGGTTCCAGCGCAGGGCCGCCGCTGACAGCGTGGTCGCCGCCTCTGTCCGGATAAATAAACCCCCTCTGGGTCGGCCGAGCGCTGCGAAGCTCTGACCCCGACCCCGCTGACGACTGCAGGGTGACATCACGTCCCCCGCGCGGCAGCCGCGCCGCCGTGTTCCGCCGACCTCGGCTGGGGTTCAGTTCGGACTTCCCTGAAGCCCCGCGCTCCGAAGCCGCATCGGCACGTCGCCGGGATCGCGTGCGCGGCGTGCGTGCCGCAGTCGAGACGTGACGCGGCGCACCGGCCGCCGGCGCGGCGTATCGAGCGCACGTCGCGCCACGCGCCGCCGGCGACGGTTGTGGCGCGCTGGTGTAATGGAGTGTCGGTCAATGGCGCATCGGTGCGCCGCGCCGTCCTGCACGAGCCTCGGAAAGCCATGCTGTGCTGGGGGTCGAGATGCCTTGTATTTGCGGTACATTAATGCGTCGTCAGAGTTGTTTGGACGGCGAAGGTATATCCAATGACGGTGACCTCATGCTACACAATGATGTCAATATCACGTTAGATGACGCATTGTTTCGTGAGCCTGCAAGTGCTTTATTGTTTTGGCCTCCATTCGGTCCTGCTTTCATGAGAACATATATGGTTCTCATCACTAAAACTGCTTTCATGAACCTTTATCGCTAACATGTGCCTGATCTGATCGATCATAGACAAAGACATCGAAGATCATATGCAATTTGCACAAATGTCTTGTAGAGGACGCTGAAAGATTGACATGCAAAACGTGGGACACAGAGGCAGACAGAGGCGAGAGCAGCATTGCGTTCTTTTCACAACTTTCTGTAACTCCTTGTTTCACATGCCTGACCATATTCCGATGATGACATGGCGGAGATGGTTCTTCTCATGGCGAAAGCAGCCCCTTTGATACCGACAAATCTTAAAGCCGACACTCATTTAACACAGACTCTTTGGATTCCTTTCTTCCTTCTTTTTGCCGGATCCCTGGACTCGAGTCTTTTCTCTGATCTTCGACGCCAAACGCTGACCTCAATGACTGTCCTCTGTACTCGTATCCTCTGTACCGCTGACCTCTGGGGCCGTCCCCTGCACCGCTGACCTCTGTGGGCCGTCCTCTGTACCGCTGACCTCTGGGGCCGTCCTCTGCACCGCTGACCTCTGTGGGCCGTCTTCTGTACCGCTGACCCCGTCTCCTCTGTACCGCTGACCTCTGTGGCCGTCCTCTACCGCTGACCTCTGGGGCCGTCCTCTGCACCGCTGACCTCTGTGGGCCGTCCTCCCAGGCATGGTGCCGGTGCCGCTGAACGGTCTGGCCGTCTCGACATCATCTGGCGCGCCGCCGCGCAGCTCGCCCTCTGGTCAGCTGCCGGCCGGGCCGGGCGCCTCTCCGATGGCCGCGCTGCAGGAGCTGATGCCGCCCGGCTCACCGCGCAACAGCGGCAGCCCCGGCTCGTCCTCGACCCGGTCCGTGTCGCGCAGCTCGCAGCACTCGCCCAACTCGTGTGAGTGCCCCCGGGAGTGCCGCCGGGAGTGTCCGCCACCCCGGCACTCCCGGCCAGTCGCTATGGATGCTTTTGGCCAACCGGCGTGATGAACTGCTTATTGGCCTTTTTTATTGCCCAGGTTTGTAAAGTCATGTTAGCTGATTTTAGGTCCAGGCGTCGTTAACTGTCGATGCTTTAATCTCTTTTCCGCGTTTTCATGCTAGTTTTTGCTTAGTAGCCAGTTGTTTTACACTGCTAGATTATCTTCAGTGCCGCATGTAGTCTCAATTTCAACACATAACCGCCTATTAACATGTTAACCGTCGAACTTCTCGTCCTTTGCCCGCACTGACTCCTATGGATATCCTTTATGCTCAACTGTGATGTTGTTCTCTTTCTAGGGACTCGTGACATCCTGTTTCTCAGCGCCGTTAAATGGCACTCGGGCAACTCCTACCTTCGTTCACATGGTCTGCCTAATTTCTTTCCCAAACATTATTCGCCCTGAACCCACACTTCGTGCAAATGTCTCCGACATTCTCAAACTTTGCGCCTCCTTCCGCCTGGGCCCATGCACCTCGCCCACAAATCTGCTAACGGCCCGCTTGAGCAACCACGTTTGACATGACTCAAGGGGCCAACGGATGGCTTGGCCGATGTAATTCATCAAATACTTAACCCGATAGCACTTCCGTTTCAATAAAACTTTCAAATGTAATCGCCTCGAGTAGGCAGGTCAACGTATGCTGATATTCTCAAGTATTCAGAGCATTCGCTGACCGTTGTTACTAGGACTTGTTTATCGAGCCAATCTTCAATCAAAGTACACACAGCACGATAGTGTGCACTTGTGTGACTTGACAACCAATACGGTGGGGACCTCCTGCAGTTTTATCATTTGAAATCGGTCACGATCAACATTCCTGATAAGGTATTTGCTTTGTACAATGTAGGTACATGTCGGACATTTCATCATGATGTTTGATTTTGCCGAACAAGCGATACATACTATGATACGCATTATGACTCCTATAAGTCACACTCCATCTGCTTGTACGTCTTCTGCTTTAGCAGATCACATTTTTTTTTCTACTATGGCTATGACGCGCAATTTCGCTTACGGGTTATGCCCACTGCTGTGCTCAGAATTGTAATCCTGAGTTGCCACTGGCATGCAGAAGTTTTCCACCCAGAATCCACCCATCCTCAGCCACAATAGTGTCGCCATGATCTCCGCTCGAAGGTCACTGTGGTCGTTGTTCCAGCCCCTCCAATCGAACCGTATACGGCGTCCGGTCGATTCCGTGACTGCGGCCGGAGCCCGCACCCGTCTGGATGGCTTCCAATGCCTCGCCTCCGTACAGAAGGCGATCGAACCCCTCGCCTCAGTCTAAGGGGGAACGTCCTGGGCCTCAGTGGCGCCTACAGAGGCAACTTCGGACTTACAGAGTGACACTGCAAATGTGGTGTTTCCAGAAAACATCAGACGTCTTTCAAGTACATATTTTGAAGTCTTGTCTTTTGTCGGGTGGCATATCTATCACATCGCTTTCTGGCTTCCTGGCCTAATCGGCTCCTGGCTTCCTGGCCCCCGTTGCGGTTACCCTCGCTACTTACGGATTCTTCGATCAAAGAAGCTTCAAGACCGTCGGCTGTTTTTTTCTTCTTAAAACTCTCGACCTGGAAGGTTTCAGGACCCTCGGCTAGAGTGGCTTCATGTCCTAAATAGACTTCAGACGCTCGTCTAGAGCATGGTTTCCGAAATCTCGCCTGATCTGAGCGGCTCCTCACGCCTCCGACTGGCTAGGTCTGCCAGTCCGCAGCCTGCCAGAAGGTGCGTCATCAGGGGCGTCCGACGGGGCGCCGCCCCAGTCTGGCCGGGTGACTCAGCCGGCGCCCGCTGGACGTTACGTCAGTGTGCCGCGGGCTGTCGGCTCCCAGCTCTGCGGGGGATGAGCTCACGGCCTGAGGAGACGGGAGATCCGCGGACCGATGGGGCCAGAGACGTCTGCCCTGAACGGCGAGGCCGTGCACTGGGTGCTGTTGCCACGAGAGGACGATGTCGTGAGGTTTAGTAATAGGCACTGCTCTGTGAATTTACGGCTTCAGTATAAACAGCTGACAAGGCCAGTGATGATGGGTTGCGAAAGATGAACGCTTCTAGGAGTTTCCTAGAAAACACTTTGCAGATCTAAATAGGACCTGTTCCTTTTCAAATAGTGTGACTTGGGTTAGTTGGCGTAGTTGCAGCAGTTTCAGTTGGAAATATTTCCTGATGTTTTTCGATAGCGGCCTGCACGGATATGGCCCGCGTGCTTATGTTGAGGCGCACACACGCGAAGTCCGTTCCAAGACGTGTCATGTTGCCTCCCGCTCTCTCTCTCTCTGTTCGTGTGGGCGCGATGCGGGCCTGATTACCTCGTGCCGTGCCCGGCCTTCTCCTGATTACAGTCTCACGCGCGCTCGTGTGTATGTCGCCCAGTTGCGTGTCTCTCTGCAGCGCCGCGTCCGTGCCGGCGGCCAGAGGGTGTGCGTGCCCCCGCAGCCTTCGTGCGTGTCGGACGGTAATCAGTTTTCGCTGGCACGCACGTGCGAGTAGGCGGTCTGGGAGGGGGTGAGACGTGCCGTTCTGCCACTGACTATTTGTTGTCTGCCGGCTGCGGCGGCTCCGGACTCGGTCTGACGGGGGACGGGTGATCGATGTTTGCCGGGAGGGGCGGCAGACACCCGCCGCTCTCTCACGCTACCTGTCAGGGACGTCACTTGACGCCGGGCCCAGTCACGTCACGATGCGCCCGGTCAGTGGTGTGGCGCCGGCACGACCGGGTCTGGGCCGTCACGGGTGGGCGTCGGCAGGGCGGAGCTGTGTAGTCAATATTGTGATGGATGACACCATTTGGACACAAAAAAACACGACACACTAAGTGACATTCATGAGGCACAATGCATATCGAGAAGCAGCGCAGAAATTGAACGTCATCGTCCTGATGTCCTTCATTACCTGTCCTCATACGCTGACTTAAACGTCCACTGCACTCAGGGTTGATCCAAAGTTACCTTTGCCATGTGATAGGATGCGTTATGGTGGGATATCCTGGTTTCGGATGTGGCGGTCTCCGTCTCAGTGTGGCGGCGCTGACTGTCCTGTCCTCCGGCAGCGGGTAGCGGACCGGGCGCGGCCGGCGCCGTCACCGCCGGACGCCGCTCCTCCACATCGCGCCACTCGACCTCAGAGGGCGTGGTGGCCGAGCAGGGCGTGGCCACGTCCACCGTCACCGACCCGGTGCCCAACGCGCTGCTCAAGTGCACCCTGTGCCAGGAGCGGCTCGAGGACACCCACTTCGTCCAGTGTCCCTCCAAGAACCACCACAAGTTCTGCTTCCCCTGCTCCCGCGACAGCATCAAGCGGCAGGGCGTCGGATCAGAGGTGAGGACCGATAGGTGGTACACTATAGCTTCTTTGCGTACAGGATTTCTAGTTGTTCAGCGTCAGCAAGTGATGTTCCGTTGCGATGTCTTGCGTTCTCTTGCGTCTTATTCCACCGGACAGCGCAGCACTGCGGTCAGCTCTTGGTGTTTGCTGCGTGGCTGCGGACCCAATGACCCGCGCGGTATCCAATTCATTATAAATGAGTCGCCGAGCGAGCCGCTGGACGAGTTTGGCCTGCGGGCTCGAACGGCCCCTGTCGTGATGGACGCTGCCGTTCGGGCGGCGATGGGTCGTCCCGAGGCGGGCATCTGCGCCACGTGCCACGCTAGTGGGGCCGAGCACGACATGAGCCTGCAAACTGCCGAGGAGGCGGCGCGGCGGCGCTGGCCGGCGGAGTCCGCAGGCCGCCCTGCAGCATGAAATCATGTCGGCATTCCGCGGCAGCGTGGTCACGAAGGGGCCTCGCCAGATGACTGGTCCGCGGGTCACCGGAGACGCTGCCGGCGGCGCTGTTAGCGTTCGATGGTATACAAACGTGTCACGTCCTCTGGCTGGCGGCCAGAGCCGGCCTCCTCGCCCGCCGCCCGACCGTTCGGCGTCATCAGAGCAGGCAGCGGACTCTGCTACGTGTGGCGGCGAATCCCCCGTGATATATTACAATCCAAAAATAGCCTACTTTCGGTTGGGTAACACCAATTAATTCACTCTTCGTGGCTGTGACCTCAACTTTCGCAACGTCGCCGTCCCAGTTCTTTCAGCCGGACTGCCTTTGCCTGGGGGTTTCTTTGTGAGTGGGCTCGCCTGACGGGGCGCCGTTTGAGCGGGGCTGGTCGGTGGCGTGCGGCCGGCCCGGTCACCGGTGCCATTACCCCCGGGCCGGGCCGGGGCACGGGCACGACCCGCGGCCGTCACGCCAGCAGGCGCCGCCGGCTCGGCCCGACCCGATGGCGTCCAGCGGCGCGAGATGGCGTGTCCGCCACCCATCCGCCGACACTCTGACGGACAGCTGGGCCCGATCGCAACCGGCACCGCGGCCCCCCGGCCACGCCAAGGTGTTTGGGCCGACCGAGCCGCCCCCGGCGAGCAATCGTCCCGTGTAGTGTCATTTTTCTTCCGAGCTTGCCTCTCCACCCGGGTTGTCCAGACGTAATCGTAGATGCAGTTGGAAGCTTCCGTTACTTGGTTTGATCGTTGCGAAATGTAAACAACTGCAAAACATCACTTATCCGCATCAGTTTGGGTTGCGTGAAGCAATAACATTTACAGGAGATGCATAGCATCAAGGAAATTGAAGCGCGAGTGGCGAATAACACACGTCCATCATCCCCCATCCCTTGACATCCGCACGCTAACGCCCCCACACGCCAAGCCCGTCCTTTGGCGAGGTTATTCTCGGCGTATTACTAAGCACTTGGCCGCTGGCACGCTCCGCGCTTCAGCCGGCGGGGAGGGGCGGGGAATTCGCGTGCACACGGACGCCGATTCTGGCAGGCGTTCCATGCGCGTGCCAGCAGCGACGGCGCTGTGCGTGCTGAGTCGTCGTGGTGCGTGCGGTCACCGGCTGGCCGCTTCCGGGTGACGCTGGCACAAACAGGGTGCTGCGGGGCGGCAGCGGCGGCCGGCCAGCTGGCGACGCCCCCGGGCACCGTGCCAGCAGGGGTCGGCCGCCGCGCGCCGCGATGTTGATACGTTGGGGCGGCTGCACTGCGCCGATAGGCGGCCGGTCGCCGACGCCGCCCCTCCTCTGTTGACGCTACGATAGGCCTGGCGCCGCCCCCTGCCCTCCGCACGAGTTGTTCACGTGTCCGTCCGTCCTGCTCCGACCGACGCGCGGCCGCACTGTGCACTGTGTACTGTCAACTCGACGCTGTGTACTCGACGCCCGGAAAGTGGGATGCTTTTTGCGTTGCGATGGCCTATCGCCGGCTATCGACTGTGGCCGGTGGTGGTGTGATGTGACGAATTTCCCGCTACTTGAGAGGCCTGGGGAACAACAGGGTGCCCTCTGTTCAAAGACGCTGACCCGATAGAGACCTCATGGTTCGATAGTGTTGTATCTGAACACACAATGTCGTAACCATCGCCGAATGTGTGTGCTGTTGTCCGTTTGATTTGGAGCGATAGTGGCCGATGTCTGACGCTGTCGTCTTTTCCTCGCCAGGTGTACTGCCCGAGCGGAGAGAAGTGCCCACTGCAGGACTCCAACGTGCCGTGGGCTTTCATGCAGAACGAGATATCCACCATCCTGGGCGGCGAGGATATACCGGTGAAAAAGGAGCGCGAGCCCTAGTCGTCGGGGCACACCATCCCCTGGGCGTCTTGTTTACGGGCTGACCGATGTCGCCCGATTGTTGCGTATTGCGCTCGGGCCGAGCTGCCCGAGCAGAGATCGAGCGCGCATAGCTGGCGCAGGAAATTGATAGGAGGCATACGACTGGTGGTGCTTGTTTCTTGATGTTACACGTCCTAGGTAGGGAAAGATCAGGCTGTCAAGTTTTGTGAAGCAAGCATCCTGCTGGTTTGTGGGAGAGTTTTTGCAGACGGAATGGCATGACAAAGATTGTCATCGTTGTACATATTTCGCTCTTTCCGGGCTAGAGCTGCTTCTACTTTTTATAGATGGTGAATGCCTAGTCAGCACGTTTGTATGCGGACGTGTCCGGCGTCTGTTGGTTGCGCGACTGGAGGGAGGCCCGGTGTTCGATTTCGTCGCGGCGAGCCGATGTGTTGTGGCGCTGGACTGGGGTGGTCGGGCGGGTGCAACTGGAGGCGCACGTGGCGGGCGGTCTGAGCCGAGGCTCCTGCCCTCCGCGTGAGCCGGCGCCTGCCTGCCTGCCATCTTTGTTGTATTTCTGCATTGTTTGTTTTGTCGATGAGCGGCAGGCTCGCCAGCGCTTGTTCTCTTTGGGACCACTGAGGTGATTTTTTATTCGGTGACTGATCTCACCACATGCACACATACCTGCACCTTGATTGATTAGCCCCGCTCCTCCCCTGGTTAGCTTGTAAGACCGCCGCCTGTACCGGTGCCGTCTGTTGTCGGATCATTATTTGGTTGGTGGCCGTCGCGGCGCATTGACGCGCCGCGCGCCGTTTTGATTTATATTCGAGTTTTGGCCGAGTTGTAGGCGTTGATTTCGCGCTGTGCGCAGCCGGCTGGGTGCATATAGCTGTGTTATAAGTGCGCGCTGTTTACCGCCGGGCTCGACTGGGCGGCGATTTTTGGTCGTTGAACGCGCGACATGCGCCGCGGTGCTTGCGTGGCGAATGCGATGCCACCCGCGTTGGCGGACATTTGTTTTTGAATTGGACGACGGACGGACGAACGTAACCGATTCAGAGCGACACACTTGGCTGTTCGGCTTTAGAAATAAAGAGGAGACTGATTGCAGTCGTTGCGTTTTGGCGTTGCATGCTGCCGGGAGTGAGCCGCGCCGGGCGACGAAAGGAATCCGGAGCAGACCGGCGCTCGGCAGTCCATTTTTCGCTGACGGTCATGCAAGGAGGCGGACATGTCTGCCGGCCGAGTCCAGGATGTGATTTTTATGGCGGCCGCGGCCGCACGGCACGGCCGTAAACAGTGCCGTTTGCGTTTTCGTGGAGGGCGCTGGCGTGACCCGGGTACCGATCATGCAACCGATAACATCGGCCGACGGGGAGCGCGAGCTGCTTTCGCCGCCGCCGCCCACTGCACCAGGCGTGGCGGCGGCACTGCAGAGTCGGACGCGCGCCTCCGCCACGGATATGACAGCGGGTCGTCTCGGCCTTCCTGACAGGGGGGCGGGGGGAGGGGGGGGGGGGGGGGAATTAAAGAAGGATGATTGTACTTTATTAAAGTACAATAATCCTTTAGATCTTACAAAATACCCGCTTAGATTATTTGCTTGATTCAGTGCAGTAGTGCGGTACTGTCTAACTTTATTGGTGCTAATTTTAAGTTTTAATTGCTGAGTTTAAAGTGACCATCCCACCTTAACATTGGTTTGAGTTGAAATAGCCATTATCCAAAATGGGGTCCCTGGCTTGCACTTACCGGTTTGAGCATTCACAACATCGAGAAATGCCTCAAGTCGAAAACATCTAATTTCAAAGTTGCAGCACTTTGTCTCAGAGGGGCTAAGTAATTCATTAGACGGTCCCCTCTGAATGTGTGACGTCAGCGCAGATCTAACGATTTTAACTGTTTTACTAAAACGTTTGGTAGCACGCGGTGGTATATGCTGCTTTGCGTGCAACAAGCGCCGCACTTTCAGCTGCCAAATTATTGCTTCCAAATAAAGTCGCTAGGAACAGCAGAGATCCCAAAAAGTAAACAAAAGTAAAAGTATAATATCTTGAAAACCGGTGAATATTTTTCGGTGAAATCTGGTAGATATCAGACTTGTAAACGACTCAAATTTTTTTTTGAGTCGATTCTTTGTTTGAGTCTGGAAATTTGAATCGATTCATCAAATGACTCATGATGTTAAATTTAATTGATTCGAATCAACTCATGACTCATCAAGTTCCTTGATGAAGTGATTCGAATCAACTCATGACTCATCGAAAAACGGTTTGATTCTGAGTCGATTCACGAATCAACTCAGAGTCGTTTACAAGTCTGGTAGATATTCGTTTTCGCTCTTTCTGAACCGAGCGACATCACTTTCATGCCAATTCATTAACTTTTCGAAAGGGATGCGGCGGAACACCTTCAATTAAGGGGGGGGGGGGGGCACTGCCGGCTTTTGGCCCCATTCTTTCCATACAACGCCCATAGGGCTAATGTAAAAATGCCAAAATCAAAGGAAGGCACGGTGCCCTGGTGCCCTCCCCGTTCCGCCGCCTATGATGGGATGGTCACTTTAACACGTTGGGGTTTGGAATACCTACATACAGCAACAAACCACTTTTTGAGTTTGGCACTCAGTCTCATGACATCTGACTGGCTGAAAAGGATGCTCAAGTTCAATATGCACAACAAGGAAAGATCATTGATCAACAACAATTTATGAAACAAACTAACCGTTAACCGTTTAAATATAATTCTTATGGAATGTGGCGTGACACATGTTTCATAATAGGTATGGGACCATTTAAATATAGTTTTAAGGGTTGTCGTGTTTAATGGTGTAACCTGCAGACAGAACACATACCCTCTTTGATGCGCAAGTCAACATCTCTCGAGGACGAACTATACAGCAGTGACGTTCCAGACGAGGTCACGCTGAATGTTCCAGCAGATATTTAGATCGTCAAATAAATATTTGTCTCTGCGCAGCATCTGAGGTTTCATCACTGACAGCGGAATGAGACACACCAACAATGACATCACAGTGATTGGATGACACCGTTTGGTTCATTAGCTAGGGCGTATCTGAGGTTTCACGTAGTTTTGGAATTGAGAAAACGTTGCTGCGCCGTGGAAAGTGACAGTCTTCAGCCTTCACTGTCGCGACTCACAGATAATGAAAGAGAAAGGAACATGGGTGGTCAATGCCATCTTACTCAAATGTTACAGTCAATGCTCAAGGACATAGCTCCCGGAAATTTTACGTCGCTGAAACTCACCAACTGACCGAAAAACACACCAGCGTGAGAGTAGTCAATAGCTATTCTTGCAGATAACGATGAAACGAAGGAAATGCGGGACCCGCGATCAGCTAGCAAAAGCAAATGTTCGGGCTTTCCTCTATGGAACAGAAAACGAATTTATAGCTGTTCTGTGGGAAACTGCACGTATCTGCAGACTTCTTGAGATGCCCTCGGGCCTTAGAGGACCAGAACACTGTCTTAGACCAAAGACAGCCCGAAGGCCGTCTCTAGCAATGGACAGGAGGGAGCCAGAGGACCGTCTTACAACAGACCGCGGAGGCGTCAAGGAACCGTCACAGCCGTTACAGGAGCCAAAGGACTGTCTCAGGCTTCACAGAAGTCAGAACACCGCCTCTGGCCGTGGATGAGCCAAAAGGCCGTCTCGGACCGTGGCTGAGTGAGCCAGAGGACAGCGAGGTGAGCTGCGTCAGCACCTGCCCAGGGCCCGACCGGCGGCCTCTGCCAACTGACCCGGCGTCAGTTACCAGAAAGACCCGATCGGCCGCCAAGCTCATAGGAGTTGGCACACTGTTCAGCGGATTATAGCGAGCGTGACCTCAGCAGACACATTGTGGGAAGCTACTCCACTGATTTCGGTAACACAACAGCCAATCAACAAGATGACACATTGATAAAAGAGCTTAAGATGGGCCATCGAATGCTTTGTCTGCGATATTTTAGTTTTTTTTTTTAATTCACATTATTTGAGACAATTGGTCAACGAATATCAAAGTCGGGAATATTTGACTTTGATGACCCATATAACCTCTAATGACCTAATTTCTCACTTGTCACCTGCTGCATATAAACAATAGAAACGCTCGAATTTAGTATGACTGCAGAATGCAGATCTATACCTAAGTTTGTTGGCTAAACTCACCATTGGACGACATAAATAAGCATACAATTTAAGGACGAATGACGAGCTTACCCTGATGTGTCACAACGTTTACCAAGAATCACAACCATAGAAGACATCTCAAATGCGTTGTAGTGAACTAGTGACTCCTATGTGTTGACCAAAGGGAAAGACTGCTAACCTAGCAGCAGAGGCATTACGCATACTGGATCATGTTGAAAGACATTGGTTGAGTGGGGCTATGCAGAAAGCCACTTATTTTCTGGTTATCGGCTGATACTGCGTTTACAAATGGCTGAACGGCTCTTTAGTGCCCTGAGCTGAACACATAAAGAGCTGACTTCTACGTCACCCCGATTGTTATGTCCGTGCATGACGTCAAAGTGTCGTGACCGAAATGTGGCCAGGTGCTGAACTGGCAATCAGTGTCGTCGATTCGTTCCATTTCTGGGGCGAAAGATACACTGCCACTGGTTCTCTGAACATTTACGTCACACCATGCTATATTTATTGATTATATTCATTTTATAAACCTTCACATTTACATCTGCAACTGTTTAAGTTTAGGAACTGTCGGGGATACAAATTACAATTGTGGAAGGTTGAAAAGAGTATACCCAGGGGCGGAGCTTCCTATTCAGTTGGTGGGGCGGCTGCCCCACCAACTTGCCATTTTGCTCCACCAATTTCCCCACCAACTCAAGCTAATTTGTAGGACTTAATTGCTTGGCAAACCAATCGTCTTTGCATTGAGGAGCTTTGGAATGTCTGAGTAATGCAAAATGTTATCTCTGTTATAAAAAATGGTTCAGTGTTGTATTTTATCTAGCTTAACAATCAGGCATTTTAGGTTTGACAACTTTTTGCCCCACCAACTTCCCTGGAAAAGCTCCACCCATGAATATGGTATGCCCATGTGTATGGTAAGAACAGCAGTCATACATTTCAATTTTGAAATCATGTCATTCATTTTATTTGCATCATTTCCCCTATTTTTGTATCATTTACTCATTTCACTCGTACAATCGTCAGAAGAGAGTGACCTATACCTATGTATGTCACAGTCACCTGACCTATCGGACAGCACACGGTGTTCAACACCAGTCATCTCCGCCAGGCACGGAGCGCATGCGTTGCGTCGACTTTCACTCAGCGTGCCCATGTCTGGGAGTGTAGTGAGGGGTGCCCTCGCTCTGCTGACTATCTGGCAACCTCGCCTCCTCTCGGTTCACCGTCTATCTGGCCACCTCGGCCCTCCCCGGCCCTATCACCGACGCCCGGCTATCGCAGGTGCTCCTATCATAAGTACACTTACGGGGGGGGGGGGGGTATCGCGGCCGACGCCGGGGCGCCGATTGGACCCCCTATCGCAGAGTCCACCTGGTTGTTGGCTGAACCCCCCACCGAGCTATCGGCGCCGCTATGTCGATGACCGTTCTATCGCGCCACCCGGCTGCGTCATGACGCCGCGGCGACAATCGCGACGCAGCGACGGCAGACGACGCGCCACTATCGCCGCTGTTTGCTAATTCGGCGGGAAATCGCAGTGTGACGCCGTGATAGCGAGACAGTGACGTCACAGAAACGGTCTGGGTATATTGAGACCGAGTGCCAGTGGGGACTGCTGCTGCGCCAGACTCAGTAACACTGGTGTCGAGGCACACCGAGCCGACTCCCCCTAAAAAAATATTAAAAATAAAATGAAATGAAATGAAATGAAAAAAAAATCGCGGCCGAAATCCCCATGGGTATAACGCTGAGCGCAATACAAGGTCCAAAGGTTCAAAGCTAAGACTGATCGAAGCACATGGTATTCCCTACCTCGAACACTGAACAAGTCGTAGTCATATATAAAATCGTTTTATTTACGGGTGCAGCATCCTTTGAATTTGGGGATCAAACGCATACCTTTAAAGGTAGTGTGCCACCTTTGAAAGATTTCCCGTTTTATTTTTCCTAGGATAAGAAGCTTCTGTTTTTACCTAATATCGCAAAAAAATCAAACATGGGCCTGGAATAGTGCCTTTTTCGCCTAAAAGTTTATCGGTTTTTCGATATGTATAACAACTGTAGTGGACTGACCTGCAAACAGGCGTCGGCAACAATCGCGAATGCGGCGCACATGTGACAATAAGCAAAGGTCATTATAGAGTTACGACGTACGGGAATGAGTTATGAGCTGTCTAATCGTTGACAACACATTGTCGAGCCTTAAACTGTAAGCCTGTATTGGTATTGTTTCTTTTATTTGGCTGTCGAACATTATTTATGGTTTGAAATATGATTTTATGTAAAATAATTGATACGAAAAAGCCGTCTGTTAAGTTATGACCCCATTTCACCACACGCAAGTGGCAGAAATGACAATGATCAGCTGACGCATTTTTCTTGGCCGAAGTCAGAGCGCGCGGCCCGACGCACCACCACCGCACCACAAAGTATGAGCAGAAGCCGCGCCCAAAGCCAGGGCCCCGGTAACGTGAGGTAGCCGAGTCGGGGCAGCGTGCGCTGACCCAAGCCGGGGCCGCAGCTTTGGGCGCGGTCTACCGCATCCCCGCGGGCAGCCCCGGGCTATCACATGACACCGGGAGGACGTGCGGCCCCGGCTTGGGTCAGCGCACGCTGCCCCGACTCGGCTACCTCACGTTACCGGGGCCCTGGCTTTGGGCGCGGTCTACCGCACCACCTAACAGGCGTGTTCGAAACCGCAGGAGATGATGATGAACGGGTTTATCGAAACTTGATTGGATGAGCATATCGGTAATAGCGATTTCAGTGTGTGCATTTATTGTTCATAGTGGTGTGAAATGTGGTTGGGGTACGACCGAGAACCCGTCGGGGCGAATTTCGCACTGGGGTACTCAAAATTTGAAGAATTTAAGACGTTTCCATGAGTTTTGAAGGTATGGATAAGTTCTAAAAATCCGGTTCTCCTTATCTGCGCCATTAACTCCATACGGTCCAGGAAAGCTGGCACACTACCTTTAACTGAATCACAAGTTTCGCCAAATGCGGTGAAACTGTTATTTTTCTATTATGATAGAACTTTAGTCCGAATGGATGAATGTATGCATGGCTTTGGGCCCTGTGTTGTACCTTGCAGTGTTTGTTGCAAATGACACCACGAACCCACCACCCGAGCTTGCGTGCACTCGGTTCAGCGATAATGATTTTAATCGGAAGTGTAAGGTATTGGGATTAATGCTTGTTTATCGTACCTACCAAGTTAAAATTCTTAAATGTAATGCATGTTTCACTTAGTTGACGACACGACCGTGCAGCAAAATAAAAGATAATGCCAGTAACAATGCACAGTAGCAGAAAAGCAGTGGCAGTACAGCAGCAACAACAAAAATAAAAATAGCGCATAGCGCGGCCTTGTTTAGATATGAAACACGATAGTGTAGAAACAAATAACATAATATTATCGAATTTTATGAGTCCTTTGTCACTGAATTAAAGAAAGTATTAAGTTGGCACCACTGGCACCCCTTTCCATGCAATGTAGGACGTCATCTTCTCGCAAGCACGTCACACTGCCCCAATAACGGTCACAGAGTCTTGTAGCGCAATCTTTACGAGTTGCCGTCACATTTTCGCACATTTCCCAACCGCGAAATGTAACGCGTATTTTGTTTACGCGTTACAGATGTTAACAGTCAGATGTGGACAGGGGCGGGCAATCGCTCAGAGGTCTCGTCAACACGCCAAGGCCAGTAACGCCACTATACTCACAATATTTAGACGCACATCGCACCATTTCAGTTTGGCACCCGACGCACTACTTTTGTGCCAAATCGTACCTGAAATGTCTCGCTTTGAAGATTTTTAGCGTACCATCAATCTGCCGGTGGCGGAAATTTAGTGCCGCAGGGCCTGTGTAGTTGGCGCGTCTCTGGCGCGTCGCGTTTGGCACCGGCGGTATTTTTGAGACGTTTCTGCTGCGCTGGATGGTCGCGAATAGCGCGGGTCCGGCGCGCGCGCTGCCGCCGCCAGCTGGCAGCAGCGCGGGTGTGACGAGCCGCGGCGCGGGGCGCGAGCAGGCCAGTCGCCAGGTCGGCCCGCCACCGCTGCCAGCCGAATCTGGAGCACACGGAAATAACCCTTACCGGTCGAACGGCCCTGCGGCCGAGGGGCACGGCCACCGCCGCCCAGCCCTTTGTCACCGTCGAGTGTTTGCGGGCCGAGGGGCTCGTCTTCGAACTGAGAGAGATGGCGGGTTCATACATCAAAGGCAGCTCCACCGAAGATTTATTCCGTTCGGTCTCATAACTGTCATGCATTATTTCTGGCACGTATAATCAAACCATTCTATTTTGAGTGGGTTCTCACAACATGTAGCATATTTCCTTAACGACCTCGAATTATTCATGGACGTACGTTCGCCACATACGATGATGTTGTTTTATCAGCGCTGTCGGAAAGATGCATCTTTTAAAGAAAACGTTTTAACAGTTACTAACAAACATCACCTTCACTTTGTATACTTCTGCTTTCAACCCTATTATGACGTTTTATTGCTAGCATAAAACAACGCATGCCTTGACTTTGATGAAAAAGGCTATTTGTATATCTATGTTGTTTCACAGCGTGAGGCTTTTAAGTCCCGCCGACGAAGCCCGATAGCCGTTCGTCAAACCCGTATCTGTAGTCTCTCATCCGAGCGGCACTGACCAGACACATCTGACGCTCCATGGGTGGCCCATCAGCCCGTCCTAGACACATACATCAGATGATAACGTCTTTATCGTGATGGAGCACCTGTGCACATCCTCAGCACATCTGGGAAACACTCGTGCAAATTGATTTGATTCAAATGAACCACATATCTTAGGATGATGCGTCCGCATGCCAATGCACTTAATCAGCTTTTCTTGAGCACCTGCATTCGCCGTCATATCATGCAACTAAAAGTCTAAAATGAATCATACGTGAAAAGGTGAATTCACTCAGTACTTTACTAAATAGACACTTTATCTGCAGCGGCTATCATGAGTTTTGATATCTTTGTTTGCTGCGATCTTCTTTGCAGTTTGAAAACGTATCCGCACCTTTCGAGATGTAATAGCACCTTTCACAACTCACAGTTGTTACACAATGCAAATTTCATCACAAGCGTCTATTCGTTTTATAACATCGATGTTATACACTTATGTAGTCTTTTTTAGTGTATGATGCATAACTATAGTCTTTTTGGTAAGTAACTACATAACTACTTAGAATTGAGGGCTCGTGCCGTCAGTTCGGCGAGAAAAGAACTGCCACGAAAGTAAAACCATTGCTCTCAGTTACAGATGACCGTTGGTATCAGCGCTGTTTGCCGATGACCTAAATACAGGCCCGTTTCCATTGCTAGTCCGACTTTGATCACTCATTACCGCCTGTTTATAGACGTCCAGGTTCGGTTGGTGTCGCGTGGCAGCCTAGTATGCTTTGCCTATCGGAATGGTGATAGCACAACCGAGATTGATCACTCAATACCACAAGCTAAACTGATCACTGGTGTTTGTATATGGGCGACGCAGTGAAACATGCTTCTACGAAACCATCGATGGGCAGTTTGTAATGCAGGTGAATAGGCATCCAGGTATGATTTTTGTGTCAGTCTAGAAAAAGAGGCTGTGCAGGCCAAAGACGTACACGAGTATAGAAGTCACCATTATCCACTAGATAAACTTTGTCTTCCCATTATATGCAATTTCAGATTTCTTTTGCGCTCCTAAAACAATCAGGCTTATAACAGGCGTTCTACGGTCATCAATGCGTCGTAGGTATTTAGTGTAGGACTGATGAAATACTTGAATGCCGCTCATTGTCATCTTCATTACATCCATCACAACTGCACACTTGAGGTTGTGCCTGCTCGTTCTTAATTATGGAATTCATAGGTACGAAGAGCCACATCACATTTCTCGACCGACAAAATACGGGAGGATTTTAATTAGTACGTCTGAAGAGCAGCGAGCGGCTGCGACTGCCATGTTTTGCGGCGCGGTGTTCCTACTAGAGTTGCAAAGTTTTCGCAATGGGCTGCTACCGGCACCGCCCCGCCCCACAAACATTTTCTGGGATACCGGCATGCTACCACGCCCCAAGCAAAAAAAACGCCAAATTACCGGCATACTAAAAACCTGCATTCTTGATTCTGGCTTACCCCTACATGAGATGCCACATTTTGACAATTTCAGTAACCGCCCCACCCAACAGCCACCCATTGTCCAACTTATTACAATTCAATAGCCTCTTAGTGTCCAAAGTTTGAATCATATGCTGATAATTTTTTGTGCAAAATCAAAAATACCGGCATGCTACCGGCAAGACATGCCAGATACCACGAAAAAACCTGCGGTAGTGAAAAATTACCGGTATGCCGGTAGTGCGGTAGGGAAATTTTGCAACTCTAGTTCCTACACGGGAGCCGTCACTGGTCTGCCGCTGCGGTCCCGAACTGCCGACAGACTGTCGAGCCGACACGGCTCCGAGTGTTGACCTAGGTCTGTCGAGCACGCCGGACAGCTGTCCTGTCCTGTGAACCAGTGTTCGCCACGGGCCGGGCCAGCCCAACGGGCCATGGGCCGGGCTGGGCTACGGGCTGGGCCGGGCCCCCAAATATCATTAGTTAACGGGCTATGGACGGGCCGGGCCAAGAGCTTTGTGCACTATGGGTTTTGCGACTAATGTCAAATTAAGAAAATTTGGAAACTGATGCAAACAAAACCCACTGGGAAAATACAAAAACTAAACCAAATTTAAGCAATGTGAAAGAAAACCTACTTGATATTGAATTTTGGGAATCTTGAGAATTATCCAATATCACATCATGTCACACATAGGAGGGTTTTCATAAAAATTCCGCAGCCAAAAAGATCAGAGAATCTCTAGCATCATTAGTTTGTAATAAAAGTTAAAATGTAGTCATCAGAATAACTTGCTTAGCACTACAACTCCAAAAACTAAGAAGCCACTCAACAATGATGGGCTACAGGGCTACATTAAGTTTAACACTTATATATGGCGATAGTGAGACAATTCCAACACAGTCTTTTTTCCTTCACCGACGGCTTTTTAACGAACAGAACCTTAAAAGGATACTCACAAAACACACTGTAAGTAACGAGGAACTCTACAGAGTATTTCGCGGTGAAAGCTTCTTGAAATGTCCATAAATTTGTCAAAATAAATCACAACAAACCAGCCCCTTCTCAACAAAATTTGCAATCATGGCGGCGGCCAAGGGCGGCGGCTGGCGGCGGCGCTATGTTTATGTGGCGGCATCTAGGTAGTATACACAACAGTATATCAAATAAATACGTTTTTTTAGTGAGTTTCAAGGTGAAAAACAAAATTAAACAAATAAAAAATAAAACCTAAATCACGGAGCCTGAAAACTTGAACGAAGAACAAAACAAAAACTTGATCATATATGTTTTATTATACAATTGGTCAAAATCGCTACCTGCCGCAGCTGCGACAATCAAGAAGTGTTCGCTCATTTTCGATTGATGATGATGATGCGTAAAAGTAAAAGAGAGGATGGTATTTGCGCGCGCATGGTCCGCATGTCCTTTGACGCGATTGGCCCGGTGCTCCTGCATTTGGTCAATTCCAGCATCTCTCTATCGGATGTCCCTCAATCCTGGAAACATTCCCTCGTACACCCCATCCACAAAACCGGTGATCCTTCAGATCCATCAAATTTCCGGCCAATCTCTATCGTTCCTATTATATCCAAAATTGTAGAGAAAGCCGTACATCAACAGCTATACAGTTACCTATCCAACAACCATCTCCTCTCCCCCACTCAGCACGGTTTTCGGCCTCGTCACTCGACTGAAACCGCGCTGATATCCATATCCGATCACATCCTATCCGCTACCGACCGTGGAGAGCTATCCCTTCTCTGCCTGCTGGATTTGAGCAAATGTTTTGATGTGATAGACCACGATAAATTATTGACTAAATTGCAGCTTCATGGTATTGATACAGCTTGGTTTTCGGCATATCTTCACGGCCACACCCAAAGTGTCAGCCTCACTGACGCTCTGGGTGGAAGAACTACTTCATCTCCGCTCCCCAACAGCATCGGTGTTTTCCAAGGCTCCGCCCTCGGCCCTCTTCTCTATTGCATTTTTGCCAACGACCTTAGCTTGTTCGCCGAGGATGCAGTCGTAGTTCAATATGCAGACGACACCCAAATTTTGGTCAGTGGAAAAAAGTCAGAAATTCATAACGTAGTATACCGGATGGAACAGACGCTAGCTTCTCTTGACCTCTGGTTCCGTGCCAACGGCTTAAAAGTCAATGCTGGGAAAACTCAGCTGATGCTGCTGGGTAGCGCTCAAAATTTGCGCAATGCCCCAAATGTTACGGTAAAATTTCGCGATCACGTTATCATTCCCGTTTCGGAAGCACAAAATCTTGGCCTGACGTTCGATCGCAACCTCACCTGGAACACTCACGTCTCTGCCGTCACCCGGCGCTGTTTCGGCATTCTCAGTGGCCTATCACATCTCAGGGGGCGCCTGCCTCCGTCCGTCATCTCCGTGCTGGTCAACGCCTTGGTTCTCTCGCAGCTTCGATACTGTATCACTGTCTATGGCAACGGTTCGAAGAAGAACCTTGCACTCATTCAGAAGACTCTAAATTATGGGGCAAAAATCATTTTCGGACGCAAAAAGTATGATCACGTGTCGGACCTGCTTGAGAAGCTGCGTTGGCTCAGCGCGGAGAACCTTGTGGTGCATGGCACACTGTGCATGGTGCACAAACTGCTGCGCTTCGGTGAGCCCGAGGTGTTAGCCGCCGGTTTGTCAACCGTGGCTGCCGCTAGGAGCTCACTAGGAGCGCAAGCTAGGGTGACCCGACAGGACCACTCACTATATGTGCTCCGATCTAGAACCGAAGCAGGCAAGAGGCGCTTCATCAGCCGTGGTCCGGTTCTTTACAACCGCCTGTCACCCGATTTGCTCGGGCTCCCGGTGCCCGTTTTTAGGCACCGCCTCAGGCGGCTGCTGACGGATCCAACCTGACTGAGTTGAGTTAACCATCTGGTGTGTATGTGTGCTGGTATTGTCTGTATCTATGTTTCTTGTATTATCTTGACTATGATGTATGCGAGTGTGATTGTGATGCTTGTCTCTCTTTATCTTGACTTTGAAACCACCGTTTTAATTTTTGACGAGAGGATGTAATAGCCGCTTTTAGTGGATTTCCTTAATACACGTCTGAGTCTGAGTCTGAAGTCGCAAAAGTACCCAATGACATTTCAAGCTTACCATGTTTTCTGGTTACGCTGCTAGCGATATCCATATCTTGAAAAGAGCCTAACATAAAATAGCAAGGAAAGTAGCAGATAGTTGTCCACAGAGATTCGGTTGACACGTGGGCATGAATTGAAAATAGATAAGATCAGTTTTGCTGATAAATGGATGGATTTTCTCTTTTTTTGGAAGACAGTGCTAAAGTTAGTGTCACCTATTTTGTATGCTTTCTCAGGCTTTTGATATTGCAGCATCTATGGAGTGAATTTAACAGCAAGGTCAATCCCAGACAGACTCATCAATTCCCATAAGTCAAGCTTTTTTTCTGCTGGTAAGTGCTGGGAAGTATAGAGTATGTGGCAAATACTTCCTTCAAGTATGCATTAGAGTCACCAATTATGAATGATAATTGCAGTGTCTTTGCCTGTTCGGGTCGGTAGTCTGTGCACCCAGCAGAGCCGTCCGTTCAGCACACGGTGTATTACACAACTGCCCGCCCCCCGCTCGGAACTCGGGGTTGGCCGGCACACGCACAACCGTACGGCAACGCCACCGCTAGGTGTCGTGCCGTACTGACACAGATGTCGCGCGAGTCGCCATCGCGCCACAACACCACCCCCCACCGACTTTACATCTGCATCACCAGGCGATCCGGGGGTCGGCGCACCCGGGTCGATCGACGTAACGGCTCAGCTTCTCTTCTCTGACCTCCGTCTTGTTTTCTTTCCTGCTCTTCTTTTCTTTCTTCCTCTCTGTCTGCTCTTCCATCTTGCCGTTTTCTCTGGTCATTCCCTCTCTGATCTTTCTGTTCTTGTCTCATCTCCCCTCCTTCTTGCAGATCTGTCCTTTCTCCCTCTTCTTTTCTTTCTTCCCTTTCTTCGGGGTTTTCAGCTTGACGTTCTTCATGATCATCTCTTCTTTGTTCTCTCTCTTCTTGTTTCTTGTCTGGGTTTCTTTCTGGGCGGTCTTCCCTTCCGTCCTCTTTCTCCCGTCCTCTCTCTTGGCTCTGATCCTCTCTCTCGTGCTCTGTCTTCTCACCAGCGTGGATAAGCTGGTCTGCGTGTCGGCTCCACACGGCTACGCCAACGTCTACTTCGTACGATACTGGTCCTGTCTTTGCTAGTATCTTCCCTCGTTTCCACTTGGGGCCTGAGTAGCTTCTCGCCCACACTTCTTGACCTTCTTGGAAGAGGCGGTGGCGTCCACCAGCATCTTCGATCATCTTTTCTTGAGCACCTCTGGCTGTTGTTCTGTCATCCGGTCGGAGGAGGTCGAGACGAGTCCGGATGTTCCGTCCGTATAGCATCTCTGCTGGGGTTTTGCCAGTAGCAGCTACTGGTGTAGAGCGGTGATTCATCAGGAACCGGGCCAGTCGCTGCTCTACACTGCCTCCTTCTCCTTGATTGGCCCGTAGACCGTTCTTGACCGTTTGTACGGCTTTTTCGGCTGCACCATTGCTGCTTGGGTGAAACGGCGCTACTCGGATGTGCCTGATTCCGTTTTTCTTAGTGAACGTCGCAAACTCTTCCGACGTGAACTGTGTCCCGTTGTCTGTTACGATCTGTATGGGCAGACCGTGTCGGGCGAACAGCTTCCTCAGCTCCTCAACAGTTCGTTCCGCAGTCGTCGACTTCATTGCCGTGACTTCGATCCATTTGGAGAAACTGTCTGATACGATCAGCAGCATCGTTCCCTGAAATGGACCGGCGAAGTCAACATGTATGCGCTCCCAGGGGCCTGAGGTCTGCTCCCATGGGTGCAGAGTCGACTTTGGTGGCGCTGCTCTCTTCTCCGTACAGGCTGAACAGCTACTGGCCAGATTCTCCAGCTCACGGTCCAAACCTGGCCACCACACATGTCGACGGGCCAGCTGCTTCATTTTGCTGCTCCCCATGTGTCCTGAGTGTATTTCTTGCAGCACTCTGTTCCTCAGTTTGGTCGGCACCACCAGTCTTCCTCCCCAGAGTACGCAGTCGCCCTCCGTGGACAACTCGTCCTGCCTCAGGTGGAACGGCTTCAGCGTAGGATCCACCGTTCCCGGCCATCCGGTGCGCACGTACTGGAGTACTCTCCCGAGTACTGGGTCCCGGCGAGTGTACACCTCCACTTCTCTTGCGTGCAGCGTGGGCCCCTCGTTCTCCGTGTTCAGTACCTGGGGGCACCATTCCTCTTCCTCCTCTTGTGTGACGATGCTCAAAGGCAGTCTCGACAGTGTGTCGGCGATTCCCATCGCATCTGTTCTGCGCAGCTCGACTTCATACGAATGCGCGGCCAGCTGTAGCGCATATCGCTGCATCCGTGCCGCAGCCAGGCTCGGCAGCTCACGGTGTGGGTTGAGAATCATGGACAGCGCTCTGTTATCAGTGACCAAACAGAAGCGACGTCCATACAAGTACTGATGGAATTTCTTGATTCCAAAGGAAACAGCCAGGGCTTCCTTTTCCAGCACTGAGTACTTTTTCTCAGTTGCAGTCAGTGTTCTTGAGCTGTAGCACACCGGGCGCTCCAGTCCGTCAGACAGGACGTGGACCAGTACTGCGCCTACTCCGACTGAGCTGGCATCAGTGATCAGTTTGATGGGCATCTGGGGATCGTACCTCATCAAAACTTTGTCACTGGACAGCACTCGTTGGATCTCTTCCACAGCTCTCTTGCATTCACGGCTCCACTTCCACTTCACCTCCTTCTTCAACAGGTTGTGGAGAGGCGCCAGAGTTGTTGCCATGTTCGGGATCAGTCTCTGGTAGTAGTTCAGACTACCGAGCAGTGTTCGCAGTTCACTGACGTCCTTGGGCTCTGGCATCTTCAGGAGAGCCTCGATCTTCTCCGGCACTGGCTTCAGGTCGGTCCCTGAGATCCGCCATCCCAGATACGTCACCTCCTTGAGGTTGAACTGGCACTTGCTCCTCTTCAGTCGCACTCCATGTTCTGTCAGTCTCGCCAGCACCTGGTCCAGCGACTTCAACATCTCCTCCTCTGTGCCTCCCATCACCAGTAGGTCATCCAAGTAGTTGACACATCCATCCAGTCCCTCCAAGATTCGGTCCATGGCTGATTGAAAGATGTCGCCACAGGAACTTATCCCGAACGGTAGCCTGTTCATGCGGAGAAGTCCCTTGTGTGTGGTGACAGTCGTCATGTTCTTCGACTCGTCGTCGAGCTCCATCTGCAAGTATGCATCCTTTAGGTCTAGTTTGCAGAATCTCTTCCCTTTTATCCTCACGAACAGCTCTTCGGGTGTGGGCAGAGGGTGCTTCTGTACCATCAGCTGCGGGTTGACTGTGATCCTGTAGTCTGCAGCTAGTCGGACACTTCCATCCGCCTTCGGCACAGGGACTAGCGGCGTTCCCCAGCCTGTGTTGAGGTTCCTGTCCACTTTCTCTGCCACACCTTCTCTCAGCCACCTGTCCAGCTCTGCGTCCACCTTCTGAAACAGAGCATGTGGGACTTGTCTCGCTTTGCGGAACACCGGTCTTGCATCTGGCTTCAGTGTCAGATGAGCTTTGATGCTGACACAGCCCAGTCCCTCTTCAAACACTTCCTTGTGTTTCTCCAGAACCACTTCCAGCGGCTCTTGTTCCATCATGTTGACTCCAACACATCCTGGCACTGTCACCTTCAACGCCTGAATCCAGTCTCTTCCCATCAGGGCCCTCCTTCCAGTCATGTCAGCCACCACCAAGCACAGCTTCCTTCGCACTCCCTGCTCAGCGGAGACTTCCACATCTGCTTCACCGACCAGTGGAATCATGTGACCTGTGAAGGACTTCAGCTTCAGCTGTGATGGTCGGATGTCGAGACCAGGTACCATCATGTCCCGGCTCACAATTGACACTGGGGATCCTGTGTCAATCAGCATCTGCAGCTCACATCCATTGACCAGCACGGACACCTTGCTTCCCCTTTCCTGCAGGTCCTGCTTGTCACTGACTTCCCACAGGTTCAGGTGCATCTCTGTCTGTCCTGCTTCGACTGCATGAACTCTGCCGCCCTTTTGCTGTCTTGGCATCCTAGTCTTGCAGCATCGAGCAAAATGGCCCATACCACCACATTTTGCACACTTCTTACCGCGTGCTGGGCAGCGCGGACCACCAGCACTGTGTCCACGGAACTGACAGGCCGTGCAGGGCTTCTCCTCCTGTCCCCTGTTGTCCTTAATGTGAGTGGCTGGCCTGGTCTTCTGCATCAGATGCACATGTTGCTCTTCCTGGTGGCTCATGTTCTTCAACATGTTCACAGTATGACCCTCTGACTGTGATGACATTTCTTGTGTCACACGTCTGGTTTCCTCCCACACTCTTGCCATGGTCAGAACCTGCTGCAGAGAAAGGTTGTCACCCTTCTCCAGCGCTTGATGAAGCAGCTTCTCTTGTAGGCTGGGCTTACATCCAGCGATAGCTCGGTCACGCACTTCACTATCTAATCCTGAGCCACTGAAGCCACATTTGCGTCCTTGGATCTTGAGACGGCTGACATACTGCTCAAACTTCTCATCCACCTTCATAGTCATCTTGTGGAACGTCATTCTCTCAGCGATCACATTTTTCTCTGGAGCTAAATAGCTTTTAAATCGTTGTACAGCCTCCTTGAAACAATCAGTCTCACCTGGCATCACCACGGGCTGCAGTGACTCAAAAATGCTTTGATAATCTGGCCCCATCATGTGCAGCAGGACAGCCTTCTTCCTTTCTGGGCTCGATATATCTGCTGCTATGAGATATATTTCGAGACTTCCGACCCACTTTTGAAAGTCATCACCAGCTACATATTCCTTAACACCCGGCAATCCAATTCCAGCCATGTTCTGCTCACTGTTCTTCTGTAATTCACTTTTGGCGCCTTGCCAGACCGCTCTCCGTCCCTCTCTTGTAAACAACTTTCACTGACCTTGGCCGCCAAACCACAAAACAGCTGACTGGTCAGCTGATTTCCTCTGACCGCTCTCCCCAGTCGACCCGAGATCAGCTGTTTCGCCTCACGAACAGCTGACTCGTCAGCTGATTCCCGATCACCAGCCGACCCGCAATCAGCTGTTTCGCCACGTCCTCACCACCGCCCTGTCCACATGGCACACCGCAAAAACTCAATTATTTCCCGGCGCCGGTATTTCTTCTCTTGTGTGGCCTTCCCTGCATTCCACCAACAGGCACGTAAAATCCGTTTCTTCTTCTCGTCGCCACGTGCAGTGTCTTTGCCTGTTCGGGTCGGTAGTCTGTGCACCCAGCAGAGCCGTCCGTTCAGCACACGGTGTATTACACAACTGCCCGCCCCCCGCTCGGAACTCGGGGTTGGCCGGCACACGCACAACCGTACGGCAACGCCACCGCTAGGTGTCGTGCCGTACTGACACAGATGTCGCGCGAGTCGCCATCGCGCCACAACAATAATGTTCACACACATCAGCTTGCAAGATAACTTTACTCATAGAATGTAGTTAATATAATCATGTAAACTTTTTATAGGTGTGTAATCATGACCTAATTGACTGAGGTGCTTGCTGTTACTGTTAAAATTTGTGCCATAGGTGCTTGAAATGATTATATTCATTGAAAAGAAGGGAGTCATGATTGCCATGTTAATATTCATGCAATTTGAATTGTTCTCAAAATAGTGTAATCAATCATGCTTATTATAGCAATAGACTAAGACAATAACTAGATTGCTATTTTTGTCGGGCCGGGCCGGGCTGGGCTTGGAATATTTGCCAAGAGCGGGCTATGGGCTGGGCCGGGCTCTGAACCCATGGGCCCGGGCCGGGCTGGGCTGGGGATTTTGGGGCCCGTGGCGAACACTGCTGTGAACAGCTGATGTGGGGGGGGGGGGGGGGAGGAGACGGTGTGGAGTTGGGGACAGGTGAATGATGCTGGGTTAGGTTGTCGTGTTTGTCGTATTTTCTTTTGTTTTACACTTTTTAGCGCAAACGACAGGACAGCATAAATTTACTTGCAGATCATGATATGTATGTCTATGGACTATATAAGGTGACACAAAACAAATATGATGGCAGTCTCAATCCAAGAAAATGTGCAGTGCGGCGGTACAGCACGGAGCGGAAGGGAGTGAGCACGAACTTTAGAAGATGAGCAAGGACAGCGACTAATCTGAGTCATACTGCGATCCAATAAACGTGACAAATTGCAAGTTTCTACAGTATCGGCCTTGCACCGTAGTTGCCGAAGAATGGAGTCATGGACTGAGACTGATCGCCTAAAACGTGTTCTTAGGCTACCAAGACAATATTCGTTGCATACAATATCATTCAGAGGTCCAGGTCAAGGTCAGGTCAGGTCAGGTCAGGTCACCAAAAAACAAAATATAGAAAAGGGCATGTGCGACACATGTTTTATGGGTCATTTTACTCATAGAATTCAATAGGCACACTCCATAAGTGATATGGACCACCTCTGGATGAATTTCAGGTCGAGGTCATGTCAAGGTCAGGTCAAGTGAGGTCAAATTTTGAAGTTGGTTGTTAAGGCCTAAAAAGGTGTCTATCTGATGCAGTTTTTCACGGCGAATCGAATGGTGCTATTTTTGTTTCCGTACGAGGTCTAGAACTTCCAAAAAAGTCATTTTTCAAAAACTTTGTGTGTCGTGACGTCATAAAATTTTGAATAACTCCCACATTTTTGAACCGATTCTTCTAAAATTTGGTATGTAGGTGCACATAGACCACTTCTCTGACATATATTCCGGTTTTTTTGATAGACGCAAAATTTTGGATTTTATAATGATTTTCCCAAAAAAGTCAGTTTTTTGAAAAAATTTAGGCCAAAATCCAAAATTTTCAAGAAACCGAGATAGCCATTTGATAGACAAAGTAAAATAACGCATAACCTTTTTTGTTACGTCTTGATTCCTTTAAAAATGAAGATGTTAGCGGCGTTTGAACTTTTGCCGTTTTTAAGGCGAAAATGGCGAACATGACGTCACTAAAACGTCAATTTCTCAAAAAAATTCCGACGGATTTCGCTCAAATTTTCAGGGAACGTGTCAAATTGATGTAAGAAAAGGTACTAAAAGTTTGGCGGCGCTGCGCGCCGCCGTTTTTGAGATATCGCAAAAATTCGCGAGGGGGGGGGGGGGGGTAAAATTTACCCCCCAGCCCCGCGCGGGTTAAATACTGAACTGGCTTTTTCAAAGCTGTTAGCGCAAACGTCTCCGCCTGGTACACAAAGCCTCACTCTGTCCACCCACTTGTGGCAAAATATTGTAATGTGTAGCGTTGTGCTGGTAAAAAACGATATCATGGGACACATTCAAAACAATATACTTCGTTACATTGCTTATAAGTCTCACTAATACACGGCCACTTTGTACACAGTTGATTGTTGCATGAGTATTAGCAGTGTAGCTCGAGATCCCTCCCAAAACACTGAACGGCAGCCAGAATGGCCAGAACTGCTCACGCCATGCATCTCACTTCCAGCCTGGTTCTAGAGGACAGTGCTTGTGCTGGGGTGCCCACTGGTGTGGCAATGCTGTGCATGTTGTCAGGGCCGGCCACTCTTATCATATACGACTTGTTTTGGAGAGCAATAAACACAGAAATGCTTAACTCAGGCCCCATTCTTAGTCCACTGCATGCAACGTTTGTCTAATTTTTAATTCAAGTGAGACTTTCACTCAATTTACGGCACTCTATTCTTTATCCACCCTTCATTCATTTTTCATGAATGAAAATCCGGTTGCACGATTGTTGTGTCCACTCATGCCATTACTTTTAAACGGCGCTCTTTGCCGCTGTCGCACGGCTTACGATTAGTGTCGTATGGTCGTCCACCGAGCCTGAATAGCTGCGCGATGGTCACGCGGCGCTGGCAGTGGCAGTCAGGCTTGATTCGGGATCGATTCAGAGCGTTATGTATGCTGCAGGGGGCCTCGCTGGCGGCACGGGCCGCGTCGCCTGTCCAGCGGCAGGTGCCATAAATCCCATCCACCAGCAGTTATGTCTCACTAAAGTTAAAGTGCGAGCAATATGTGCATCTAAACTGATGTTTTGCTCGTCTTGCTTACAAGTTTTCTAAGAGTTTTACAAAACATGAGTTGAGTACGTAAACGCTTGTGTTTTTACATTGCGTGCTAAATCGATCGCTGGCCGGCGGCTCTGAGTCCTGCCGTGCATGGTTAATGCGCCATCACGTACGGACGTGACACCCGCGGGTCGAAGGCGCCATTTGGCACCGCCCGTTCACGGCTAACTCGGGACTTAGCACGATCACCCCCCCCCCAGCCACAGTGGATAGTCAATAAACGACCACGGGGGTACGGGGACGGGCTGGCGACGCAAAACATGCAGACGCGGTGTACGATGTGATATTTTGGGAGCGTTGTCGAATGGTTATTTGTCAGTGCATAGACCAGCCAGTGACAATGCATATCCGGCTGCCAGAATGTAATGCAAATAATAGCACGGGTTCAAGGTCTTTCGGTTACCGGAAAAGGATTCAAGAGAATAATGACTGACAATGTCGATCACTGATACCATCCAACATATAATTGAAATGCAAAAATGAAGCGGAACCGACACTCTGAATAAAACAGTAGCCACAATGCTTTACTTCTTGTGAGGAACATATCTAAATTTATAGTTACAGGGAAGCCGTACATTCATGCTACATGTGCGCATATTTGCTGATAACACTGAGCACACACGTGGGTGTATGTGGATAGCCAGTGGCTGGGAAGTGTATGTACGCTCTCCGTGTGAACACTGAAGCTCTGTCTGCATGTGGTGGTGACACCCCTCCGTTTCTGTCAGCACTATCTGTGGGTAGTGCGGGTGACAGTGCAGCACTGTGCACTGCATGCAGTGTTCAGTTCACGGTGATGAGGTCTAGGCGCGGCACGTGCAGATAAACGTGACCTTTCTGAGAGGTCGTGAAGAGAGGGGAAGCTGCAACCACAGCCGGGACGTGCTGAGAGAGGGCGGGCAGGATGGGCGGGGAACAGGGAGCTGCAGTCGGTTACAGAACGGGTGTCGTGAGCGCCTGTTAGTTTTCATCGGGTTTGTCTGGTGTGGCTTCATTTCACCCGCCAGAACCCTTAATATAATCGTATTACGTATGCTGCTAAGCTACATGCATCATGTCAAGCTGAAAACATCCAAATGCGGACACAAGAACAAACCTGGTAATAAGCCATGTGTCAGTGAGCCAAGTGAATAGGCTTATGACATTTTTTTTTGCCTTTGACTCTTGTCTGTTATTTGCTGCTCTGTTTATTCTGACCATTGCCTGGTTCTCTGGTCTGCCGCAGCGGACATGTAACGAGATTCCTCCGCGCCCCGGTCCGCCACCGACTCAAACAAACGGTCCGTTCTGCGCAGAGACAAACTCTGGTCTCTCTGAGACGAACTATGACCCGTCATCACGCCGGCCCGCCTCCAGGAACATCGTGCAAGATGTCCTCGACGGTTTACCGATCAGTGGCTGGGCAGACGGCCGGCGGTATCACGTTCTGTTTAAAGGCTGCCACAGCATGCACGGTTACCTTATATAAGCCGCCGCCTTCTCAGAATGCCGGAGTTCCAGCGTGCAGCGTATACTGGGACTATGACTTAGTGGGACGAGTGTTTATAGTTTGGATACGGTCTGGTACCGAAACCAGAGAGAAAACATGTCAGACCACCAGATTCACTTATTACATTATATTTTGACTGTTTATGGGGCCAACAGTACTGAGACTGACAAATACCAGAGTCGCATGGCGTATGTAAACGACTTTTTAAAGTAATAAAAGTATGAACTGGATCTGTCTATAATCCAGGAAAACATTATGTGCAATGCGCATGTTATATAATGTGTATACTGCATGTAATGTGACACGGAATGTGTGCAATCGGAGCAGTTTTAAAATCACACCCGTAATTGCGTGCATTTAGGTGCACCGACAGCATGTCTGAAGACGACAGCACCTCACCAAGTCAGGCCGTATGCCGACTATACCGGATTCCAATTGCCAGGTGGTCCGCTAAAGAAGACTCCCGCATCTTACCTGCTATCCACGAGTTTTTTCAGTTTCTCTCTCTCCCTCTCTCTCTCCCTCTCTCCCGCTCTCTCTTTCTTTCTTTTTCCTTCTCTTTCATATTCAAAAAATTTGAATAGGTATATTTGATATCAATACCTAAAAAAATTGATGTGAAATATTTCAAGTGTCTTAGGCAAGATGGAGTGAAAGGTGAAACAACCCCGTAAAGGGGCCAGGTGGTCTATCCCATTAATACCATTCTATAGGCATTCGATTAATGTTTCGCTGGGCAGCGAACTCTATTCATCTTTCCCCTACTCTGTTCGGCATTCACCGGTAATTCTTCACGATATCAAACAGCATGTGGTCGAACATTCTTGTCAAATGTCTTGTTTACCGCCGATGTCAGCGATTTTTAACGGTCTGATTAAAATAGCACGCCATTTTTCTGACGCCAGTTGTAGTTCACCTCTCAGGGCTCACCTCATCAGGTGTCATCCCGTGCCCCGGGGTCACCGTCCCTGCCCGCTGGCAGCTGGAACTCCCTCCCCCTCCCCCCGCCACCGCACTGTCTCGCGGTCACGTGACGAGCTCGCCGGGGGCGCCGACACGCCAAGCACGCCACTTGTCGCCTCGTGTGACTCCCCGGCAGGCGCGCATCTGCCGCCAGTCAAAATATTTCACATCCAGGGCATGCCGCCACGGGCTGACCGGTCGGCGCTGGGCCGAGGAAGGGTTGGCTCCGACTCGGGACCGATTTAGCGGGGGGAGGGGGGGGGGGTCTGAGGGGGTGCGCCGCGCTGTGGCGTTCCGTCAGGTTCAAAGACGGCGGCTATCAACAGGGATGGACGGCGCAAGTCAACACTGGTTTATTGTGACGAACGAACGGATAAGCTATGACTCCCAGACCAGCTTTGATCTCCCTGTCTGAAGAATGCATAGGTGAATTGTAGCTCTAGACTCTAGAGGATGAGATCGTGCGAGCTTTTGGTCGTGGTGTTCTGTCATCTGTGTGGTCGACAATAAACAGCGAAGGACGCAATTACATTTCTACGCATTGCAAGCTTATTTGGTATTTTCATGCAACATAAAGACAAAGAAAATACCAACTATTGGATTTTTTTTAGAATGGTTCATAGGTGGTGATGGTCCATGAGCATTAGGCTGGATTCATTTTATATTAAACCGCCTAAACTTCTTGACTTTTTTTGCAACAAACTTTCGGTGTTCAAGTTCACATCACATGCAATTAATGTTTTAGAGACGTTAATTAAGCATTACATTTAGGATAGAACATTTAATTGGATAATGTGTCACCTTGATAAATGTAACGTGCTTAACGACACTCAATGTAAGGAACATATCAAAAAGGCTGATATATATGGGACGGCGCCATTAGAGGGGCAGATGGCCGGGTGTCCTGACAGCCTCCATCATGGCGCGGTCACTGCCAATGCAGATGGGTATCGTCTCTGTCAGCCTGTCGGGCGTCACCTCCTATTTCCTGCGTCCCGCGACCGGCAGCCGCCTGCCAAAGCATACCGGGCAGGGCCGCCCGGCAGCCAGACCGGCCGACCCCTTCGAATGACTGGCAACTGACCAACGGCGCCGCGGCGGCGACCTGGCAGCGCGCGGCCGCTGACCTCGATCTGGCCCGGGGGTAGGGTCGGGCCGGGTCGCCGCGCCGGCCGTTTGGCAGCGGCGGTCGGCTGGTGACCAATTTAGCATCTATCAGGCGCGTGTCACCGCTGACTGTGGCAGTGACACTGGGAATAGCGCCCCATGAAATAGGTCAGGGTGCTGATGGACTAGGTGACGGCGAAAGGCGCTGCCCAAGGCTCGGTTACCGACCTCGTCAACAGTAATACAGCCAAATCAAGAGACGAGACGAGACGGACTTCTGGTCAGAGAATAGCGGTGAAATTTACTCTGATCGCGCTTTTAAGACGATCTCATACTCGGCGCGTTGTTTTAGTTTGAGGTCTGAGTGAAATTAACCGCCATACGAAAAACAAACAGACTGGATTTTCTTTGTCCCAGCGGATATATGTCCAGGCACCCAACAACAGAACCTGAACGGGTTGACAATTATATGAGCGAGCGAAAGAGAGACGCATTGTGATGAGGCGGCGGCTAACCGTCGGAGGAGAGGAGCAGGAAAAAAGTCAGATGACGCAACTCTGGGAGGGCTCCAAAAGAACGTCGCACTGGTCTGCTGCGGATTGTGGCCTGTCATAACAGTGTCTTTCGGTGATTGACTACATCTCCAATAGGTCATCTGTTACTGGTGTCCTCGAGCCTTGCGAGACGCAAAGTTGAAAAAACCTTGCTTGATTCTTGCTTTGATGAAAATGAATCTCATCACTGATTTTATCTGCTTTTTTTAACCCGCGCCGGGCCGGGGGGTGTTTGAACACCCCCCTGCGGTTTTTCGCAGATATCTCAAAAACGGCGGCGCGGAGCGCCGCCGTTTTTGGCACACCTGCTCGTGCATCTTTTCCGCACATGTTGTGAAAATTTCAGACCCAGGTCACCTTAGGTCAGGTCACCAGGTCACGCCAAGTGACCTCACCTCAGAAAAAATAAGAATGCTCGTCATAGCTACACCGATTGACCAATTGCCTTGAAACTTTCAGCGATTGATTAGTGCAACATTATGTATTAAACGTAAATCTCGGAATTTTGATATCAGTGACCTAAGGTCAGGTCAATTTTGCGACCTCTCCATTTTAAGTCAATGGGAGAAAATTGAAAAGCGTCTGTTTTGCACGAACGCTATTCTAGACACTCTCAAACATCGAGATGTAGGTAAAATGGACACACTGAACCGGAAAATGGCAACTGTGACCCCTCGTTATGTCCCCGAGGTCATCTCAGGTCACGAACAGAATCTAACAGTTTTTCGCTAATAACTTCTGATAGAGACGTGCTAGACGCTGAAAATGCCTTAGATGTGTTCGGCTCGACGTTGCGGATCGACTGATATGCAACATGACCTTTTCCGGTCAGGTCATGACCTTGACCTGAGGTCAAATTTTCAAGTTGACCTTTCAAGGTCAGATTATAGTTCATTCGACGCGTCTCGACGAGAGGAACACGATGCACTGAGAGCTGTTTTGATTCCTTTTAAGCATATTAGGGGAATTGGTCTAAAACAACACCCTGATCATTTCTCCGAATATACCCCAAATACACTTTCTTTGAATATCACTCTGAAATTCTTCTAATATACCCTACACTGAGAACCTTTTTGATTCCTTTTGAGCATATTAGGGATTTTGGTCTAAAACAACACCCTGATCATTTCTTCGAATATACCCAAACTATACCCTTGTTCTTTAAATAGCTCCCTTGAATTCTTCTAATATACCCTAGTAAGTACCGAAGAGGAAAGGAATATGATTCCTGTTCTATTCCCTGCGATACCCACAGTACACTCCTTTTAACCTACCAAAATACCCTTACATCGAAACCTCTAGTATTCCTTCTAAGCGTATAAGGGGAATATTTTGCAAACTATACTCGCATTATACCACGTAACACTCCCGTATTATTCTGTAATTTCCATCACTGATCTCAATGTATTCTTGCATTAGACCCCACATAAACCCAGAAGGGAAAATAATAATGCCCTAGGTATATTCGTCGTAGAACTTGCTCAGAAACTGTCTCATTACTCTCAGCTCCCTCGTCCGATTTCCCTTTATATATCGTAACACATCCAAAACGAGGGTTAAGGTTCTATCCCCAGCAGGGCGCGTATGGCTGAATAGCCCAGCGGGGCGCGGGTTAGTGGTCAGCAACACGTCCAGGGAGCGACTGCCCGTCCTCCTCGCCCGCCCGGCCGGCCAGTCCCGGCCCGCCGACCGGTCACCGCCGGAGGCGCCGAGCGGCACAGGTACGGTATCTGACAGTAGCGGCAGAGACTGTACACTAGGGTATATTAGAAGAATTCAAGGGAGGAATTTAAAGAATGAGGGTATAGTTTGGGTATGTTCGAAGAAAATGATCAGGGTGTTGTTTTAGACCAAAACCCCTGATATGCTTAAAAGGAATCATGTGAGGAATCATTTGAGTATCTTAAGGGCATTCCGCCAGGAAAACGGCAGAGTTATAGGAGCATGACACACCATGATCAAAGGGAATAGAGAATCGTTTTGGTTTTCAGTGTGGTGGCAAAAGTAATGTCGTGGCTCTTTTGAGTCAAAAGTTGTTGCCGAAAAAACGTTTTTCGTAAAAACGGCTATTTTTGGAGTTTTTGCCCTCTGGAGGCTAAACCGTTGACCTGAGGTCAAATCTGAGAACATTACTCAGAAAGTTCTGTAAAAGGGCTATCGAATGCGCTTTTCCGCGGCGCTGGAGCTCTATCGGTTCCCGAGATAGCCGTTGGCAGTTTCCAAAATGTTGAAATAGTGGACATTTGACCTTTGGTGACCTCTGGTGACCCGACCTTTGACCTGACCCAAGAAATGACCGAAGTGTTTTCGTCCTTATTTTGGACGTTCTTTCGATTGCCGCTTACCGCGTGTCACTACGTGGCCCGGGAGCCGAGTTAGAAGGGGGGGGGGGGTGTTCAGACACCCCCCGGCCCGGCGCGGAATCTGAGAGCACCGGCCCGGCGTGGGTTAACATTGTTTTTTTTTTCTACGAAGAGGAAACATTTCATTGAACACCGTTAAATGTCGTCCGGCAACATACATGTGTTATCCGAGCACATGTTAAATGTATTGAAGGTGTACTTGAATAGAAAAAGACATATTTAATGAAGTATGTCGGCGCTTTAGCTAAGCATATCGCTTGCATATAGCATATACAATTATAAGCATAAGCATAAGCATAAGCATATACAATTAATTTCCTTTGCTTTTGATTTGATGTTACCATAAACTTCATATGTAAGAAAATACCAATATTGGGCCTTATTTTGCCATATTTTAGTTGTGGTGATCTCGCTCTTAAACTTGAACATGTAAAATAGGTATCGCATTTGCGTTATATTGAGCCTAAGAAAATATTGGTTACCGATTGATACTTGGGGTTATCCCAGCGTTGCTATAAGATACCTATCAAAAATACACACAAGCTTTATCTGGGAAGTTCCCAGACCCATTTTCCTCATGGGCCATTACACCCACGGCTACCTCAACAGCCATTCAAGGTTCCGGCTAACACATCATAGCTATCATGTCGTAAGGTAAAAATAGCAGAGCGCCCACTTCCGTTGAGTCACTCAGGGTCCGCTCTGACGACAATCTGTCCGCCGGCGGTGTTCCACTGTGCGGCGACCCGTGCCGGGCCGATGGCTGGGTGGACCCCGGCGAGGGGCGGTGCCGGTCAGGTGTCCATGGCTGCCGTCCAGGACTGGAACGGAACGTCCGGCCCCCGGATCACACACAGCCAGGACGGCCTGATTGGCACATCCGACAGCCGCCGGCGGTTCGCCGAATCCCCGAGATCGGCTCAGTTTATTGAGACGGCTGCCAGCGACTGCCAGAGACGCTGGTTTGTGGCGAGAGAGACGAGCGCTTCTAATAATGATGGGTGCGGCGAGGAACGAAAGGTCGCTTGGCGGAGTCCATGAGTCGACTGAGTGCGGCATAGGTAGGTTACTCAGGAGCCGGCGACTCATACGAGTCACACGTTTCCTGTCTGATGAGTTTCCCAGTGATTGCTGTTGCTTGTACCTGATTAATCGCATCACACCTGAGCCATGATATCAAGTAACGTTTACGCTATGCGACCGTTCAGTCATCGTCACACTTCATACATTGTGTCTGAGTCATTACATTGATCGGCGAAGATGTACCAACCTAAATTTTATCGATGCAAGCGATAAACTCTCCGAGAAGGCACTTGGCAAGAATAATATCGTCATTGCATCATTAATTGACACCTGCATACCAGCTCTATCAATTTCATGCACAAAACAATCCTAATCGACACAAAGAAATGCAAAGGAACCTTGTATCCATCAAGTCAAACAATTGCTAAGTGCGCCAATGATCTGCCCAATTGCCCAACACTTTGTGCTTTACACTGACGCAACGCTGACACTTCACATGCTTTACTGCGCGCCCCTTCCTTTCAAGTTCACGCCGCCTCCCCACGCCTCCATCCGCCCCCTCCCCGTCCTTTGTCTCCACCGCCCCCCCCCCCATCCAGGTGACGGCCGGACCCCCACCGACGCGGCGCGGTCCTCTGTGATGACGTCACTGGCCCGGTCCCTTCGGACGCGCGCGCCGCCGCTCGGCAGCCAAGCACCACACGGGCGCCTATTCACGGCTCCAGTGGCGTCAACAGGGCTGCCACCGACAACCGCCGTCAGTCATCCCTGCATTCGTAGGTGACACGGGTCGCGTGGCACCAGAGAATGATGATATTTAGGCGGATGTGACTGTTGTGGCGGTTGTTTTGGGAGTAAGTCCTGTTGTTTACATAAACGATAATTCAATAAAATCAGCTGTTGCTAGGTGACAAATTTCTTACATCTTTTATAGCGTCACAGATGCCATTGATGCGACGTCTACATAACTCCGTTTATGTGGAAGTGTTGAAGCACCGTGTCATCTGAGCCGCTTTACCGACAGCCTCTGCGTTCGCTGCTGCCGCAGCCCACAGCGGTTTTTCAGTATAGCTGTTGGCTGCGGTATGCTGGCTCGTTTTCGTAAGCCTGTTGGCAGAAGCGCTGGCAAGAAAATAATGTGTCAGCTGTCCGAGCCGCTAGTTCACTGGCTGGTAAAAGGGACACTACTCGGTGTTCGATGCTAGTTCGAGTTTTTACAGTGTAGGAAACAATTGCCACAACGTTTGCTGTGGAATGTTGACTGTCAGAACCGAAGGCCTGCTATGAATAAATATCAAATTATTTACCTTGGGCCTCAAGAAAAAGAGACACCAAACGCCTTGCATTTAAGTAGTCTGCAAGAGAGACAAACCCAGGACAACTTTCATGTATACCTCCACCGGGGATTGTAACAATTACGTTGGTATTGTGTGAAACGCTTAGCCATTCGATAACGCTAAAGAAGACACTTATTCTTACCAGTCAGGGTTCGAGCTTCCGAAATGATATGCATTAATTCCGATGTTAGACTGCATTATAGATATAATAATGTCTATCTTTTTAGTTGCTGTAACTTATAACAAAGCGATCGACGAGTTTATTTCAATTTTATTTAACTCATTCCCTTTGTAGTTTGTCTCCAACGCTATAGTTTAATCTGCCCTTGCCGCTTGTATCAGCTGAATAGTATTTACCTCCTTTGCATCCTACAAAAAGAACAAGAAAAGTAACCACAAAGTGTAATAGAAAGTGTCATAAAGCGGGATGCATATTTTGCCGCATAGGTGTTTTGTTTCTTAATGAAGAAAGGTAAACTAAATACGTTTAATTATTTCTTTTTTCACCCATTTCACTGTGGCATGGGTTCTTGCATACAGCTTTTTACTTTCAACAGATATCAAGATAATGAAATATAACAATTAACAACAGCGTTAGCTCTTCTCCTTTCAGTCAAAAGCGTACAGATCTGTCACATGAGCTCGGTTCTGTCGCCTGTCCGTGACCCTCCCCTCCCCTCCCTCCTGATTACCCTCCCATGACCTGCTGTGATTTCGGGCAGTCGGCCAGCCGCCGGGCCGCGGCCGTGACGTCACCGGCCAGTCGATGTTACCATGACAACCATTAGAGGCATTGATCGAGCCGCTGTTGGTGGCACGGGCCGTGAACGCGCGGCCGCGGCGTCACTCGCTACCGCTCTGCGCTCGCCGACAGCGCGTCGCCAACTGAACCCCCCCCCGCGACCCCCGGCGACCCCCAGTCTGCCTGCCACCCGCCCCCGCCCCCGCCCCCGCCCCGCCAGCGCAGAGTAGCTGGGACTGCCGAGATGTAGCGGTAATTGCCTCCTTCCGCGGGCCGGTGGCAGCGCGACCAATTGACGTCCTGTCAGGTCGTTACGTGGGAATGGGAGCCACACGCCGTCAGTCGCAATAAGGCGAAAACCTGAAAGGGAAGGGGAGAACTGAGGTGGAAAAACAATCAAAGGTGTGATGACGCAGAATGGAACATAATGCGTCACATGGATGAATGGAGAGATTTGATACCGTGGTTACAAATTGGCTTCGTCAAATCGTGTGCATTGAAAGTAATGAGGCTTATTTATCCCAAAGAAGGCCAAGCATGTGTGCTAGACGCGCTTAGCTTACTGAAAATAATACGATCCGTCTATCAACCAAGACCTGTTAGCCCATTCCACACAAATGAAAGATAGCCTATTTATTATAATCACCGGACATATCACAGGCTAGGTTATACCTTTGTGTGATCTGTCTTACACGGGAGAGCTGGTCCACGACCTACTACCTCACGGGTCCAGATATCGGTACAACGTACTCTACATTTCTGTCACCAGATGGCACTAGTAGTCAACGCCTGAATGCATGCTGTGCCGCAGAGCCCGGATATATTTATACTTCGGTCACTAGATGTCACTAGTAGTCGGCGCCTGCACGCATGCTGTGCCGCAGAGCACAGATATAATTACATTTCTGCCACTAGATGGCACTAGTAGTCGGCGCCTGAATGCATGCTGTGCCGCAGAGCCCGGATATACTTATGCTTCGGTCACTAGATGTCACTAGTAGTCGGCGCCTGAATGCATGCTGTGCCGCAGAGCACAGATATAATTACATTTCTGCCACTAGATGGCACTAGTAGTCAGCGCTTCGCCTGAATGCATGCTGTGCCGCAGAGCAAAGATATACTTACATTTCTGTCACTAGATGGCACTAGCAGTCGGCGCCTGAATGCATGCTGTGCCGCAGTGCCAAGATATACTTACATTTCTGTCACTAGATGGCACTAGCAGTCGGCGCCTGAATGGATGCTGTGCCGCAAGGCACCAGGTGTCTCACTGGACGCATCTAAAAGGCAGAGGCGAGCGGGACCGGGAAGGCGATGCAGTGGGGTCAGAACCACCCAGGTGTATTCTATAGCCGCTCTTATTGATTAACCCTATTAGTGGCAGGCTCCTGGCTACCCCCTATTAGTGGCAGGGGGGGGGCTGTTTACGACCCCCCCTTGATATCTCGAGATCTAACGGGCCGATTTTCAAAATTCAAACGGCATTCGATTTCGCTCAACGTGATCTACATTTCTAAAAAATAAAAATTAAAAAATGTCAATAGGGGGGGGTAGAGGGGGGTAAAAACGGGCAAATTGCAGATACATTTTAGACTGTTTATCACGGCCAGGTTTCTGAACCAATCTTAACGCAACTTTTGCCGATCGATAGAGAATGAACCAGGAATTCACATGGATCCCAAAAATATGCATTTTCAAAAATCATAGGCGGATACAGATCATTGAGATTGGGGGTACACAAAAAGTATAGTAAATAAGGTTTTTGTTGGTACTGTTTCTAAAAATGGTGGTAATGGTCTTGTTATGTTACAATTTTCTCATGAGAGAACGACTACAATTGTATTGGTCATGCATAGGCGGTGTCAGGGCACCTATGTTGGGAGGTAAAACATAACCCCCCTTTTTGGACGCCTGGATCCGCCTATTATAGCAAAAACGTGTCAAAACTCAAAAGAGGATGCACAATAACTGTATATGTTATCACATGATACCTTTCATTCACTGTTCGTAAAACTGGTGCAGCATCGTGATCTTCGCCCAAATGACTCGCTTCACGAATAGGACCCCCCAATTCCCAGTGCTCTGGAGCCGCCCCTGGTAAAGTTATGAACTTGAAATTTTCAGGGAATGTGCCCAATTTAGTTTTAGGAAAAGTCAGAAAATTTCAGCATCGTAGCTTCAGCGGTTTCGGAGAGATATTCCCGAAAAACCTGAGGGGTGGATAAAAACAACCCCCCTGCCACTAATAGGGTTAAGTCATCACATTTTGTTTTCATAGAGCAATCAGAGGCAACTTGAGCAAGGATGTCGCGGGAAAGTTTGTCATGATGCTCCTATAGGTACATGTAGATGTACATGATGCTCCTGTCTTACAATGGGGCAGTGCTTATAATAAGCTACTTGCTTATCTGTGTAAGAACACCTGTGCAATCCTTCTATGTTCTCTATATATTTTGTTTGCAGTGTATGATCTTTCTTATTATAAACAACTTATATAAAAACTAAAGCATTGTACAATATCACAAAGTAGGTCATTTGAAAAATCCGATTTTCTTAGAAGAAAGGTGTTGAATATTTTATTTTGCTTACTACTTATTCCATCCAAAGCTTGTGTGGTTTCTACGCCTTGTTTATGCCAAGGTTTTGAGGTTAACTGCAATGTCTGAATGCAACTGCAGTTATGAAATAGGCACTTGCTAGTGTTCACCAGGCAAGCTGTGATCAGCTGTTCTTGCCTGCTCCTTCATGTGACAATACTCGATGTAAACGGTCACAGACTCACATCCATTCTTTTCTTTTCGCTTCGAACATGCCCCTATTCGTGACCCTATTCAGCGCTCAGTCGCTGGTTTGTCAATGCGACAGGGACTACTGTGCATGGGACATTGACTACTGTGCATTGTTGATCGACGATTGTTCACTTACAGCTGCAATTGGGTCAAACACGAGCCTAGCGGGCCTGGATTTAAGGCCAGACTGACGAGCTCTCTGCACCAGAGAAGCCCATGGGAGCAGTGATGAAGTTTCGGCTGTGTTTTCAACTGCTAATGACCGCTACCTTGATGGTAGCGGTGACAGCTACAGATGGCGACAGTGCTGAAAGTGTGACCACAGAGGGCCTCTACGAACCAGAGTTGGGATCCGGTGTCAAAGAGGCCTCCACTGAACCTGCCGCATTGGATGAATCCTTCACATTCAGACCCTATTTTGGTTTATACGTGGAAACTTGTGACGGTGCGTTGAATAAGTACGAGTGCAATAATCTGACCGGCGGCGAGGCTTATCTCCCGAAGTGCGTGCCTGCTGTGTATCGCTGCGATGGATACCCAGACTGCATGTTTATGGATGACGAGGAGAACTGCGACCAGATCCCGTGTCCTGCGGGATTCTTCCGCTGTGACGACGGCACCTGCGTCTCACCAAACAAGCGAGAAGACTCTATCAAACACTGCAAGGGAGGGGAAGATCTTGAACCGGGCACCGTGGCCTGTCCCCTGCCCTTCTTCCGATGCAGTGCCAGTAAGTGCCTGCTGCCGAATGCTCGCTGCAATGGCATCAAGGATTGTCCACAGGGAGAGGACGAGGAAGGCTGTCTGGGTCGAGCCTGCGGTCGCGGCCAGTTTAACTGCGGTGACGGCGTCTGCCTGCCAGACTCAGCCCGCTGCAACATGCGCGAGGAGTGTGCTACAGGCGTCGACGAGCTCGGCTGCTACGAGCGTGAGTGCACCATCGATGAGTTCGACTGTGGTGACAGCTGCATTGATCCCAACTTGGTGTGTAACGGCGTAGACGACTGCGGCACCGGCAGGGACGAGGTCAGGTGTCCGCAAGGCTGTCACAAGAGCGACGAGTTCACCTGCGCAGACGGCACCTGCGTGCAGGGAGTGCTCCGCTGTAACGGCCGCAAGGACTGTGAAGACTGGTCCGACGAGGAGGGATGCAAGGTCTCCTGCTCTAAAGAAGAGTTTTCTTGCGGAGACAAATGTGTGTCCCGAGATCTCCGCTGTAACGGGATCCCCGACTGCCTAAATGCCCGAGATGAGAGGGACTGTGAACCAACGTGCGACGTGCAACGTTCATCAAATGTGACAACTTTTTGTGGCGTTCCTCCGCTCTGCAAAGATGACCCCGCTTTCTGTAAGCTCGATGCCGACTCCTATCTCAAACCAGCCAAGGGCATCTGCCCACCACGTCAGTTCGCTTGCGACGGTTTCTGTCTTGACGCTGCTCTGCGGTGCGATGGATTCCAGCAGTGTCTCGACAATGCGGACGAGGTCGATTGCTCCTCCCAGCCCTGCCTTCCCGGTGAGTTTCTCTGCGGCGACGGCAGGTGCAAGAACGCGACGCTGCGCTGCGATGGCACGCCACACTGTCAGGACGGCAGCGACGAAAAGCAGTGCTGGTGCCTGAGCAGCGAATTCTCCTGCGGACCCGTCGGGGAGTGTGTGTCGCGCACGCGTGTCTGCGACGGTCGCCAGGACTGTGCCAACGGTCTCGACGAGGCTGACTGCCCGCGGGGTCACGGAGGTTTCTGCGAGGACAGCTTTCCCTGCGACGGCAACCGCTGTATCGCTGAGGACAACGTCTGTGATGGCGTTCCCGACTGTGCGGACGGCGCCGACGAGTTTGCCCAAATCTGCAACAGCACCTGCGGCTCTGCGCAGATATCGTGCCTGCAAACTTGTCTTCCGGCCTCAGCGCTGTGCAACGGAGTCCACGACTGCCCCACCCACGTAGACGAGCTACCGGCCGTCTGTGGGAACCGGGCCCGCCGCTCCTCGAGGATCAGCAAGGGCCTGGGAGCGACTAAAGGAGATGTCGCCCTGGCCATCAAACGACTGGAGCTTTTGGCCGAGGTAATACTGGAGGAAGACATGAAATGGGAGTCTTATGACACTATTTATGTTATCATCAACTCTTTGAAGGGAGCCAGCAAATATGCACAAGGAAAAACGGATATTCAAAGTCCCTTCGACTTCATCTTCGAGCAGATGAGCAAAGCAACTGACACTATTGGGGATGACGAGTTTTTGTAGACAATGAAAGCTGAAACAGGCCTACTACTATGCCTTTTTTAACTACGCTGAGCTTCAAGGCATGTGTGTTTGATCGTCAATGGTTTTGTCTGTTACATTACGCTACTAACCCAACCTTTTCGTCCCGATTTTTTCGTAACTTCTTGGCAGTAAAATTTGTAAAACAGAGCATGCAACAATGCCGTTTTTTATTGGATTGGAAGTTTCATGAATAAAAAGCTTTTTGGTGTAAAGACAGTGTGGGGTCGATACAAATACGAACATGAGCGATTCTGATCAAGGGAATTTCTGTAGGGCAAAACCACAGATTTGAGCAGTGATGACAGAATTGACATGCTCAAGAGACTGCTATCTTCAAGAAGTAGGTATCTGTTACAAAGCAACAAACTCTTCACTTATCTTACATCACAGGACTCCACAAACCCAGGGACGGGCCCACCACAGCCCGTCGAGCTCCGGGCGGCTGCCGGTGTTATCCGGAGGTTACCATCCCCACTGACACGGCAGCCGCCACCGAGCTCACGCGAGCTCAGCCCGTCTGACGGCTGGGCCGACCGGCCGGGGAACTGCGTGCCGATTGGCCGCGCTCGGGCCGTCGCGTGCGGCACACACAGCAGGGCAGAGACCCGACGCTGGACGGACGGGTGACGTGTGCGCGGGCGTCTGGTCGGGAGCGCACGCCACGCAGGTGGATCCCGCGAGAGACCGGCTTCTAAACGACTCCTACATGTACTTGGTCACGTCCAGACGCGTCGAAATCACGCGGAGTGTGCAGAATAATACTGTGGGATCTTGCTCTGTTAATTATAATTGGTTATCTGTCAACGTTATCCATACTGTACCCGAAGCTGGACATTTGACTCTTGACAGCTGCGCTTATAAGTATAAAATTATTTCTTTTTAGAGCCACATAATTGTTATTTGCACTTCGTTTGCTACACGTCACTTATCTACCCCCGCTCTTCTGCACATGCAGCGTGTCGCGTCACATTCGCCAATCCTCCACCCCACGGTGAGTCACGATTACCACCGGCTGGGAGTTCGCGCCAACAGACGGCGGCGGTCTGGCGCGGTGCCCTCAACGCTAAGAGCCGCGACATCGATTTCTAGAAGCAAACGTTTCAAGAATAGACGAGACAATTCTAAAAGCTGGCTAAACGCTCGCAAATTACCAGCCATGTGTGGTAATCCTACGCTATTTGGCTATTCCAGGAAGCATTTTCCAGACATGCGTTCCAGTTCCCCTTCCCACGGGTAAATAAATGAAGCCTTGGCACAATCCTTGCTATTAATCCTTGAGAAAGTGCGTCATACAGCTTCTATATACATTCCATACTACTATGTACTTCCATTCCTCATTTAGCAGGCTTTCTATACATAGCATTGCCAGAGAAGATACGTCAATCACGATTGTACTCAACTGATTAATTGATAAAGGAATGTTGATTTATTTTTAATCAATAATTGCTTCAAGTTAAAGAAGCAGACACAAGGCGTTTTCGTTTTGCTTGGTTACGCCTGTCCTGTCTGATGAGACCATTGGCTATAATGGCTAAATGATGACAGAGATACAAGGACCGCCGCTGGGTGCATATCGTCGTAGCTGAGCCCTTATACCCGTGACTCGAGAGGCAGGCCATACAGAGGACCAATCGGGCACTTGACTGGGTTCTGTTCTAGTTGAGCTTCCTTCACCTTTTACCGATGGCGGAGACCGTCAGTCCAGAAAAGGGGACGGGTGAGCACCTAGCAAGGATGAGAACGGTATTCGGAGAGACGCAGTGTAACTCCAGGCGTAAAGTTAATGATAAAGTTGGGCCGTTACCACTATCTTAGAGTGGAGATGATATCTTCTACTTTTGTCAGAAAAGCATAGCATCGAGATCCAGCACACTGATCCAGAATATAACACTTATGCATTTGAGCCTCTTTATTTTCTCGAAAATTGACCAGTAAAAATAGTGGAAGGTATTCAAAAGCTTCGTGATACAAAACACTTCTTGCAAATATCCACAAGCACGGGCACACGAGACCCCACACATATGAACGCTCGGACAGGAGGCATTCAGCCGCCTGTCCTCCCTAGTCCCTGCGGCAGTTATGATCCCACACCCTCCATCCTGACCCCTGGCTGCAGAGCTCCGTCTGGAGGCAAATGACGATGTCCCGTTGATGATCTTCGCCGTATAACAGTCACGTTATATCGATCTAAACGTAACAAATCTGAAGCCGCTTCTCGAGCTGACGGAACTGATTTCTCTAGCAGTGCAATTTCAGAAGAAAAAAAAAATCGTTAGCCATGATAATATGTCATGGAAATAACAAGTGTACGTGATTGGCGAAAGTATTTCGAAAATTCTTCATCGTAGTAAATGGAAATAGACTTTGTTAAATATAGGAATTCAAAATGAATATACTGCCTCACAGTTTCCCCGCATCGAGCAGAGACCTGGTCAGAGAGCGCAGATGTAAGCACCAAGCAGCTCAATCTGCGTCGAGCTACTTGGCCCTGGCTGCCAGCGGTGCTTGTGTCGCCGGCCAAGAAGGGGTTGTTAGCCGGGCCGCACTGAGATATGGGCGGGCACGCGCCGCCGGACAGGAAAGAGCTGGGGCGCGGCGGGGACAGAGGGTGGGGGAACCGGTGCCGCCGCCAACAGGGGTGGCAAATGGCCAGAAACGGCGGATTCCGCGTTCGACGCCAGGTCAAATTTGGCCGCGCCGTGGCGGCGGGCCAAGAGCCGCCACGGGGGCTGCCAGACTCGGGGGCCCGCGCCAAGCTGCCAGATACGCCGTGAGACTGCGAACGGCCGGACTGTCAGTCAGCCGTCCGGAGCCGCCACAAATCTGCTACACACTCATATACACACCTTACAAACATTATTTACAATAAAATAATAAAAGAAGCCCAAACTAAGCATTCCTTTCCCTCGTTTCTTGAATAAAGGGCTTTCAGCACCTTTGCTTACATACTTCATGAGTGGCTCCATGAAGAGTCCCATGACACTTCAATGCTTCATCATCATAAAAAACCATTGAAGCATGTAAATATAATCGTCCAGCATTTCTCTGGTTTATGAAAAAGTCATAAATTAATTCAGTATCAGATGCTGCTAGCCCTCAACTGACCGCGAGCAACGCTATAAAAAGCGTTCTTCTCTCCCCCTCTATTGTCGTCCAGCCTCATAAATGGCTGACGTAAGTGTGTTATATAATACGGCCTAACATCAATAGCATCACCAAGAAATCGTGGTCGCCCCTCCCCCCCCCACCCCCACCACCACCAAGCGTGCGCCCAATCTCCAAATACACCGGTGGTACGACGCGGACTGTGACTGACGGGTCCGGCGCACGCGACCAACGACCGTCCGGAAAGTACCGTCGCCACGACGATGGTCGTAAAAGTGTCCCCTCCCCCTGCAGTGGCGTGTCCTCGTCGCTTCTGTGGACACGCTATACCAGACCCCCCCCCCCTCCCCTGCCCCGGCTCTAAAAGACGCTATATTTGGTGACTGGTCGGACCGCAGCGCTACAATGTCTCCCAGGCACGGTATCAGTGTGGGCTGCGGAAGCCCAAACCGATCAAATTGACAGGCTGGGTGACACAAGATCGACAGGTTTGACAGATGCATAATCTTTTGCAGTTTTGTAATCACACGCTAGTGCTGCTATTTATAGGTCTATGAATTGTCATTTTATCGAAGTTATTGCTTTTAGACGGTATATGACGGGTGCGGCGCAGCGTCTGAGCCCGTCACCGCACAAAAGGTATACAGTGCTGGAACGCGCGTGCCCCAGTGGTACAAAACATCGAACGGTCACCCAGCGGGGGACGTGCTCCTCTGGAAGCTACCTCTCCCACTTTACAGGCTGCCAGCGTCGGTTGGTGGGGTGCCGTCAGCCCCGAAACAGGAAAGTGTGGTTGGGAGTGCAGATGTCATGGTCTTTGGGACAAAAAATGACATTGTGGTCCCAGCTCTAATCTGCAACAGCACCAAAATGAAATATTTGAAGTCCAACGCATGGAATTCACCTAAAGTGCCTCTTGTCAAGACTACTCTACAACTATCTAATATTCTTTAGGGTATTTTTGCAGTTGTAGAATATAACACTCAGTTGAGCACTTGAGAATTAACCCTCGCCGGACCCATTGGTTTTCTACATACGCGCCGGCCGAGGGGGGGGGGGTATGACCCCCCTCGCCGTTTCGCCCCTGGTGGAGCTAGCGCGTCGCGGAAAAAACGAGCGTGTGCGCCGTTACGAGACGCAAAGATTGGTACCCGATTTTAAGGTCCTAGGTCAACAGGTGACCTCTGAGGTCAGGTCAAGTGCCCCAAGGTACGGTTCAGTTTTTGGTGAATAACTTCGCAAAAAACGGCCGTAGAGCGCCGATTTTGGCAGCATCGTGTTCGCCTCGCCCAGGCGCGTCGAATGGTATACTTTTTGTCCGGGTCAGGTCAACTTGGGGTGTTGACCTCAGGTCAAGGTCAGGTCAGCACCCCCAGGTCACGAAGTTGGTCGAAAGAGGTCATGTCGCATATCATTCGATTCGGCAGGCCTTCCTGAGTCCATTGGTGGCTTTCCCGACTCGCTAGCTCAATGTGATCAAGAGTTATTGACGAAAAACTAATATGACCTTGATGACGTCATAAATGACGTCACGCAAGGTCAACATTGCAAAAGTGACGCATCTAACCTTGCAAGGAGTGCATCAAATCAAGATTCTGTGTGCTTGAGATAGTTGGAGATCGTTCCCGGCGCCAGAATAGCAGTTTTCATTTTTCCCCATTGACTTATAATGGTGAGGTCACGAAAATGACCTGACCTCATATGACCTTTAGGAAAAATCCGAGATATACAAGTTGTGGGACTCATAATGGATACTAGATCCTGCAAGTTTCATTTCCCTGTGACATCTCCTCTGGCAGTGAGGGCGTTGCGAAGTTGCGACATCTGAAGACCGTGCAGAGGTTCACTTATGACGTCATAGGTCAGTGACCTGACCTGACTCAAAAACGCGGTTGGTGTCAAAATATGCGGCTTGGATCAAAGGTCAGGTATGCCAAGTTTCAGCTTTCTATCGCCAGCGTGTTCGGAACTATCGCGAAAAAACCCTATGGGGGGGGGGGGTCGGCACCCGCCCCCCCCTCGGCCGGCGAGGGTTAAAGTTTTGTGTCCACATCACATGCGGCGCAGCTGTGGTAAGCGCCTTCTAGGAATATGTGGTGGGACGCCTGATTGTTGACCTGACTAGCTCTGACCTAGTCTCGCATAAATGCACAAACACATCATTGATCATTATTGAACAAAAGTAAGCAAAATTCATAATCGACCCCGAAACATTCCCCCGAAAGAAAACTTCACATTAATCAATTCCAGCAGGTCCCGATTTTCCGGCACTTGTGTTAGCTGACCTGAAAGGTCAACCTTTAACCAAGGACCTCAAAAGTGGGTGCCAACTGCCACCAGATTCCTCTTTTTTTTTTTTTGTTGGGTTAGGCCCTTTCGGTCGACAAGACCATTGCAGAGCCGGAAGGATGATAGGAATTAGGGGGAGACATTGGTCTGGGCAGGCACCCTAGTGAGTCGCCGGGGCTGAGCCCGTCCAGAGGACAGGCCACCCAGCCCCAAGGCACTCACTGCACCCGGCTACGGGGTGCGCTCCCTCAGGAGCAGCGGTGCCGCTCCAAGGGAGCAGCCCGCATGATATAAAGTTGCCTGTCCAGCCCGGAGGGGGGTTGCGGCGTGGAGGAGAAGGATTTCAGTATCCTGAGGATAGAAGCATGGAAAGGTGTGCCAGATTCCTCTTGGCACGAACTAGGAATATGTACCTACATAAGTTCGTATTTCCCGCAAAGCTATACTCGATCAGGAGACAAACGGCTCGGGGTAGGGGTGGGGATCGATCGATTACTCCCCCCTCCTCCCATACGGAAGCCGCTGTGAAAAACGCTCATACGGGCGAGAGAAGTCTCAACACCCGACCAGCACGCTGCCACCATGATCAGTTGCCTCGGAACGGCAATACGGCCGACCGTCCTGACATCTATTCTGCTATATGCTCACCTCAGCTTTGCAGTTTTACCGCCAGAAGCGCTTGAGCATATCTTTGGGCCTCGAATGATCCATCTTCTTTACACTTGCAAATTGCAACCTAATCCGATTCCATGACAAATATGTATTCCTCGAACAAAGTCCCAATTCACCGTTCCGTGCTTCTATCCTCAGGAAACTGAAATCCTTCTCCTCCACGCCGCAACCCCCCTCCGGGCTGGACAGGCAACTTCATCTCATGCGGGCTGCTCCCTTGGAGCGGCACCGCTGCTCCCGAGGGAGCGCACCCCGTAGCCGGGTGCAGTGAGTGCCTTGGGGCTGGGTTGCCTGTCCTCTGGACAGGCTCAGCCCCGGCGACTCACTAGGGTGCCTGCCCAGACCAATGTCTCCCACCATCCTCCCGGCTCTGAAATGGTCTCATTGGACCGAAAGAGCCTAACCCAACAAAACAAACGAAACAAAGTCCCAATTTCTAAACTAAGCCATTGCCGGACCTACATACTAGTTTTCTTCATACGCGACGGCCTGGGGGGAGGGGGACGGGTACGACCCGATTCGCCGTTTGCCCCTTATAATTGAGCTAGAGCCTCGCGAAAAAAGCAAGCGTGTGCACTGCTACAAGACGCAACGATTGGTATCAGATTTTAAAGTCTCAGGTCAATCGGTGACCTCTGAGGTCAGGTTAAGTGCCCAAGAAACGGGATCGGTTTTTGGTAAATAACTTATCCAAAAATGGTCGTAGAGCTGCAAATTTAGTCCCATCATGTTTTTCTTGCTCAGCCGCTTAGAATGTTTGTTCGGGTGAGGTCAAATGAAGGTGTTCACGTCGGGTCAAGGTCAGGTCAGGGCCACTCAGGTTACGAAGCTGGTCGAGGGAGGTCATGTAACGTCATAAATGACGGTCACATGAAGGTCAACAATGCAAAAGTGAAACACGGCCCTTGCAAAGAGTCTTGGATATGAAATGGAGCTCGAGATCATTCCCTACCCGAAAATAACAGTTTTCATATTTTCCCCACTGACTTATTATAGTGAGGTGACGAGACCAACATGACCTCGTGTGACCTTTAGGGAAAATTCGAGATATACATGTTGTGAGACCTCTGGGGATATAGGTCCTGTACAGTGTACAGTGGATCTAGTAAGGATCTCCAGACGCAACTAGATGGCGTTGAGCCTCAGTCGAGTCCATGTGATATTCAAGGAGAGGTCACTACCGGGCTGGGCCCGATGGGGAGGTGGGCGGGGGGGGGGGGGGTGGCGAGGTCACGGTGCGGGTGACCTGTCAAACAGCCCCGGCGCGGTGGGGCACTGCCGCAGGCAAATGGCGCACTCCAGCGTTGTTCCATATCGCGGTGGTGGGCCGGGCGGCCGGTTAGCTTGGCAGTTGGCTGCTTGGAAGGAAAGGATAACGAGGCATGGGTTTGCTGTGGCCGGCTCATCTATCTGTCAACTATGGTGAACCCAAAGTAATGCAAATGTGATGTTGGTAATGCAGCTGGCAATGGGATGCTAGCGAATGCTCCGGGCGCCCAGTAGCTATAAGGATTAAGATTATTTATGTCTCCTAAAATTTTCATTGAATATAATTCAAGCAATAGAAAGATCGTATCGTTCGCTTTTTTTTTTGACCGGCTGGCGTTTCATGCATAGAGCGCCCTTTGGCAAATAATTATCACGCAGGTGATTTTTTTTTGCTGGTAAGATTTAACCCTATTAGTGGCAGGCTCCTGGCTACCCCCTATTAGTGGCAGGGGGGGCTGTTTACGACCCCCCCTTGATATCTCGAGATCTAACGGGCCGATTTTCAAAATTCAAACGGCATTCGATTTCGCTCAACGAGATCTACATTTATAAAAAAAAAATCGAAAAATGTCAATAGGGGGGTAGAGGGGGGTAAAAACGGGCAAATTGCAGATACATTTTAGATCCTGTTTATCACGGCCAGGTTTCTGAACCAATCTTAACGCAACTTTTGCCGATCGATAGAGAATGAACCAGGAATTCACATGGATCCTAAAAATATGCATTTTCAAAAATCATAGGCGGATACAGATCATTGAGATTGGGGGTACACAAAAAGTATAGTAAATAAGTTGGTACTGTTTCTAAAAAGGGTGGCAATGGTCTTGTTATGTTACAATTTTCTTATGAGAGAACGACTAAAATTGTATTGGTCATGCATAGGCGGTGTCAGGGCACCTATGTTGGAAGGTAAAAAATAACCCCCCTTTTTGGACGCCTGGATCCGCCTATTATAGCAAAAACGTGTCAAAAGAGGATGCACAATAACTTTGTATATGTTATCACATGATACCTTTCATTCACTGTTCGTAAAACTGGTGCAGCATCGTGATCTTCGCCAAATGACTCGCTTCACGAATAGGACCCCCCAATTCCCAGTGCTCTGGAGCCGCCCCTGGTAAAGTTATGAACTTGAAATTTTCAGGGAATGTGCCCAATTTAGTTTTAGGAAAAGTCAGAAAATTTCAGCATCGTAGCTTCAGCGGTTTCGGAGATATTCCCGAAAAACCTGAGGGGTGGATAAAAACAACCCCCCCTGCCACTAATAGGGTTAAGGTCAAATCAAGTCGCTAAGAGAAGATGAGGAAACGTGGACGAATGCCACATTTTTGTGCATGAAGTCTGGAGTTAAAAAGCTAAAAGTTATTATACGTGTAAGCTAAAAACAATAAGATCAGTTAATAAAAAGAATTGACCCGATATTAGCCTCTGTTTTGTCTGACCATGATTGCGTATAAGACACCGGTCCAACCGGGTTCAACCCGGCCCAGCCTGGTTCGGCTCCCCCTTTTTTAATATAAACTCGGCCCGAACCTTTTGAAAGAAAGGAATCACAAGGACAAAGCTCCCGCTAAGCTGAGCTTGTTGCGTTGACCCTGCTCTCTACCCTCCGATCAAGCAATTCCTGGTCTATGGCAGAATTTAGAGTCCAAAATTTAACGTGCGCACATAGCCGCGCACGGCCGGTCCCCTCACTGACTTCGCCTGGCAGCGGCCTGCCACCAACCACAACCATACCCGTCAGGAGCCGCTCAAAACGTCAAGCACACGTCGCGTTTCGAATCCGGACTTTTGCAACCGGGACGTGCGCTCTCACCACATGGCACATGGAGACCAACGCTCTACCGACCGAGCTACCGGGACGGACACTCATTTCGGGGTTTCGCCTCGTGACATTGACAGACGTCAAACACTTTGGCCGAGCTTTAGCCGAAACACTGAGCAAGCTGCGCAGGGCGATAGGTGCTCGTAGCGTTGAGGTTGGGTAGCCTGTGAGCTGAATGCGATGTCGTGAGTTCGAGCCCCACTCCCGGGTCTGGTTTTATCTAGACACGAACCAAAACCTTTCCTTCTACTGCAACACAGATAAGCACAATGACATCTTTACCCAATATCTTCTCCAAAAGTCAAAATTATCGCTTAGGATCAATGTTTAGCTAAGTTTCATTTTTTAAGAAAATATTTTTGGTCATTTGTCTGGGGCCATTTAAACTTTTTCTTTTCTGCTTCTTTTCGTCCCGATAAAACCCACCAAATTGAGCGTGCCAAATGAAAAATATCTAACTCAAATAACAGTTTAGAAAAGCCTCATCATGCATCATGAAAAGCAGCATGCAACTATCGACTGATTAGTTGCATGCTATGAATACGTCATAGATTTCACCTATCATTGTTCAACATTTTGGCTGAAACTGACGCTGCCTCTGGCTTGCCCGTTTGTTTGAGATAATGATTCCTTTCAGTCGCATTCTTGCCGGTTCCACATGAACAGGATTCCACCATACCGGAGTGAACGCACCCGCAGGCCGCAACCATCATCCCCTCCCCTCAACCTCGGCGCAGTGGCGGGCGGCCCTGGGCGGCCCACTCCCGGCGCTACGCACGCCCCATGCGCCGTGATACCGCGTCACTCCGCCTCCCTCCTTCCCCCATAATGACCGGTGACCTCACTTCCCTCGGGATTTGGACTCGCCCTACCCCGACCGTAGCGCCACGTGGTGGCTCTGGAGATCTTAAATAGACCCACTGTACATACAGTAGCGGCGGAACACCTTCAATTAAGGGGGGGACACTGCCGACTTTTGGTCCCATTCTTTCCATGCAACGCCCTATAGGGCTAATGTTAATACCAAAATCAAAGCCGGGGCACGGTGGCCCGGTGCCCTCCCCGTTCCGCCGCCTATGGTCATTGGTCCTGTAGGCTCATTTCCTGTGAAAGCTGCTCTGGTACTGAGGGCGTAGTTGCGACATCTGACGACCGTGCAGAGGTTCACTTAACCTTCCAGGCGGTGGGGGGCATTTTTTGCCCCCCCTCTTTAGTTTTTTCAATATATCTCGAGAACCGCTGCGCCGATCGTCACCAAACTTTCAGTACCATCCCCGGAATAGCTAGCGCACATGGTGACAAAATTTTTTTTTCAAAGGCTATGATAGGTTGGCCGCTAATGACGTCAGAGCGACGTCATTTTTTCCATTTTCGACCCAAAAAAGGTTTCGCGGGAAGAGCTGTCAGGCCTACAGCTTTAGAAATACAGAAAAATGTTTCGACATAAAAGGTGTGAAATTAACCCTATTAGTGGCAGGGGGGGGGGGTTGTTTTTATCCACCCCTCAGGTTTTTCGGGAACATCTCCGAAACCGCTGAAGCTACGATGCTGAAATTTTCTGACTTTTCCTAAAACTAAATTGGGCACATTCCCTGAAAATTTCAAGTTCATAACTTTACCAGGGGCGGCTCCAGAGCACTGGGAATTGGGGGGTCCTATTCGTGAAGCGAGTCATTTGGGCGAAGATCACGATGCTGCACCATTTTTACGAACAGTGAATAAAAGGTATCATGTGATAACATATACAGTTATTGTGCCTCCTCTTTTGACACGTTTTTGCTATAATAGGCGGATCCAGGCGTCCAAAAAGGGGGGTTATGTTTTACCTCCCAACATAGGTGCCCTGACACCGCCTATGCATTACCAATACAATTTTAGTCGTTCTCTCATAAGAAAATTATAACATAACAAGACCATTACCACCCTTTTTAGAAACAGTACCAACAAAAACCTTATTTACTATACTTTTTGTGTACCCCCAATCTCAATGATCTGTATCCGCCTATTATTTTTGAAAATGCATATTTTTAGGATCCATGTGAATTCCTGGTTCATGCTCTATCGATCGGCAAAAGTTGCGTTAAGATTGGTTCAGAAACCTGGCCGTGATAAACAGTCTAAAATGTATCTGCAATTTGCCCGTTTTTACCCCCCTCTACCCCCCTATTGACATTTTTTAATTTTTATTTTTTAGAAATGTAGATCACGTTGAGCGAAATCGAATGCCGTTTGAATTTTGAAAATCGGCCCGTTAGATCTCGAGATATCAAGGGGGGGTCGTAAACAGCCCCCCCCTGCCACTAATAGGGGGTAGCCAGGAGCCTGCCACTAATAGGGTTAAGAGGGCTACAAAACTGCTGTTTCGGTTTTTCGATTTTTGTTTTTGGATTTTGACCCCCAAAAATCAAAAAATAGATTTTTTGAAAATAATAGCCGAAAAATCCAAGAAGTTTTTTGAATTTCGAAAAAACCGGAATATATGTGATAGTTCCTACCGCCTTCTACCTACATACCAAATTTGAGATCAATACCTGTTTTTTTTGGCCAAGTTATAGCGAAAAAACTGTTCAAAATTGATGTCAAATTTTCAAACTCAATTTTTAGCAATTCTAGCGCAAAACGAAGACCACCATTATACTCCCCGTGACGAGCTGCATCGAATTGATACCCATTTTATGCAAAAATATCAACTTTGAAATTTGACCTGACCTTAACCTGACCTCCACCAGAAAGTGACCTAATTTATAACAAATACCATTGAGTTGGAAATGAAAAAAATGGCCATAAAACATGCATCGCACAACCTTAGTAAAGTTGGGTTCATGTGGTGACCCTTGGTTACCTTTGGTGACCTGACCTGTGACCTGACCTGGTATGACCAGTGATCTCTAATAGCAACATATGTGTTAGACAACTGACGCCTTATCGCTGATTTTCGACAAAATGCGTTTTACTCGGTGTTATAGCGCTTTCCCTAGAAGCCCCGTGAACGGTGAAACATTTTATCTTTGACCTGACCTGTGACGTCATCGGTGACCCCGAGGTCAATGAAATTTGCTTTCCCACAACAAATTTGACAGGGCTATTGAAGCCGTTTGAATTTTCCGGATCTGTCCAGTAGTTTCGGAGATACGAGGGGGGGGCAAAAAATGCCCCCCCCCCACCGCGCGGAAGGTGGCTGGGAGGCCCACCGCCTGCCGGGTTAAGACGTCGTAGGTCAGTGATGTGACCTGACCTGAAAATGCAGCTGATGTTACAAGATGTGGCTTAAATCAAAGATCAGACATGTTAACTTTTAGCTCTCTTTAACAGCGTGTTCCTATGCTATCGCAAAACAACCGAAGGGGGGGGGGGGAGGTGGAGCGGCACCCTCGGCCGGAAAAGAACCCTGCGCCTTCGGAACCCTGCTAGGTGCTAGACGTTCGGTTTTCTACTGACGCTCCAGCCGAGGAGGTGGAGTGGTGGAGGTAGTGGATCCCACCTAGCCGTTTCCCCCTATACATAAATTGAGCAAGAGCCTCATGGAAAAATGAACGCGTGTGCCGTTCCAAGACGCATCGACTGATACCCAATTCTAGGGTCTCAGTTCAACCGATGACCTCTGAGGTCAGGTCAGTTACCCCATAGCAGGGTTTTGATGCTGGTAAATACTTTGGTAAAAATGACTGCAAAACTGCGCTAAACCATCTTATGGTATTCCTCGTGTTTAACCACATCGAAAGATACACCTTTGTTTGGTCAGCTAATAGGGTACTTTCCTCAGGTTACGTCATGCCGAAGCCCCTCAGGCCACGAAGCTAGTCGAGAGAGTTCCTCCCTCTCGATACTATATAACTATATATTGTTCGATTTCGCTGGCTATTTTTAGTTCATTGGAGCTTATCTCACCTCGTTAGCTCAATTTGTTTGGGGGCTATTGATGAAAACTTCCATAACCTGAAACGATTTTAATTAGTTAAGAACACAAGGCGATCTTTCCTTCTGCTCTGTACATTCATCCGTTGTTGCCAGACTAAAAAACTTTCGAAGAACATATTCTCACGTGCAGCTGTACATATGGTCGCGTATCTTCTATACGCACCAGTCTGATTTACCCGATTATTGCAAGGACTGAAGGTCACTTGGATGAAGTTTGGGAAAACCTAAAACCTCCAAAGGACAGGTATGACATGAGCGATTTTTTAGTCGTTGGAACTGGGTCCTTTTATTGTGGAAATTCGTCACTTTCACCAATAAAGGCGTGTTGCATGTTTTACGCCTTAGGCCAGTGAAAGGTATTTGTTTCTGAAGAATCATGCACATCAAAAAAAAAAAGAAAATAGGCAGACGTTCGTATGGCATTGTCTGATCTGACACGATTGCTCTGATCCAATGTCGACAATCATTTTTGATCAGTGTTGGGTGTCAGTCATTGAACTAGGTCGGGCTCCGCTCCCCCCCCCCTCCCCTGTGGTTGGGAGTCACGTCTGACGCCCTCTGCGCATCCGCTGGTCACGTGACGAGGGAGGGGGGGGGGTAGGGGGCGTGACGCGGACGGGCGCGGACGGCCGGGGGCTGGTGCATCCGGTGAGAGGGTCGGACCACGCGAATTGGGACGGGACTCGACCGTGGGTTGCAGAGCTTTCATCCAATGCAAGGTGAGATCCACAATCACACTGGCATAGAAGGCAACGGCATCGCACGAGGTTATGGTGACAAGGATGGTGCAGCAGTCGGCACACTTTTACTGCATATGAAATGAATTCGAATTCATAAAAAGCCATCTCTGTGTTTGGCATGAATCCATCTCTCGTACCTTAACATGCAAGCCGCTGACCACATGCTCGATCATGCTCGATTACTTCTGAGCGATTAATAACTTTACATTGAAATTGTAGACATATTTCGAAGAAAAAGTTAAAAAAGGGAAAATGCTACTTTCACTCATTCTTTTATTACTCTAGCTCCATTCCTCCATCACTCTTTCACCCACCTACCCTCACACTCACTCACTCACTCACTCACTCACCCTGTCACTCAACTCAACCCACCTACACTCAACTCAACCCACCTACTCACTCACTCACTCACTCACTCACTCACTCACTCACACACTCACTCACTCTCTCACTCAACCAGAACACTATCCGACAAACATTTCCCATTGTTCTCATCAGCAATACAATGACCTCTGTAAACTCGCGCTCCGATTTGCGGACATTCCCCTTTCCGTGATGCACTTGCACGTCCATGCACAAATTGGTGCAGTGAATTGCGACGCCGGTCTGCCACGTCCGGCGTAAACAATGCCATTGTGAGCGGCCTAGGGCGCTGATTTAAATTAAACTGCGCGTTGTGAAATAACACTAGTACTTTTGAAATGAATTGTCCTATAATGCAGCAAGCAAGCGGGCAATTTGTTCATTCTTTGCATCGGCCGCCTCCTTTGTTTCATACTCTGATTCTATAACGGGAAGTCCACCGAAAGCTGCTATAGTGGCAATATGTTCAATTTGTTGTACTGTACCGCGTACTTACCATCGTGTACGTGAAACAATAGTGTTGTAGGCACTGCCACGGTGCGAATTTCTGCTATGGCTTGCCAGCAGTTCCGCCTGCGGTCGTCCAAAACGGACAGGTGCCCGTTAACGCACCGGGAATTCTCACTAGCTTCCACGCCAAAAATCACAATAACACAATGGTGCGTGTTACTAACTGTAAGTCTTCTGAAATTTCCCAGCAATGGGCCTAAGAAAGAAACTGAAACAGGATAAATGGTGTTACAGTGTGTTTCACGTGGCTCCAGTGAAGGTAATAGCGGTATAGTCCCATACTGATACAGTACGAGCTCTTTTCCGGTTGAGTTGAAGATATTATATTTGCTGCGACCGTTGCTCGTGACAGAATGTGATATTTTAAAATGAACAAGAACAGGTTCACAATCTTTTCCTTCAAACTGAAAGCAAAAGTTGAGATATCTTGATAAAAAGATGTATACCTACCTATCCACAGAAAATGGAAGGAATAAACTGAAAATGAACGTACCTACGTAACGTAAAACATGAGGATTAATGCAGCTTCCTTAGATGAATGGCAATATTGAAATCCGTAGGAATTATTCTGTTGGCACTTGCAGTTCCAATGCAAGCGATGACGCAAGTGGCAAGCCTGTTGCCATGCCTGTTATGACGAGGCGGGTTTTCGGTCGTGGTTGAGCATTCGCCTCACTTCGTTATCATAAATCTTACTACGGAAGGCTGAGCGCTGATATCCCACTTTCAATGGCTTCGTCATCGCGTGACGAGTCTGCATGCAATGCACATCGCGACGTTTGAAGAGCGTCTTAGATTGCATTCTAAGCTAAGGAGTCACACCGCCCGTGAGGTTGCACCTAAACAGTCCGTGCCTCAGCCTTTGTAGAGGCAGCCACAGCCTGGCACTGCCGGCCGGACCTGCGGCCTGCTGAGTTACTCAGTCCTGTGGCAAGGCCGTGGCACGTGCCGAAAGTTCCCCACAGTTCCATTGTTCAAAGCGGCGGCTGGGTGGCATGTGACCCCACTGCAGTGCCGTCGGACGCTGATTCGAGGTTATAACTGCATTGTACAGGCTGCATTGTTCCATGGCTCGGCTTCGTGAGTTGAAACGTGCCAAATGCCGGCAATTAAATGCTTTGTTCGAAGTAACTGCATTGGAACGGGAGTACCCTAAAGGCATTCTATGAATCACTAACACATTTTAGATATAAATATGCAAAAGTGATCAATAACATGGCAGAATGAATCTGATGATGCTGAAAGTTCATTCTCATATTTGGCCTATTTTACAATAAAATTTTTACATTTCTGCCATGTTATTAATCACTTTTGCATATTTATATCTATTCATCATGGCAAAAAGCACCATCTCACATATAAAAACACATTTTAGGGCGTATCACAGCTATATAGTTTTGAAAAATCCTGCCTATGCAGAAACAGAGAGCTGTTAAATTCGAAAATGGTAGCGCGCACTATACAATTTAGGGTGACACTTATTTGTAGGGGGAAATCCCAAAATGAAAATTGCAACGCGCGAAAGCCTGCACATGGTGTGAAACCATGAGAAAACACCTCCTGTGAAGTTTCAGGTCAATCGGACATATTTAAGAGGTGCCCCAAAGCCATTATGGCGCCTGATGCCCTCTTCTGCTTCCTCACCCCAACACGTCGCATAGCTCGGGCCTCGGCGGTGACCCCGCAGATTGCAGCTGCGCTCGATCGAACAAGAACATATTCTGACCGGAGTGCTGTACACATCATCCACGCTGCTGCTGAGGCGTACAACCCAATCCCCCAGAACCTTGTAGTCAACCGGGAGTCGATCCGACGACACCGGAGGCGCGTCAGGGAGGATGTGGCGAGGGAGATCCGGAAGACGTTTGCTCCGGGCGTACCCCTCGTCGTCTATTGGGACGGAAAGATTGTCGCCGATATCACCAACACAAAGGCATCTGAGCGCCTTCCCATCCTCGTTTCTGGGGATGGCGTTAACAAGCTCACGGGAGTCCCACGCTTGCCCAGCGGGAAGGGTGACGATGTTGCCTCCGCGTTTGTCAGCTGCCTGGAGGATTGGGGCGTCGCCGAACGCGTTGTGGGAATGCCTTTCGACACTACCGCTTCCAACACCGGCGTGCGCGGCGGAGCTTGTAGGTACTTACGTCCAACAGCGGCTCGGGCGGAGTCTCCTCCACCTGGCCTGCCGGCACCATATTCTTTAGATCGTGGCCAACAAATCGTTCGGCGCCTGTCTCGCACCGTCGTCTGGGCCCGATACCCAACTATTTAAACGCTTCAAAGCCGAATGGGAATCCATCGACCAGGCGATGTTCGAGCCTATCGAGCCGATCCCGTCCACCAGTGACAAAGCCATTATGTTCTGCAAGGAGAAACTTCAAAGTACGCAGCCTCGGGATGACTATGGAGAATTCCTCAGCTTGACGATCGTTGTCTTAGGTGGCGTTCCCCCTGGAGGAATCAGGATGTCCAAGTCCGGAGCCTACCACCGCGCTGGATGGATGGGCAAACTGATATACGCATTGAAGATCTTCTTATTCCGCGGACAGTTCAAGCTCACCAAGGCGGTGGAGAAGAACTTGGCCCGCTTCGTCCTCTTCTTCGCGACGCTGTATGTACCGGCGTGGTACATACGAAGCCCCGCTGCAGCCCTTGCTCCGGCCCAGAACCTAGCTTTCTATACCGCTCACTCTTATCCTACGAGGACGAGGAAATCGCAAGGGAAGCATCGAAGGCATTTGGGCGACATCTCCGAGAAGCTGGTGTCGCTCGCTCTGTTCGACTTGAGGACCACGCTGGAGGAAAAGAAGCTGATCGTGGCTGCCTTTGGCCGCAACGGCGCAGAAGATCCGCCCAAGCGGATTTCACTGGAGCCTGACCTGACTGTACTGACGAGGAAGACGCTGCCGGACTTTGCTTCGTCAAGCTCCAAGTTTGTCGTGGACGCCCTTGGCCCGTCGGACCTCCTTGAGGTGAGCCCGGCCGAGTGGCCGGAACGCCAGGACTACCAGCTCGCCCGCCGCCGAGCCGAGTCCCTCAAGGTTGTCAACGATTTTGCCGAACGGGGCGTGGCTCTGATTTAGAGCTACAGCGCCATCCTCACGAAGGATGAGGAACAAAGACAGTTCCTTCTCCAGGTCGTCGAGGAACATCGACGTCGTTTCCCCGACGTCCGCAAGTCGACACTAGATGAGTACCTGTGATTGGGATTTTGGTTCCTATGAGACCCCCCAGCGAGGGTCGAATGTACGCAGGTCAGCATGGTGTGCTTTTTTGTGTGCCAGGTGTGCCTTTTTTACTTTTTGTCGAGACCCCCATCGACGGTCTAATACACGCAGGTCAGCGTGGTGTGCCTTTTTGTGTGTCAGTGTGTCTTTTTGACTTTTTGTCGGGGAACATCGGCGCTTCCCAGACGTGCGCTATTCGACGTTAGCTGAGCAGCAATGAGTGGGATTTAGGCTCCCATGAAACCCCCAGCCAGAGGCTAATACACGCCGGTCAGGGTGCTGTGCCTTCATGACAGCGCGTGCCAGGTGTATCTTTTTAGCAAATTGCTATCGGTTGTTGGAGGGGTGGAATTTTTTTATCGACGTTTTACACCCCCAACGATTTGTTTAAAGCCAAATTGCTTGTGTACTTTATCAAAAATTGAATTAAAATGCGCTATTTGTTTTTGGTGTATGTTTCCAATAAATTGGCTTTGGGGCACCTCTTAAATATGTTCGATCGATGTGAAAATTCACAGGAGGTATTTTCGCATGGTTTCACACCATATCCAGGCCTTCGCTCCTGAAAAATCAAAAGTTCAAAAATAAGTGTCACCCTACTATACATATATGTTACAGGGAGTTTGAGAAATCCGTGAGTTTGCAAACTCACTGACCGATCAGGGAGTTTGAGAAATTCCAGAGTGATTGGGCCAAATAAAATCAAATGTGTAAGATGAGGGTGGCATACGTGCCGGCCGTGATGTTAAAACAAAAGCGACTAGTGGTACGGCCTATATAACCGTCGCACGCTGACAAAAAGCTTACAGATCCTTCATTGTTTTACCGAAAAAATGCTACTCGCGGCTAGGTATGTAAAGGGGAGGTTCGGAGCAACGTGCTCCTCCGTTCCGTCGTTTCCATCCTCAGGAATCAGGATACTGAAATCCTTCTCGTCCACGCCAAAACCCCCACTCCGGGCTGGACAGGCACCTTTATCTCATGCGGGCTGCTCCCTTGGAGCAGCACCGCTGCTCCCGAGGGAGCGCACCCCGTAGCCGGGTGCAAAGAGTGCTTGGGGGGCTGGTCGGTCTGTCAATTCGGACGGGCTCAGCCCCGGCGACTCTGCATATAGGGTGTCTGCCCAGACCAATGTCTCCCCCTATAATTCCTATCATTCGTCCGACTCTGAAATGGTCTTGTCAGACCGAAATGGCCTAACCCAACAAAACAAAAACAAACAAGCAGCGTGCGCCAGTCGCAGCTGGGCTGGCTGCCAGCAGCGCCGGCTCTCGATGACACGTCTATGGCGGAGTGGGAATGAGCGTGAATTGATGCGTGTGCCTGTACTTTAGCATAAGTGACCACAGTGAGCTGTTTCTACTTTGATATATTTAGCCTGACTCTGGAATAGCCACACTTGAGTGGAACGGGTCTAATTGGGACGTGAACTAAATAAATGTATAACTAAATAAAGCGGCGGTACATGCATATGGGTAAATCACTGAGCAGTTTAAAATAAAAAAGGTATTTATGGTGTGCATATGATCTATAAGCTTTTTGTCAGCGTGCGAGGCCTTAGAGCTACCCTCCTTTGTTTTAACATCACGGACGGCACGTATGCCACCCACATGCTGCACATTTGTTTTTATTTGGCCCAATCACTCTGAAATTTCTCAAACTCCCTGACCGGTCAGTGAGCTTGCAAACTCCCTAGTGAATTTTCAGGGAGTTTGCAAACTCACTAGGGAGTTTGCAAACTCACGGATTTCTCAAACTCCCTGTAACATATATATGTTATAACCGGTCAGGGAGTTTGAGAAATTTCAGAGTGATTGGGCCAAATAAAAACAAATGTGCAGCATGTGGGTGGCATACGTGCCGTCCGTGATGTTAAAACAAAGGAGGCTAGCTCTAAGGCCTCGCACGCTGACAAAGAGCTTATAGATCATATGCACACCATAAATACCTTTTTTATTTTAAACTGCTCAGTGATTTACCCATATGCATGTACCGCCGCTTTATTTAGTTATACATTTATTTAGTTCACGTCCCAATTAGACCCGTTCCACTCAAGTGTGGCTATTCCAGAGTCAGGCTAAATATATCAAAGTAGAAACAGCTCACTGTTGGTCACTTATGCTAAAGTACAGGCACACGCATCAATTCACGCTCATTCCCACTCCGCCATAGACGTGTCATCGAGAGCCGGCGCTGCTGGCAGCCAGCCCAGCTGCGACTGGCGCACGCTGCTTGTTTGTTTTTGTTTTGTTGGGTTAGGCCCTTTCGGTCTGACAAGACCATTTCAGAGTCGGACGAATGATAGGAATTATAGGGGGAGACATTGGTCTGGGCAGACACCCCATATGCAGAGTCGCCGGGGCTGAGCCCGTCCGAATTGACAGACCGACCAGCCCCCCCAAGCACTCTTTGCACCCGGCTACGGGGTGCGCTCCCTCGGGAGCAGCGGTGCTGCTCCAAGGGAGCAGCCCGCATGAGATAAAGGTGCCTGTCCAGCCCGGAGTGGGGGTTTTGGCGTGGACGAGAAGGATTTCAGTATCCTGATTCCTGAGGATGGAAACGACGGAACGGAGGAGCACGTTGCTCCGAACCTCCCCTTTACATAGCCGCGAGTAGCATTTTTTTCGGTAAAACAATGAAGGATCTGTAAGCTTTTTGTCAGCGTGCGACGGTTATATAGGCCGTACCACTAGTCGCTTTTGTTTTAACATCACGGCCGGCACGTATGCCACCCTCATCTTACACACTTGATTTTATTTGGCCCAATCACTCTGGAATTTCTCAAACTCCCTGATCGGTCAGTGAGTTTGCAAGCTCCCTACTCCCTAGTGAATTTGCAAACTCCCTAGTGAGTTTGCAAAGTCACTGATGGTTCAGGGAGTTTGCAAACTCACTAGGGAGTTTGCAAACTCACGGATTTCTCAAACTCCCTGTAACATATATATGCCGTTTATACGTACGGGTCTCGCGGGTTTTAGCGGTAGGTTTTGCACCTAGAAAATTTAGTGTACTTCAGGCTATATCTTCGTCATCTTAACCCTCGCCCCGTTGGGGGGGGGGGGGCATTTTGGCCCCCTGTGGTTTTTCCTGAATAGCAAGAAAACAGCGGCGCGCAGCGCGCCGCCAAATTTTCAGTACTTCCCGGGCATCAATTTGACACCAAATTTCAAGTCTTAGGTCACCTTAGGTCAGGAGTTATTAACCCTCGCCCTGGCAGGTCATTTTTCATAACACGGCCTGGCAGGGGGGGGGGGTCGATGCGACCCCCCCTCGCGATTGGCTCCTATGGCACCTAAAAACACCAAATTTGGTAGGTAGGTGGGCCCCCTGGAGTTCGCGCCCCTGTGCAAATTTGGTTGCTCTAGGTCAATATTTAGGGGGGTTTTGGGGGGGTATAAATGTAAAAATTTCGCTAACAACAGGTCAAAAGTTTTTTCGCTTATAACTTTTGATCTAATTAAGATAGAGCAAAAAGAAAAGCACCAGTGAACTCAGCACGTCAAGGCGCGTCGAATGATATACTTTTTAGCTTGCTTATGTGTACTTAAAGTTTTTCTTAAATTTTAAGTATAGGGTAAGGGCGGGTAAGAGTACGCGGGCGATAAGAGTACGCATCAGCTGTTTCGGTTGCTTAGCAACGCGGGCTTGTCGAGTTCATGAAGTGACATGAAGCCGCCAGTGCGTGCTTGTCACCAACGGAACGTGGGCGTTGAGCGGCGACGCTGTTGAGTTTAAGGCGATGAATATTATTTTCGAGTGTTATGATATTATTATGGTATTCTCACCTGGTATTCTCACCTGGTAGGGTTCACCAAGCCTGACAGCCTTAAGGATAGTCAAGGCAAGGGAACCCAGGATCAAAGGATGCGCCAGTTGAGATAAGAATTCGCGAGTATAGAGGGGTTACATAGCAACTGGAGTTATAGCATCCACATAAATAGCTCATACGAAAAAATACATGTGAATCAAGAATATTTGACACGAAGTTGCTCATCATCAACTACTCCGCAGGCTGGTACAGTTGGTCACGAATCGCATCGGCCAAGGCCCTCTTAAAGCTAGTTAAGTCAGGTGCGGTCACAACGTTTTCTGGGAGGCCGTTCCAGATGTGTATACATCGGATGGAGAAAGAGCGACGACGAACATCTAGTGTAACATGTGGCACGCGTATCTTGTAACAATGGCCTCGAGTGCAGCCGTGTAATTGACGAGAGAAAAACGTCTCAGGTTTTATATGACTTTTACCATTAAATATTTTCCAATATTGGATTAAGTCTGCGCGCAGAAGCCTTCCTGCGACTGAATACATATCAAGTTTTCGCAGACGCTCCTCATAACTCAGATTCTGCAAATCATCTATATGTCTAGACCACATCCTTAGCACACGTTCCAGTTTAACCATATCGCCCTTGTAACCAGTGTTCCACACGCATGAAGCATACTCTATCAGTGGTCTTATGTGAGTTTTAAAGAGGAACAACATGAAATCAGATGAGCGGCAGACAGTTGACTTAAGAAAACTGTAACATAAACCAGACGCTTTGTGTGCAACAGATCCGATGTGTTCGTGAAATCTAAGCCTTGTGTCCACCAGGACACCAAGGTCACCGTGTGAGTCACAGACAGGAAGGGGACTACCCTCGAGGGAGTATGAAGGTGGCACCAGGTCCTTAAAGCCTTTCGAGAAACGCAGGACCGCACATTTCTCTCTGTTAATCTTGAGACCCCATGATACAGACGTATTGACCAACAAGTCTATATCATTCTGAACAGATGGAATCACAGTCGGGCAATGTCCGCGAGGATACTTCACACCGGAATAAATCTTGAGGTCATCTGCAAATATCTTGTACTTTGATATCAATTTGGAGCCAATGTGATTTATATAGACCAAAAAAAGTAGCGGTCCCAAGACCGAACCCTGAGGCACACCACTGTGGACAGGTCTGGGGCCACTGAGATGTCCGCTAACAGACACTCTCATCTCCCTGTCAGATAGGAATGATGCTATCCATGTTAAGAGCTGACCGGTAATGCCAAGAGACTGGAGCTTCGTTAACAGGACTTTGTGGCAAACAATATCAAAAGCCTTACTGTAATCGAACAACACTAAGTCCACAACATACCCAGAATCCATGAGGTCCGCGATCTCGTCGTAAGCCAAAAGAAGTTGCTCTGCAGTGGATCTCCCTTGGCGAAACCCAAACTGATGATCAGAAAGAAGGTCATTGTCCTCTAGATAGAGCCGCAAGTGGCTAGTAATGATGCGTTCCAGGGTTTTGCAGCAAACAGGGGTAAGGCTCACTGGTCTATAATTAAGTGGCTCGAAACGATGCCCCTTTTTAAAAATAGGGATAATGGTGGAGTTCTTCCAAGCCACAGGAACTGTCCCTTCCTCGAGTGACTTGGAGAAAATCACAAAGAGCGGATAGGCCAAGGATTCACTACATCTCCTGAGCACCATAGGGTGGATACCATCGGGACCCATAGCAGCATTGACATCGAGGGATAAAAGCTCGGATTTCACCACGTCAATAGACAGGTGTAACATATCAATGTGACCTTCATACAACTGATGTGGTTCTTGAAGAGATGGGACATTCTGACAAAAAACAGCTGCAAATGATGAAGCCAAGCATTCACTCATGGCTGCGAGATCAGAACAAAGTTTTCCATTTGAAAGCTTCAGGGGACCCACGGAGGACGGAACAGACTTTTTTGAGCGCACATATGAGTGTAACAGCTTGGGATTCTCTTTAAACCTATCAATGAGACTGTGTTCATAGTCTGCCTGAGATTTTGCCTCGAAACTATGCACACTTTTGTTAACAGCAGCAAAAGCAGAATATGCTTCAAGGGCTACAACCGATTTACGACCACAATGTAATCTGGCTCTTTTATAACCCTCCCATGCCTCCTGTCTACGACGCAACAGTCCTCTCGGAGGCCTGGTTCTCCATGGTGGCTTATCCTTGCGAGCAGTCTTCAGGGGAATACACTGAGCAACCAGGGAGGTCAGGGTCTCAGTGAACTTGTCGACAGCAGTGGAGACACTAAGATAATCAAATTCGAAGTCCCAGTCAATCATAGCTATTAGGTCGTTTAGCCTGTCATAATTGCCTTTGTGCCAATCATACCTTGAGGCTCCTGGGGACGAATCAGAAACAAAGTCACCTTGAAACACGAATTCAAACAAAACCGGACAATGATCACAAGAAGGCAGTGGAGGGAGGACCGTAACATGGTACAATAATTTTGATACTTGGCAGTTGAGATAAGGTACATTTTCGTGATTGTTGTGGGAAACTTGTGAGGTTATCTGGGGAAATACTGTGCAGTGCAATATTATGTTTCCGAAGTTTTGCACAACGTTTCGGGGTTGTTTTGTGCGCGAATTGCATGTACAGTAAGAGGACGCACTGTTCAGGAGGGTAAGAGTACGCAGAATTATACATTAAATCGAATATACAGAAATATAAAATTATTAATATATCGCTCAATGACGTTTGTTTGTAGGTATATCATCAATGGAGCACTGTGATGCAGATGCGTACCCGAAATTCTTCCAAATACGAGTTATTCTCCCTTTTGATTGTGCATTTTTTAAAGAAATACACGACATGATTATTTCCTGATTTATAGACTTGAAATATTTATTTTAAGTTTTTCTTTTTGGATACTAGAATTAGCTTAAATGCCTTCTGAGTTTGAGGTTAAGCATTTGGACAGTACAAGCTGCATAGGTGTGTGTTCATATGCTTGCGTACTCCACCCGCCTGGCGTGCGTACTCTTACACACCCCATATGGTAAGAGTACGCAACTGCAGCGGTTCAGAAAATGTCAGTTTTAGACCACTTCCATTTACGCTGAAGGATCGTTACCCATGCGTTGATGGCAAATTCAATTAACTTTAATATTCCCTATTTGCGATTTCTTTATTTCAAATATTAAACAAATGAGAGCAAGAAATCCACTAAGTGCGTACTCTTATACGACTTCACCCTACTTAAATTAATAAATTAAGTTCAAGTTAACCAAATTGCATCATATCGCATATCATTCGATTCGGCTGATCATAAGGAGCACAATGATACCATTTTTAAGCTCTAGCATCATTGTGTGCCAACTTATTGGCAAAAACGTCATTTGACATCAGTTGACCTCATTTGACCTGACCCATGGATAAGTACACCAAACAAAGAAGCACCAAGTGACCTGCTGTTAAGTACTGTGGTTTCAAAGCATAAAAATGATAGAACGAAGCGGATATCTCCAGTATTTTCCGAATTTAGTATTTTCCCATAGGCTTAACACTACGACGTTATGACCTCTAACTGACCTCAGGTCAGTGACCTCAAAAAACCCGAACTATATGTTATACAACTCGGTGAACTTAGCACATCCTGAAAGTTTGAAGGAAATCAGTCCAAAACTGTGAGTTGGACAGGTGCAAAAAGAAAATTGAAATTTGACTATGACATTGTACCGGTTTTTCTGACCTGGTGACCTGACCCAAGGTCACCCGGACCTGAATTTTTCAGGTCATATGTAAAAAGGTTGCCCCATAGGCTGTGCCAAATTTGGCGGCTCTGCGCGCCGCCGTTTTTACGCTATCTTCGAAAAACCTTAGGGGGGGGTCGCATCGACCCCCCCTGCCAGGGCGAGGGTTAAGGTCAAACTGAGGTCATGTGCAATCTTGAAACGCTCACCAAATCTACAGTTATCAAGCAATTTCAAAGTTCTTTATATGGTCTAGTAGACAAAAAGCGGCGCTACAAAACGGCTATCTCGGATTTTCAAAAATTTTTGGTTTTTGACCCAAAAAATTCAAAAATTTGATTTTTTAGAAAAACTAAAAAAATCCAAAATTTTCCGAATTTCGAAAAAAACGGAAATTATTTGATAGTCCCTGCGCTCTTCTATATACATACCAAACTTCAGATCGATATCTCGTTTTTTTTTTGGCCAAGTTATAGCGAAAAAACTGTTCAAAAATGATGACGTCAAGTTTTTTAACTCAATTTTTAGCGATTCTAGACCACGTACGGCAAAACAAAGACCACCATTGAACTCCCCGTGACGAGGTGCATCGATTCGATACCCATTTTATGCAAAAATATTAATTTTGAAATTTGACCTAATTTGACCTGACCTTGAACTGACCTTGACCAAAACGTGACCTAAGCTGGCCCCAAAGGCTGCCTGACCCACATAATCGCATTTGTCATGTAAAATGGACCATAAAACATGTATCACACGACACTTTCATATTGTGACCCCCCAGTGACCTGACCTCTGTGACCTGACCTGGTATCAGTGACTTCAAATAGCAAAATATGTGTTTGAAGAACATTTCCCCCATCGATGATTTTCAATGAAATGCATTTTACTCGATTTTGCAACGCATTTCTTGAAATGCCTGTAAACGGTGAAAATTGGACCTTTGACCTGACCTGTGACGTGATCGGTTTGACCTAGGTCAATAAAATTGGGTCACAAGGTAGTTCCCTGATAGGGCTATCCAACACCGTTTGCCGCTTGTCGCTAGGTTGCGTGGTTCTCGAGATCTTAGGGGGGGGGGTGCCAAAATGGCCCCCCCCCAACAGGGCGCGTTGCTCGGCAGAGCCCAACGGGGCGCGGGTTAAGCTTGAAGATGCGGATGCGATCGACTTGTTGGGTAACATGCCGGCCATGATCGTGTAAAATGGCTTCATCGTAGATCGATTAGTTTCTGAGATATAGCTGGAAATGTAAAAGTGCAAAACCTACCGCTTAAACACTATTAATAATACCAATGTGTTTTTATTACACTCTGGCGAACCATATCGTAATATTTAACCCTCGCCGGCACAGGCCATTTTGAGTCCTTCGACGGCACAAGGGGGGGGGGGGTTGGTACGACCTCCCTCGCATTTGGCCCCTGATCGAGCTAGAGCTTCGCGGAAAAAAACGAGCGTGTTGCCCGTCACGAGAGGAAGCCGATGATACCCAATTTTAAGGTCCTAGGTCATCGGGTGACCTTCCAGGTCAGGTCAATGACCCGAAAACCGGGAAAATCGGGACCTGTTAGAAAGTCGTAAAGTGTGGCTGCTATGTGGTTTTCCGGGGTGTTGATCACGAATATCGTGTTAGTTTTGATCAGAGATGATGTCTTTAAGCATTTAGACCAGGTCGGGTCAGGTCAGGTCAGGTCAAGCGGTAGGGGTTGTGACGGGTATTCGTAATACATGTCAACCGCCTCGGACAGCTTCGTAACATGTTACGAAGGCACCAAAACTACTTCGTAAATGTTCAAATGCTTGCTAAATTCGAATTCAGCTCCAAAAACTAGCCTAGAAACATGTAAAACTCGAAAAAAACTGATTTGCCTGAAGCGCCTGAGTACGCTGTAGACAGACTGTCTCGACTTCATATATCTGAAGCTGCCGTTCGATCTGCCCTGAAAGCCGTTCCAGTAAACAAGGCTTGTGGCCCCGATGACATCAGTGCGCGCATCATTGTTGAATGTGCAGATGAGCTCGTTGTTCCCATCACCAAAATATGTAACGCCTCCATAAGTTCGGGTGTCTTTCCGGAAAGATGGAAGCAGGCAAACATTATTCCGATCCACAAAAAAAGGAGACAAGAAGAATCCATCAAATTACCGGTCCGTGTCATTGCTTCCTCTCTTCGGAAAGATACTCGAACGCTTAGTTTACGATCAGTTATACCATCATGTTTCGCCGGCCCTGTGCAACGAGCAGCACGGTTTTATTCCTAGGCGGTCCTGTATTACTAACCTAACCGTTTATCTTAAGTCAGCGTGGGAGGCCATATCGGGCGGATATCAGACGGACACTATATATACAGACTATTCGGCAGCTTTTCAAAGTGTGAATCATTCCCTTCTAATTCACAAACTAAAACACTCCTTCAAATTGGAGGAGTCTGCTTTACAATGGTTCGTCTCATATCTGTCCGATAGGCGTCAGAGGGTCATCGTGAACGGAAAAACGTCCAAATGGACGGCAGTACTATCCGGTGTTCCCGAAGGATCCCTTTTGGCTCCGCTACTTTTTTCTTTGTTCATCAATGATTTACCGCGAGAAGTCGATTCCGGGTGCCTTCTGTACGCCGACGACGTCAAAATTTTTCGAAAAATTGTCTCGCCATCTGACGGACTACTGCTCCAGCAGGACCTTGGTCGTCTGGCGGCCTGGTCCGTCAGATGGGGACTCACCCTAAACCCCAGCAAATGCAAATCGTTCACGATCACCCTCAGGCGCGCACCCGTCCCGACAGAGTATTTTATCAACGCCACTAAACTCGAGCATGTTGGAGAGATACGTGACCTGGGTATCATTTTAGATACCAAGCTTACATTTGCTGCTCATGTGAACAGCATTTTTAGCAGAGCAAACCGAAACCTGGGCCTGCTGTTTCGATCCTTTCAAACAGGTGAGAAGGGAAGCAAATTTCATCGCAAGGCACTTTTGTGTGCTTACTTCTCCAGTGTACGCTCGATTTTAGAATATGGCAGTGTGATATGGGCGGGTGCGGCTGACACCCACACAGTGCGGGTCGACCGAGTACAACACAAATTTCTAATATGGCTTTTATCAAACACGCACTCCGGACATTCCATTTCTCTGGATTACAGTGCTTTACTAAATCACTTCCGGATACAGTCATTGGCTTCACGTCGAATTCAGCATGATCTGATTTTCATCAGAAACGTGTTTCATGGGAGACACGACTGCTGCCACATATTAAACAGCTTTGCACTGCACATACCCACTCGGTCGACCCGCACACAGAAACTGTTTTATGAGCCCCGTGCACGCGTCAACACCGTGAAGCGGGGTTTATTCAACAGGGTACCATGTCTAGTCAATTCGTTTTTATGCGGTGTTGCAGGGGCAGATTTTTTTACCGATGCCACTGGGACTTTTAAATCTCATGTTTTGAAGTATATATCATCTTTTTAAAGTCATAGAGCCTTTTTACAAGCTCGTTTTTTTAAATTCATCTTAACTCATATATTTTTTGTGCATTATATTTTTAGCTATATTTATCGTAATATTTACCTACTGTTTACTCTGCATTGTTTGCCCGTATGTCATTGTTTATCATGTATAGTGTTAGTTTGACTTCGCCTGTCAGTGGGGGTCCGCCCTGTTGGTGATCACTTGAATAAATTATAAATTAATTAATTATAATTATAAATTATAAAAAGTGAACCGAGGTCACCCGAGGTCACCAAAGGTCAATGACCTGACCTGACCTTCAGGTGACCTTGACACCCACCCTTATGCATGGGAGCAACATCAAATCACATGTTTGAACGTTTGAAACCACGAAAAGCTTGCAAACGCGCGGCTAATGCGAGCCGACATGCGCCGAACCGCGATTTCGGCAAAACATGGTCACAGGAAAGAGGTCACAGGTCAAAGGTCATTTGGGTCAGGGTCATGAAATTTTCAGGGTAGGTGTAAAAATGATCCATGCGAGGGTACTGAAAGTTTCGTCGCGATCGGCCGCTTTTTACGCGAGTTATTCGCGAAAAACCTTAGGGGGGGTTGCATCAACCCCCCCTCCCCCTGTGCCGGCGAGGGTTCGGACTTCGGTGATCTTACATTTTCATTGAACTTTGTGTAGTAACATCTAACAAATGCACTCGAATCTAAAATTTTAATTTCTTGGGCTTTTCCAAGCATTCTGGCTGCCCTCCGTCAAACAACTCTTGCAGGGTTTGGATTGAAAGCACCTGCACATTATACAACTTTAACTTTGATATTTAACCTGACCTTGATCAAATCTGTAACGTTTCATGAGAACATGCTTGTGGTTCTTCAGATTTCTTCTGTAAATATATTTCGATTGCCTCTCTTTTTGCTAGGACTGTCAACTCTGGGATCCACACCCCCTGAGTCGGTCGAAGTCCCCGGCAGTGGGGGAGTGTTTGCCATGGGCCGGGCTCGGCTACGGGCTGGGCTGGGCCAGTCAAATGTGAAGGATCAGAACAATGGGACAGGAGCGATGGACTCAGGGTTCACGACTGAGACAAAAACCGCAATTAGATGATAAGTGCATGCTTCGCAGAGTGCAGATGCATGTCATATAAATTATAAGCATTATGTCAATGAATTGCATAAACTGAAATACATTTTGTAATTTTTCATTTGCTTGTTTTACCGGAACGGGATGGATTGGGTTTTGTAATTTTTATCAATAATGGGCACGGGCCGGGCCGGGCTGTGAACCCATTGGCTTGGGCCGGGCTGTACTTGAGTTTTGTGACCCGTGGTGAACACTGCCGAGGCGGACACTTGCTGCACGAGTGCGTAAATCTGAGGTCTCTCCTGTCGCACGCATTGCTGCACACTACACAGCTTCCATGCACAGCTTGCGCAACGTGCATGCGCCTGGCAGCACGGAACCCAGCTCCCGCATCCGCACTGGACAGCCCTGGACGGGCATCAGCTCCCCGATAATCTGTCGGCCGACAACGGAAAATGATCAGTGACGCTCCGTACGGACAATGGCAGAAGGCCCGACGGCACTCGGCTCCCCAGCCCGCAGACTTTCTGCACGGAAACGCTTCCGCCGTACGTCAGGGAGTAACCGCCCGCGGCCCGTCCGGTAGCGGCGGCGGTGAGGGGTTTTCTCCGGCGGCCGGCGGCGGGGCCCGACCGTACAGAGGAACAGCCTTGACGGGCCACTTGGCCGGCCAGCCAATGAGAGGCGCCCGCCCGCTGGAGCGTCACTGGCGCCGGGCTTTCCGTATAGTGACGTCAGCAGCGCCGCCATTAAACTGGTTTGGGCCGCCGGGCCAGCAGCAGTGCGGCACAGAGCGCGAGCGATGGAGGTTCTGCGGCGGCGAGTGACTGTGGTTGTGTGTCTGGCGCTGGTGGCAATCGCCGCCGGGCAGAAACTCTCGCTCAAGGAGCGCCGGACGGCGGTGTTTGACTCGCTGGCCAACCACCCGGGACTGAAGTTCCTCGACCTGGAGTTTTGCGGCACGGGCTCTGAGGCGCAGATCAGCCGCGGCCCGCTCGGCTGCGGTTTCCCGGTGGTGGGCGACCACCCGTGGCTGGTGGCGCTCGGCTTCCGGGCCCCCGGCGGTCGCATCACCTACACCTGCGCCGGAGCGCTGATCAGCGACCAGTTCGTGGTCACCTCGGCACGCTGCGCGCTCGGCGGACACGATTTCCCGCTGGCCAAGGTTCGGCTGGGCGAGTACGACTTCGGGACTAGCTCGGACTGCCTCTGGTATGCGCCCGAGCAGTGTTTACAGTCGCAGGAGATCGACACGGCTGACGTCATGGTCCACCCTAAGTTCAAACCGAGCCTGTGGCGGGCCGGAGCGAGCCTCTACGACATCGGCATCGTGCGCCTGGCCAAGCCGGTGGTGCTGACGTACGGAATCCTGCCCATCTGTCTGCCGATCTACAGCGAGCGGCCGCCGCCCCGCAGCCAACGAGCCATCGGCTTTAGCCTGGAGAGCAGTGCACCGATGACCGACAGTGGCGCCGCCTGCTGTAACTGCTCGCGCGACCGTGGCGCCACCTCTCACGTGATGGACGCCGTCCGGCTGTCTCACTTCAACGAGACCTACGACGGTCCGGACGCGTGCCGGTACCGGATGCTGGGCGAGAAGGCCGGCGAGCCAGGCACGTGCATCGGCGCCGGCGACGGCTGCATGGCCGACCGGGGCGGTCCGATGGTGTCCGCCGACAAGTTCGGCTCGGCCTACTTCCTGTTGGGCGTGGCCACGTCCGTCCCCAGTGAGAAGTCGTGCAGTGCACGGAAGGACGCCGAGGTGGTCTACTTGCCGGTGAAGCCGCACACAGAGTGGCTCCTCTCCTCCATGGACCTTATAGCGGGCGGCTCGCCGCGTCCATTCTGAAAGCCGGGAGCTGAGAGGGGTCCGGCGGCGCCATGGCCGTTCTAAAGCCGGTTTAGCGGGGATGGCCTCGGCTGGCTCGCGTCGTCCGAGGCCAGAGATGAAGCAGAATGCAGCTGGGGAGGCCGCTGGGCGCGGCGGTACGTGCTCTGCGACAAATGATGGTTGGTAGCCTGTGCCAGGCTGGACACGACGGTCGCCGATGGAAACAAATTCACTGTCTCCTATCTATTGCGTGATTTTGTATTTGTGTGCGGTGAAAGACCGACTGAGTTTCACTTCAAGTGAGATCTGCATCTTCTGCACATGCAATGGGATTCTGTTCAAATGTGTGAACTAGGTTTTATGCTGCATTTTGTTGAGCATCGGGAGCTTATTTTATTAAAGTGAATGAGCTTACTTGGTTTTATTGTGTGCTGAAGTGACTGCTATCGTAAGAATGACCTGTGATGTTGTATCGTAACGGTATATCAATGCACTAAATACACATGATATATGCTACTCTAATTTTATGTTGGTTGCAAATTGTTATGGAAGTATTACGATATGCACAACGCGCAATATCTCTCTTAGTTAACCAACGAATTCTAAATTCCACCCGTATTCGCGTTATCACAGCAGCTAACGTCCAGTGGGCGCGGGAGGGGGGGGGGGGCGATGATCCCCATTCCCCATCCTCCTGGCTGGTCGGCCCCTGATGGTGCTAAAGCTTCGCGATAAAAACGAGTGTGTTGCCCCGTGCCCGTGGTGAGAGGAAGCCGATGATGCGTAGGTAGTTTTAGTGTGATAGGCTATTGGTTGACATTCCAATTTCCAAGTCAGGTCAATGACCTAAAAGTCTGGAAAACCGTGATACAACTTCTTGAAACTGGGTTTCCAGGTGTATTTTTGGGTCCTACTTTTGAGTTTTCTTTCTTTCAAGAATGATTCATAAGTGCATTTTGGGAGATCGTTTCAGGTCAGGTCAGGTCAGGTCAACCTTCAGACATTCCGCTGGATATTCTTAGTGGGTGTTGGCCAAATACAAACAGATTCTAAACAAGATTTCAAAAACTAGTTCTCAGATGCTCAAATGAATGCTGACTTCAAGGACAGTTCCAAACACTACCAACAAAGTTGTAGGTACAACTTCAAAAAAAAAAAAAAAAAAAACGGGGATGACAAAGGTCAATAGCCTAAGCCTGTTCCGTACGTGATTCTTGACAATCACATCATGTATGTAGTATGTATGTATTGACACCAAAAGCCTTCCACATATGGCGTGGCGATTATCATCTATGGGACAAAGAGTATTTCACGCATGCTGGCACGTTTCTAATCACAAGAAGCCTGGAAACGCATCAAATAGTGCGCTGACTTCGGTAGGATCGTCATTCCGGCCTGCCATAGTCTCAAGGGAAAGGTCACAGGTTAAAGGTCATTGGGACCATGATCATGAAATGTTCAGGATATCTGTCAAATTAATCAGCATGGGGTTAGAGGTAGTAGCCGTTTTCATGACGGCCATCTGGTACACATTTGGTGCAGAAAAGGTGCAGATTTAGTGAGGATTTGGTCAAATCTGGTTTATTGTGTTTGCTAAAAGCCATCAGTTTGGGTTGGAAAGATACCGATATACTCGCCGGACCTATTGGTTTTCTACATACGCGCCGGCCGGGGGGGGGGGGTACGACCCCCCCCCCCTCGCCGTTTCGCCCCTGGTGGAGCTAGCGCGTCGCGGAAAAAACGAGCGTGTGCGCCGTTACGAGACGCAGAGATTGGTACCCGATTTTAAGGTCCTAGGTCAACCGGTGACCTCTGAGGTCAGGTCAAGTGCCCCAAGGTACGTTTCAGTTTTTGGTGAATAACTTCGCAAAAAACGGCCGCAGAGCGCCGATTTTAGCAGCATCATGTTCGCCTCGCTCAGGCGCGTCGAATGATATACTTTTTGTCCGGGTCAGGTTAACTTGGGGTGTTGACCTCAGGTCAAGGTCAGGTCAGCACCCCCAGGTCACGAAGTTGGTCGAAAGAGGTCATGTCGCATATCATTCGATTTGGCAGGCCTTCCTGCGTCCATTGGTGGCTTTCCCGACTCGCTAGCTCAATTTGATCAAGAGTTATTGACGAAAAACTAATATGACCTTGATGACGTCATAAATGACGTCGCGAAAGGTCAACATTGCAAAAGTGACGCATCTAACCTTGCAAGGAGTGCATCAAATCACGATTCTGTGTGCTTGAGATAGTTGGAGATCGTTCCCGGCGCCAGAATAGCAGTTTTCATTTTTCCCCATTGACTTATAGGTAATGGTGAGGTCACGAAAATGACCTGACCTCATATGACCTTTAGGAAAAATCCGAGATATGCAAGTTGTGTGACTCATAATAGATACTAGCTCCTGCAAGTTTCATTTCCCTGTGACATCTCCTCTGGCAGTGAGGGCGTTGCGAAGTTGCGACATCTGAAGACCGTGCAGAGGTTCACTTATGACGTCATAGGTCAGTGACCTGACCTGATCCAAAAATGCGGTTGGTGTCAAAAGATCCGGCTTGGATCAAAGGTCAGGTATGCCAAGTTTTAGCTCTCTATCGCCAGCGTGTTCGGAGCTATCGCGAAAAAACCCTATGGAGGGGGGGGGGCGGCACCCGCCCCCCCCCCCCCCTCCTCGGCCGGCGAGGGTTAAATGATCAGGCATCATTTTCGATCGAAACGCTGAAATAAATCCATGATATGAAGATATTTGTTGCAGAAGAGAGTTGGTGTAGGTTTGGTCAAATTTGGTGCCTTCGCCAAATAGTCTGTCGTGAAAACGGCTATTACATAGTTTCAGTTTAGTTGCTCTACGCCGTTTATGCCATGAGTTATTCGTGAAAAATGGAGGGTGATCCATCCGACCTCTCCTTTAATTACAATAATTAAATAACTAAGGCCCCAAATGAAAATACGTTAAATGCATGTTGGCGTATACGCCAGGGGGAACAGGGGAGCCGGGGGGGGGAGGTCATGGCCCCCACTTTCAGCCATTTTTAAAGCAAAAACTTAATTTTTATTTGAATACCAAACTAAGAAGAAATGGTTCAGCAAGGTGAGATGAGCACAAAACAGCAAATAATTTATTCATAGGGGTAAATGGGGCTCCCACAAAGTAATATTGAAGTTTCGCTGCCCCGCCCCCCCCCCCACACACACACAATTTTTGTGAGGTTCCTACGCCCATGGTTAAAAGCAAAAATTTGGGTGTCGAGAAACCGTTTGTCGTTTGAGAATAGTTTTACTCGATTACACCTGCTTCGTTTTGTCATATCCCCTTTGGCTTATATTAGTAGGTACTTACATATCACGTGTTTTTCATTTTAATTCTGCTGACGCATTCAATGTAATATGATTCAATTCAACTAAATGCAAAATGCAATATGATGCATTCGATGCATTATATTCAACATTCCAAAACAATGCATTGAACAATAACAATTCAATGTTTAGTGTTAAAATTGACTTAACAGCTGACACTCAGTTGCATTAAGGTTTCCGTCCAATTTTTTATGTTCTTGAACGCGCTAGATATTTTTTTTTTTGGTAGCATAAAATCCTGATAGCGATCTTCAGGACGAAAATAAACCTCCGTAAATAGCAGACGTATTTCTCAGTTGGTCATTGGTCACCTTATCCAGCTGACTTCTAATCGCAAAGTGACCAGCCGATCTGATCCCAAAGACACCGTGGTCCGCCTCCCATTGGTGATTTCGGAAGATGTCACTTCACACCCCTCAAACAAATGCACAGGCCGTGATGAAACCGACAAAACTGAGCTATTAAACATCGCCAAGCATTGAGGCAGCGTTTGTTTTACTGAGAGCTGCCACTTTACAGTCGGCACTAGTGTAACGGTAGCTTTTATGTTCCGGTTCGCTTAAGGCCTGGCTACACTATGCGTTTTCTTCGTGCGTTTTATGCGTGTTTGCGTGTTTTGCGTGATATCGTTCTAGAAAAAAGAACGATATTACGTTTTTGTGATGTTTTTCACCTTAAATTCTAGCTACATAAGAGTTATATTAGCTTTTGTATATAACCAAAGTAAAAATTATATTGTTTATAACTTTTTTCCTAGCACGATATTACGCAAAACACGCAAACCTGCAAAAACGCACGCAGAAAACGCATAGTGTAGCCAGGCCTTTAGTCGCGCCTCATGAACTCTGACCTCACTCGTGAGGGGCTGGAAAGCTGAGCGCTCTAGCTTCTCCAATGATCAGAAACCACAACGGGTTTCCCAGCCATTGCAATTCACCTTTTCCCTCATCCAGGGGTGATCAGGAGATGAAGAAGCCTCAGAGGCACCGCTTTTTATTGCACGAGTCTGCCAGGAGGACGGAGTGAATAGCACGAGTTTCACCCACCCAAGTGCCGATAAAAAAAAAAAACTTAAAAAGCACAATGGGTATGCAATGTAAGGAGTAGGAAATGTCAGAAATGCCCTATGTAACTTAGCACATATGGTTACCCTAAAACAACGAAACTCTTTACAATGTGAGCATATTTCACTGGATTAAAAATTGCCTGGCGTTAGACACGGCAGCATCAAGCATGTGTATTGTTGGCAAGTATCGCATGCGCGCTGCAGTGATTCAATACTATAACGTTGACATGGACCTATGCCATGGCATAAGAAGCTTGTATCCATATTCACTAATACTAAGTAAGACAGTGTGTCATAGGTGCTTATGTGCTGACATAGTCCTTCCATGTATCGCTCAAGCACAATAACGCCACTCTAGATTCAGTGATGCAGCTCGTAAGATGCCGATTCAGTGCGAGCGACGTGACAGTACATACATCGTCGTGTTCGATGACACCCCGAACATGATTTCACACATGTGAGTCACGAAACGACGTCATTGGGACGACACGCAAAGGCGTCATCGGGACACAACGGAAAATATTTTCGGAACCTTATCGGAAAATCACAGAGCTTGCACAGTCCTTCTAACTAATACTAACGATAAGCACCACACAAGTTCGGTACTGTTTCTTTTCGCCTAACCATCAATTTTACCCACATATTGCCAGTTGCCACCACCCGGATAATCTCACTCCCATCCTCCCCGCAGTTGTGGATTCGTGACATTCATTTGACCTGATCTGCGCCGCATCACGCGAAGACGCACCCGTCTGCACATCATCCAGCCGTGCCCCGGGGCTCGGGTTGACGACCTGCGCAGTGCGCACTGAGGTCTGTACATATGGTTCGGCCGCGTGCCGCTTGATGACCTTGGATGGGCTGGGCACAGATCACAGTGTCAGATGTGAGGACGATATCACCGCTCTGTTATTACTGGTCCCGGGGTTACGCTCCAGCTTATATTGGACATGGTCTTGATATGCCACAGTCCAATCATACACGGTATCACCAATTGGCTAGGAGTCCGCACAATTGCATTTCTTATGGAGGACGCATGACATAGCCAGTTTGTGAGATACGTAAAGCTCCACTTACTATTAGTGATAACGAAGTTTAAAAGCGAAGAGGTCATCTACCTGAACGGCGCGGTGCAGTGGTCGGAACCTGTCTTCAAGAGGTGGTCTGCGCAGGGACCCGTCTCCTTTTCCTCGACCCGGATGTGGAGGGCGACCATCACCTACCTGGGAAGCCCCACCGACCCCCCCCCCCCCTCCTCCCCCGGGTCGGAGTGAACACTGAACAGGTCACGGACTCCCAGCACGCAGCCGTTGCAGTGAGGACGAGCGACGCACGCTCCCCAGCGAAGAATCACTCAATATGGCATTCACTATTGCGCTGAAGAACGCAGTGCTCTTTTTTCATGGTTATAGCTGTTGTGTTTGCCACATCACTTTGTGAGCAAATGCCGAAAATGGCTAATAATAGTACGTGAAGTTTCTTCATTTACTGCACGGAAGTTCATCAATTAAACAAATGTAATTATAGGTACATTTTTTTACAACAAACCAGTGAATAGCTTATAAGACGTGCGCTGATGTGCAAAAAGTTTCCAAATGCATCATTAAGCTCGCATCGTATTTATAGGTTGATTAAATATCACCGTGAAAAACAAAACGTAAAAGAAATGATGAAGATTGTCCTGTCTGCGCTTGGAGCGATTGTTGTGAGACGAATCCTATAGGATTCAGCGAATGAATTCTTATTGGAGAAAAAGCGAGGGCCATCGTTCGGACTCTTGCATTTCAAGGAAGTACCCAATGCACCATCTAAATTGCGCACACACCCAGCTGCACAGCCCAGATTGTCACAGCGATGAGCCCGTTTTTCAGGGACACGACAAACTACATTGTGTTTCTCCGTAGGAGAAAAAATGAAGCAGCTGTTCCGGATAATCATGGTACCATTCAACGATGGACCAATAACTTGTTCCTCTAAAAGCACCTGTTGAAGGTATCCATTGCTGACTGCAAACCGACCGCATTAAAAGCTTTTATATTAGTTACTTTGACTTGAATTAATCACTTGGATGTTCCTTGGTAAAATACTAGACTGATGATTTTCCAATCAATTTGCCGCATCCAGTTAGGTTTAGGTAAGCTTTTCTTCAATCACCAGTCCATGCGCCTGAGTGCAGAAATACCACCTTCAGAGTCAGGTTTCCTCACAGCCTCGACAACTCCTGGCATCTGTGTGCAATTGTCCTGCTCGAACTGCTGAGATAAAGCGCCGTCCTAACTCTGAACGGTGTCAGTTCGTGGTTCGGGCCGCACGGACGTCGGCCGTCGTCACGCTGTCTGAAGCGGAAGTCGGACCGTGCCAGACTGTCTGACGCGTGTGGACGGACCGCCGTGCGACTCTCGGAACCGCTAGGCGCAGGATGTGGCTGACGATAGGGCGGGAAGTGCCGAGTGATATCGTGTAGGGAATCCAGACACAGCGTATGATTTACGACAGGGAATCCAGCAGCCACGATTCGTTCAGAGAGAAGCTGCTACGTAACGGCAAATTGAACGGATTTCATCAGCTAGCTGTGTTCCGGTCACTTGAGGATGGAAGGGGGGGGGGTCTGGGTCGTAGCAAATTTTCCAGTTAAACTGCCACTTTGGCCTGTGGTTCCACCCGCGATTCGCCCTTCGACGATGAAATTGAAAAAGGTGCAGCTAATTTATCAAACTCGATGTCTACTGCGCACCTATCTGTTCGGGCATCCTTCAAGGCCAAGCGGCGCAGCGAAATGAAGGTAGAGAGCAGGGTTGTGCTCGACTCAAAAAAAAATTACCGACTCGACTCATCATTCAACGTCAGAATGCCCTGACTCAACTCTGACTCAAACAAGGAGCTGATTTTTTCCCTTGACTCGACTCATGACTCAAGCGGCTCAATGAAAATATGAGTTGACTCAAACTTGACTCAAATTTTTTGTTGAGTCAAGTGTGTTGACTCAAAATTGACTCAGATAAAAAAGTTGTTGAGCGGGGGGGGGGGGGGTGAAAAATAATCCGGCAGCAGGGCCAGGCCTAAGTTGTTAAGCGGGGGCAGAATGAAAAACTTATACTTTATATTGTTTCTAGAAAGTTGAGTCAGCTGACTCATGTTCCTAAATGTTTTTGACTCAACTCAATGTCAAAAGTTATTTTACTGACTCAACTCTGACTCAACTCAACACCTTAATATTTTTGTCCGACTCAACTCTGACTCAACTCAACAGCTCAACATTTTATCCGACTCGACTCAAATCTGACTCATTTGAGTCAGAGTTGAGTCAAATTTCTGACTCGACTCATGAGTCAAGCACAACCCTGGTAGAGAGTCTCCCCAGAGTTTATGGGCATTGCACTTGCTGTCGGCTGTTATGCCGCAAATTAAAAGAAGATAGCTGTCAGAAAGAGAAAGGATTCATTGAGAACCATCGCTCTTGACATCACCTGCATCTACATAGATCTATCGCGGCCGGCCAGCACATTATTTTACTGATCATTGATTCTCGAATTGCGACAGCTTTGAGCACATCGAAGAATGTACCAAATGCGAAAAAAATTGTGTAACTTACCGTAATGTTTCTCAATTCATAGTCATGTATTTTTATATATCGACATCGGAGCTCAACGGCGGCTGATGCGCCGGTTGGACACGGGTCAAGTCCACCACTGCCATTATAAACATTAGGTGCGGCCGGTCGCAGAGCTGTGCCTCTTCCGGCAGCTGCAGTGAAATTCCCCGCGGCCCACTCGGATGACACGCGAATTGTGACCTCAGACGACCCCCCCCCCCAGCAAGGAGGGGGTGGGGCGTGCGGATATCCGGTGACACCATACCGTGGGGAGAGGAGGTCTCGTTGGGGGGCTACGCGATGCCGTGACGACACCATTGAATCAATTATCAAGGAAAAGTTTCGAGCTGATTGGGACATCTGATGCAGCGCGCCGACTGGACTAGCCTATATGTAGTCACCATGAGCAGAGCTGCACCCTACCAATACCAATTCCAATGCCATTACCAATATCATTAACAATACCAATACCAATACCAATCGTTTCAGTAAATCCACCCAAGAGCGCCTTTTCTATACCATTGAGGTATAGGTATAAAATGCGGAGGGATAAAAGGACATTCATACTTTCACAGGAATACAGACAGCAGACCCCAACGGACATAATAATGAAAATAAGGTCCTAGGATAATGAAAATACAAATTAAACTAAGACAATAATGATGACAGTAAGTGCCCAGGAGAGAAACACGCATTCCTACATTGCACTCGTGAGCGTGAGCACTCAAGCCCGTTTGAGAGCATGTGTGCAAAACCCTCGCCTGTGTGCCGCGTTTTCCAGAGTCTAACGTGCGGGAGTGGGGTCGGTTGAGCCCCCTGCCGTTCGGCAACTGATAAGAGCTAAAGAGCCTCGCAAAACAAAGAACGAGCGTGCTGCCCGTGACAAGAGGAAGCTGATGATACCCGATTTTAAGGTCCTAGGTCATTGCTTGACCTTCCAGGTCAGGTCCATGACCTACAAGTCGGGAAAATCGGGACCTGTTAAGGTCTGGGTACACTATGCGTTTTCTGCGTGCGTTTTTGCAGGTTTGCGTGTTTTGCGTAATATCGTTCTAGGAAAAAAGTTATAAACAATATAATTTTTACTTTGGTTATATACAAAAGCTAATATAACTCTTATGTAACTAAAATTTAAGGTGAAAAACATCACAAAAACGTAATATCGTTCTTTTTTCTAGAACGATATCACGCAAAACACGCAAACACGCAAAAAAAACGCACGAAGAAAACGCATAGTGTAGCCAGGCCTTTAGAATGTCGTTAAGTGTGGCTGCTATGCAGTTTTCGGGGTGCTGATCACGAATATCATGTAAGTGTTGATCAGAGATGATGTCTTCATGCATTTAGGCCAGGTCGGGTCAGGTCACGTCAGGTCAACCAGTAGTCAACCTGCCGGATATTCGTAGTACGTGTCAACTAGAGATGTCAATCGGATACCAACTTTTTTGATATATATCCGATACCAAACCGATACCAACTTGGTATTTGGTATTTCAATCCAAATGTGATTGGTATTTTGTTGGTATTATGAACCCTCACTAATGTACCTATAAGATGCTGAGAAATTGGTAAAAAGTTGGTATTTCCCTCATATTCCCAAATTGGTTTGGTTTCGATATTTCCTCACGGTTTCGGTTCGTATTTGGTTTGGTGTGGGTATTCCGATTTTCGGTAATTGACATCACTAGTGTCAACCGTCTCTGACAGCTTCGTAACATGTTACGAAGGCGCTTAAACTACTTTGTGAATGTTCAAGTGGATGCTAAATTCGAAATCAGCTCCAAAAACTTCCCTGGCACAATGTAAAACTTGAAAAAGTCTGACTGGAAATGTCGAACTGTGCTCCTTTCTCGTGCTTCACAGTTTTGAGTGAGAATGAAAGTGACAAGGGTGTGTGATACATTATTGAAGCAGTTGTGCGCTGGTGCTTCTGGGGCGTCCCAGGAAAGGTGATGATCAAATATCGACGGGTTGCAGGGTACGCTCGCTGAATTTGACGCAGAAATAACCAGCGCATTGGAGAGGTGCGTAACATGCAGCGGTATAGTAGTTGGTATACTACCTCAAATTTCAACTATACTTGTATTATACACTTCGCATTTCGCACTATTGTCGGTCATTTCGTACAATCAAGCTTAGGTATTTTGGATAGGTATCAAGCTTTTCGATAACAATTCGATGATTAGCTTCAAGCTAATTTTCTCGTCAAGCAACTTACCTGCGGCTACGCATAGAAATGCCTCTGCGAAGCATATGTTTTCATATTTTTTTTTTTGCTTTTGACTTGATATGTGACAGATATACCTATAAAACAGATTTACAGAGTTCTCCAAGCAGGTCATTGCCGTCTGCAAACATAAAACAGTGTGAAGCCCAGCACAAACCAAATATACGCTCACAGAACCAGCCACCGTTTGGTGGTTATCCTTCTATTGCCGACCGCACTCAGATAACATAAATACTCATTTCCCAGCCGCGGCTGCGCAGTATAGCTGCAGAAGCGCGGACGGTAGCCGCGACAAACCGAACTTGCCACCGCGTCCTCAAAACCGGTTTACGATAGCCTGAAAACCGGCCAAGCTTGTAACGGCGAGGGCATTGCGTAACACGGTGATTCCCACTGAACTCTATAATGGTGATTCCCCTCTCAACTCATATACTATCTAGTATCGACTGTTCGGAGTAAATGGTGAAGGGCTTTTCAGACGTTTCTTTCATTAATCGGTTGTCACCACCTAGAATTTTCAACAAACGATTTAGTCAAGGACATCAGCCAAGGGTTTTGGAGGCTTATATTTACTTATCAAATATCAAAGCAGTAGCGCCAACTGGCAACTGATAGTCCAATATCGTGAAAAGTGTCGATTCTTCACTGCATCTCACGGTTTCAACTCTCAGCGACACAGTTATACAGAACTGAGCCCACAGCCGCGGCGGTATGAGCTCGTGAATCCGACTCTGTATCCGCCCTGTCGTGCTCAGATGGCGTGTTTCCACTACCGAGCGACGGAAATCGTGACTTGTCGCCATTGAGCCAGCCAGTTGTGACGATGGGGCGACTGCAGCGTAGTAGGCAGCTTTCCGGTGAGCATCAAACATGGGGTTAGCTCATAGCTGTGGCAACCCAGCACAGATGGTCGAGATTGAGAATGCTTCGTGGTTATATAGGATGGTTAGCGGTTTTGTTCCCTGTTCCGCTTATGTAATGCCTGCCTGTTCCACCATGAGTGATAAGTTGAGTGATGTGTAGCACGCACGACGCATAGGTCCTATGCATGCGTCTGCCTGACAGTGGATCGGGGGACGTAGCGAGTGACTCCGGAACATCACTTTGAACATCAGCTCGACAAACGTAAATAATCGTTTAGTTTGTGTGTTGGAGAAGATGGTATGGAATCTGGGGAGTGGGGAGCGTGGATAAACCAGCAAAACAAAAAAGTGCTCCGACGGTATGCAGCAACAGAATCATGCACTATAGGAAAGTTTTCCAGTTTTCCAGAATCTACGTAGGTAAGGTAGGGGAAGTTGGGGGAAGGGAACGCCGAATACTTTTTTCTGACGCCCGTAGCACGCAAGGTAGACAACATAAGCTATTCTTGTTGGCGTCATTCGAGAGGCCAGTCTTTTGCCTTTCAAACATACCAGGCGCATTTGATGAATTTGCATACCGTTAAGCGCACAAACTAAAAATATCAAAGAAGTGACTTTTTCGGCGTTGCCCCGGACTGCGGGGAAAGCCGAAAATGGGAGAAATGATCTACGGGAATGCCGAAATTGATGTTTTGCTATTTTATCTCAAATTTTATCCAGAATTCGTCAAAGCTGACACGCGTTTTAAGAGCTTGAGGACGCTTGGTGCACACTGGAAGTTATGATTGTGTGATATAATAAGAAAAGGCCAGGTAAATCATTCCTTATGGTAACAGGCCGTTGTGTCGGTTAAAAGTGTAATTTGTGTGACTAAAAATACGCGTTGCTATTCTACGGTAAAGTTAAAGTTCGGTAAAGTTCACGTAGCATGCTTTAACACGCGTAAATGCACGTTTTCGGCATTACCCCAGCCAGCCATACTTTCATTTGCAGGCCCATAACTTTTCAACGTGCTGTATAAATTTCAAATAGGCAGCACACTTAGGCAAAGACGTGCTGAAGATTACTTGACCGAATTGGCCAGACAAACGGTAGCATAATGAGTAGGAAATGCAGCTTCGAAGACGCATGTAGTACAAAGGAAACGTACCTTGAAAACGCTCTTGGCGCCCTCACAGCCGAAGTATTCCGAATGACGACTGGTAACAAACATGCGATAATTGGTAGTCACTTAAGCTTCAGAGCATCACTGACAGGTGTCATCCATGTCGTACGGTTTTCGAAATATCTCGAATTTCGGCTTTGCCCCAACCCCGGCATTGCCCCAACTTCCCCTACTCCTGGGAGGTTGAGCATCAATTTTGCTTTACACACCCTTGCATTAGACTATATGCTACTAGTGTGACTATATCGCATCAATAGCTTCACCACAGAACTATTTGTATGCTAACACCCAAGACGCAGGCCCAAGCTGAACCCGCTATTGGGTCAAACTGGGGATAAAAGGGGAGAAAAGGGCAACATCGCTGGTCGGGTGTTTGTTACATACACTGCCGTGAACGTATCACTGGGAAAATCGTGCCTACAAGAGGGAGCATGTCTCCCTGGACCCTGCCTTCCCTGCTCGTAGCCGCCAGTGCCGGCACCCAGGGCGTTAGGTGGGCTGGCCTCGATACCGCCCACTACGGTAGTTCCCGACTCTCCCTGCAGGAGGCCGTCACAGACCTGGGTAGATGGCAGCACCAGAGAGGGAAGGGCGGTGAACAGACTGCTGGCCTTCGGAGCTCGGACCGTGAATTGTGAAAGACTCGGTCACTCTAGTATAATACACTATAGGTACAAGGCTGCTCAATATAACAATTGCCTCCTTCCAATTCAGTGACCATTCACGGCTTGATCGCAGGTGATAGCAAAAACATAGGGCAAGAAAAGAATTATTGCAATGCCCTATTTTTAGGTAGGTACCTACAACTGTCATTCTATGACACTGGTGGATCCAGAAAGGCGGTCTTGGACGCTGCGGGGGTAGGGAGGGGGGGGGGGGTGTTTCTCCATTTCCATTTCCATTTTCTTTCTGGAATTTCCAGAAATGTTTCTCGAAATTCCAAAAAGTAATCGTTTAATTGTTTTTTGAATGACCTCCTTACAAAATTATACTTTTCATTCATGTATTTTTGTTTTAGATGAATTTTCGGCCACGGGCCATGATCACATCAATGCCAAATATAAGAATATTGGAAGACAAAATATAAATAATTGTGTTTAATAAAAAATACAAAAATTTGTATTTTGTCTTCCAATATTCTTAGGTATATTTGGCATTGATGTGATCATGGCCCGTGGCCGAAAATTCATCTAAAACAAAAATACATGAATGAAAAGTATAATTTTGTAAGGAGGTCATTCAAAAAACAATCAAACGATTAAAATAAATGCCTTACATTCAGCAAGCACTTAACGAATTAAAAGGTGTTATTCCAAAAAGTAATCGGATTTTGAATCGTTACGCACTGTTTTGCAGTTTGAAACAAACTTCTCTCCATAAAAGTTGCTTAGTTTTGTTTCATTCTCGAAAAAAACGCAATTTTTCATAAATTTCGGGCGCTGCGTGGATGGACATTTGCCACAAATGCCCCCCCCCCTGGACCCACCAGTGTTCTACGATTGGCTGGTCTGTATAGGTGAGGAGATATTCTTCAAACTGGGAAATCTGACTAGCCTGGTTCTGCTACTTGCTAGCCCTTGAGAGCAGTCTCGTGAGGCCTGTGATATATAAAGTTCCTGAACGTACCGACAGTACATGCATGGGTACGGTAGATGAATATACGTTCAGCATTGACCAGAGACTCGCAGAGCACGGGACATGGACGAGCGGCCACCTCCGTACCGTGGTCGCGTGTGAGGGGCCCCTCCCCGGCAATTGGTTACACCTCGGCGAGGAGGCGACCGCGGGACTAATCAACATACAGTCGGATGCAGTCCGTCTCACACGGGACATAAAGCAGCCACACCTCGACTCCGTACCGCCGGGTGCACACGGTGATGGCGGGCTGAAACCGCAGCTCCAGTAAATATCCCTAGGGCGCCAGTACAGCTCCGGAAAGCTTCAGTGAGGATTCTCAGTCCTCATAGCTCTCCAAAGCACTAGTTAAGATCCCTACATCTCCAGTAAAGCTTCTCACAGCCCCAGTAAAGTTGCCTTTGCTCCAGCACAGCCCCACCAAACTCCCGAACGGTTTCTACTAGCTCCAGTATAATAGCTTTAATAGCTTTAGTTATCCAAATCCCCAATGAAGCTCCCCCAGCTTCAGTGAACCTCCCTGCCACTCAAGTAACTTTCTTGCAGTCACAGTAAAGCTCCTCGTAGATAAAAGATGTACCGCAGCACAGCCTCTGCAGTCCAACGGCGTCCCGTAGAAACCTTCCGACAGCGTCCTGCAGTAGCCTCCCACTTGACGATCCAGCTGCCATCCAAAGTTGCCAGATGGTCACCGTCGTCCGGACTGTGAAAGGGTTGCCAGTTGGGCTGTGCCTGTCGGCGCCTCTCGACGCGTCTGCGGCGCTCCGGTGCCAGTCACGGCGCGCGGCATCTGTCTCCTCTGCGCCGCCTCTGCCGCCGCACCTGCTGAGACTGCCCAGCTGTGACCACTCGCCGGCAGCCCCCGGGCAGACGGCCCTCTGCGGTCCCGCAGTCCGGGCTCGAGGACTGATGCAGTGTGTGAGTTGTGACTGCATGGAGACGTCGCGGTGGGCACAATATCTGGCCAGTCATTCGGCGGGGAGTGATGTGCTTCAACGCGGACGGTGTCGACTTCGCGGGCTCACTCCGTGGGTGGCGTTATATCTTCCCCAAACTTCAAAGAGTTTCAATGACTCAAGATCTTTCACCGGCTCAGACAATGCCAGGTTGAACAAAGATAGTTATGGTGTTCTCCGAAAATATGCCAATGACCAGAACTATGTGTAGGTACTCAAAAATCTATTTCCCAGAGCATCTAAGTTTCATAGAGCGCTCATGTTTACTGTAATATCCATAAGATGTCATAAGTCCCACCGTTTCTCACGCTATCACATCGTATATGGGGACATCGCCCTGGGGGCACCTCTTTATACTCGCCGTCTCTCACTATCAGCCTATCGCGTCACCCCGCAGCTGCCACGGTCTCCCATCCCGTGTTCCTCTCCCTCCCCCCTCTCTCTCTCTCTCTCTCTCTCTCTCTCTCTCTCCCATCACGGCTCGGCGGCGCTCACGGTCACGCCCGAGCCCAGCGATCACGCCGTGACTGCCCGCGTTACGAGCGGCTCCCGCGGCTGGCGTTCACGGTCCGCGGAGCCCCCTTCCCGCCGCCAGGGTGCACTAACTAATTAACGACCGTAATGAGCGCCCGTGCGAAGCTCGTCATGCACTAAACGCCGGCTAACAGCGGTGGGGACGGCCGGGTGGCAGCGGCCGAGGTGCCACAGGGACCCGCTCCGTCCGGAGACACTGACAGGACGCGGGGTGCTGCAGGGGTCCGTATTGGCTGGCTAACCTTTGGCTGGCTCATGAGCTGCACGGTTACGCAATGTTCGAATGTGATGTTACAGGTTCAGCTCGAATTACTTTTTATCCATGAGTGGTTAACTGTAAGATTGTCAGGGTCCATGCTTTGGCTGACTAATGTCTTTATCGAGCAATAACTATTCATCCACCTTCGTAGGTACCTTATTACCTAATAAGAAATAACTATTCCCATAACGTCTTTAATAGCTTTTGAGAAATAAAACTCTGTGAAATTAAAAGTTTCTTTTAACCCCATTCACACAAACCTCTACCAGAACACTAAAGACGAAAGAGGATCTATATTTCGGACACAAACAAAACTTAACTCAAAATAATGCAAAATATCGGTAACACTAGGGACAGTGTCTTTTTGGATAAGCAAAGCAGTCCAAACAAAAAGGGAAAGATTGGCCTGGAAGCAGATTGACGTTTGAGCAGTGTATGTGTCGTAGGCATCGGGTGAAATCCGGCATTTCATGAAATGCCTAGGCATTTCATGGAATGCCGGCAAAAACTGAAATGTTCGTAGAAATACGGGCGTTACAGCGAATGCCTGAAAATTTTAGGCATTTCATGAAATGCCAGGCGGAGGCCAGGCACTCCCTGAAATATGGTCAAAATTAACTGAGTACACTTGTTGCCTAGGCATTACATGGATTGCCCAAAAGACGACCGGCACTCTCTGTAACAAAACTTTTCGTACGCGGACGGTTGTGTGCATATACACGCCGGCGGGCGGGAGGGGGAGGGACGTTATCGTATTGGTGTAAAATGGGATAACACTACGAGATATTTCACGGATCGTCTCGTCTGCTATCGACGTCGGTATCTCGGCATTCATCTCGGCTGGATGTTGGTAAGTACACCGCCAGCTGCCGACATCATCTCTATTTTTCCTTCGTCAATTTTGTATGCTTTTTCTCGAGGCTAGCGTGTGTTTTTTTACTTATGTTAGGTACTGCTGGCAAAAAAAAAGATGAATTAATACAGCAGATGACACCAAAACGTTGACCTGAAACATCTAACTTTTTCATATAAAGAAACTTAAGATCCGGCCGACATCCGGCCGATATCGGCCCGACGCCCAGCCGACGTCGGCCCGACCCCCAACCGACGACCAGCCGACGGCGGCCCGACCCCCAGCCGACGACAGCCCGACCCCCCCCCCCCCCAGCCGACGCCAGCCCGACCTCCAGCCAGCATCGGCCCGTCACCCAGCCGACGTCGGGCCGACGATCAGCCGACGTGCACCCGTCGTCTTGCCGACGTCGGCCCGACGCCTAGCCGACGCCCAGCCGACGCCGGCCCGATACCCAGCCGACGTCGGGACGATGATCGGCCGACGTGCGCCCGTCGCCTCGCTTAAGTCGGCCCGACGCCTAGCCGACGACGGCTCTATCCCCAACTGACGTCGGCCCGACCTCGAGCCAGCATCGGCCCGACATCCAGCCGACGTCGGGCCGACGATCAGCCGACGTGCACCCGTCGTCTCTATGTATACGAAAAAAGCGCGGGAAACCACATAGCTGCGGTAATCGTTTCAGAAAGTGCCGGCCGTCAGTCGGGTATTTCATGTAATGCCTAGGCAACGAGTGTACTCAATTGGTTTTGACCATATTTCAGGGAGTGCCTGGCCTCCGCCTGGCACTTCATGAAAAGCCTAGAATTTTCAGGCATTCGCTGTAACGCCCGTATTTCTACGAAAATTTCAGTTTTTGCCGGCATTCCATGTAATGCCTAGACATTTCATGAAATGCCGGATTTCACCCGATGCCTACGACATATGCATCTCTTGGGGATGATCAGCGTTGTGCTACATCTTCAGTGTCCATCATTTTTCGAGGGTTAAATGTTGAAACAAATGTTAGCAATTAGTGGTGCAAATACACCGTTGTTTGTGTTACCTTGCCCTTTGAATATCCCCATTAATCTTGTTGCTTTAATTATGCATATGTCTGTCAGTGATTAATTTGTTAAAGAAAAAGGTGAATAATGCTCGCTTTAGCCGGCAATCAGCGCTGATGAACCTCGTTACACAGTGGCGGAGTGCCGTATGTAATTTTTGTCAAGCGCAATGCGTTGTAGTGGCAAAAAATATAAAATATAATCAGCGTGCGATGAACAATGTTGCTGCTTAGGTGAACATTCTCAGAACCTTGAGTGCACCCATTTGGGCGATAATGACTCGGTCGTGGCTGGTTCCATCGTTACAGGAAGCGAGTTAGTCACAGTGAATGCCGGCGCCTCGTTGCTCCGGCGGCGCCCTGCCTCGTGCAGCGGCAGGGCGTCGGATCGCGTGCAGTGCCTCTCCCCTCCCCTCCCCCTGAGGGATGTCACACCGTAGACCTCTGCCGGGGCTCTGAAGGCCCTCAGCCGGAGCTCAACCCTTCCTATATGTCGGCGGCTTTGAGAGCTGCGTGGACCGCACATCAGCCCTACACGTGCAATGTACTTATGTCAGCGGCGCGCCGTATTTGGCGCAGCGGCCGACGATAGTGGCGCAGTGAGGATGTGCCCGCCGCGCCCTGCACGCGCAGCTGCGGTGGGCGCCGTGCTGTATTTCGCCGGGCGCTGTTCAGGGAAACTGGGGTAAGACACGCGCGATAGCTCGAAATGTCCGATGTCGAACGATGTAGCTCGATTGTAGGGCGCCGTTCATTAGGATTATTTTCCTCCACTGCTGCTGGTGAAGGAGTGTGGTTGGTTTGATATCAGATCGTCGGGGAACGGTATTCACTGGCACTCGCGGTAGGTATTTAGATGTGGAATGTTCTGTCAGCTGGCAATAATGTCAGGTCTAAACCGAGGGCGACTCGAGTTAATGTTGGTATTCACCCGTAAGAATGTGAACTGTAATCATGAGTGGTTGAAGCTAGTTGTTTGCTTTGCGGTATTTACACAATTATATACTTAGGCATGATTTACATGTATTAGGCTGCTAGTTGAGCTACCGGCCTAGGTGTTCTTATTTGTTAAAATATATGAAAAATAATAACCTTCAGTTGCAAAAACTTGTCATGCATATAAGCTTCGCATACCTACTGAGAAAACCCACATCGTAGATCAATTAGTTTCTGAGATATAACCGGAAATGTAAAAGTGCAAAACCTACCGTCTAATCTCGCGAGAGCCGTACCTTTAGACACATATTCCCGTTACAGAAGAGTGCGCAATATATAGATTCGCGGGAAGGTGCGAAAACACACTGCCCAGAAAAAAAAAAACTACCTGCTGCAGTGAGTGGGCCCTGTGGTCAGTCCTCATGGAAGGCTGTTTTCTGGCTCTGAACTGCCTCGGCTTATGAGCGGAACAGTCTAGTCTCTCTTAAGTCCTTGCCCGGTCCCCGGTCATCCATTGCTCGGTTCTATGGCCGGCGGCAGTCCGCGCGGCGCGCTCTTCGCTTGGCTCTGAGAGAGCGGTGGCGGCGGTTCTGGTCTGGTCCGGCCATTAGCCCGGCTACCGGCCGCCGCTCCCCTAATGACTCGCTGATCACCGTGACCGACCGAGATTGGATCCTGTCCAACGGACAGTGGACGGTGAACAGTGGACAGTAGACGGTGGACAGTGGATAGTGGACGGTGGACAGTAGACGGTGGACAGTGGATAGTGGACGGTGGACAGTAGACAGTGGACGGTGGACAGTGGACGGTGGACAGTGGACAGTGGACAGTAGACAGTGGACGGTGGACAGTGGACGGTGGACAGTGGACGGTGGACAGTGGACAGTGGACGGTGGACAGTGGACAGTGGACGGTGGGTAGTGGACAGTGGACATTGGACGGTGGACGGTGGACGGTGGACAGTGGACAGTGGACGGTGGACAGTGGACAGTGGACGGTGGACAGTGGACACTGGACAGTGGACGGTGGATGGGGGACAGTGGACGGTGGACGGTGGACGGTGGACGGTGGACGGTGGACGGTGGACGGTGGACCGTGGACGGTGGACAGTGGACAGTGGACGGTGGACAGTGGACAGTGGACGGTGGACGGTGGACGGTGGGCGGTGGATAGTGGACGGTGGAGAGTGGACGGTGGGCGGTGGATGGTGGACGGTGGACAGTGGACAGTGGGCTGTGGACAGTGGACGGTGGACGGTGGTCAGTAGACAGTGGACAGTGGACAGTGGGGCAGTGGACAGTGGACAGTGGACGGTGGGCAGTGGACAGTAGACAGTGCAGTGGGCAGTGGACGGTGGACAATGGACGGTGGACTGTGGACGGTGGACGGTGGACGGTGGACGGTGGACGGTGGACGGTGGACAGTGGACAGTGGACAGTGGACAGTGGACAGTGGACGGTGGACAGTGGATGGGGGACAGTGGACGGTGGGCAGTGGACAGTGGACGGTGGACGGTGGGCGGTGGACATTGGACGGTGGACAGTGGACGGTGGACGGTGGACATGGGACAGTGGACAGTGGGCGGTGAACGTTGGACAGAATGAACGGACTGTGGATATCCGGCGGCGTAACAAAGCCGTAATCATGAATATTGGACAGTGAATGAGAATGACAGTGAACGAACAGTGCATAATGATCTATTGGACGGTGAACAGCGCCAGTATATCAGCTCCTGTCGAGATGCAGCCTCATTCTGATAGGTGAATGACATGACACGATAATATTTCATATCATTTCGCAATACGAGTACGTAAGACATCACTTGCGGCGGGTTCATGAGGTGCCAAAAGGCGTCAAAGGCCGGCTATTGAAGCATTCAAAGTATCGGGCCAAAAATCACCGTATGGCTTGGATTTATTCGCTAGATATGCTATTTATAGCGAATTCTCTCTCAAGCCCCTCTCAGTCGCAGAAGTGCTGACTCGGAATGGCTGACCAGTTACCCGGAGCCATTTCCGCGCCGCGTCAATACACTCAAAGCCGCGGCTGGCCAGCTCAAGAAACGATGACTTCTCGTTCCATTGCTCCTTAGTGTTTGCTTTTTCACAAACAAAGAATCGTGTCTGCTGAAGGAAGCTGGCGTCCTGAGGAGTTTTCACAGTGAGTGTGCAAGTCAGCGCGGCGTCGAATTTGAGCTGGAGTGGCCACTGCATGAGCTGCCTCCGCGCGGCTGATTGGTCTCTGGTGCGCCGGCGACCGTCTCAGCTGAGCCAGTGCTGCCTCAGCGGATATTTTTGGTATTAGGGATTAATGCACCACGCCTCTGAGAAATAACACGCTACGTAAATAAAAAATGTATGCTGCAGTGGGTTTATGTGATACTTTACATTGCTATGAAATGTCGCATCGCAAGGTGAACTGCAAAAGATAAGGACAAAAGAAGGTATGGTTCAAATCGGTCACGCAATATGTTTGCTCATATACCTACTTCAAGATCTTGCTAACGTTTTTCCTTGGCCAACGAAAATGATCAGAGTGGGGCCGGGGGCGTTGAGAACATTTCCACATGTTACCAACTACCCTGTCTTCAAAAGCTAAGAAATGCATTTATGTAAGGTTTCATCATGATTCATTGAACGAATCAATTATTTGTGGTCCGCGTACTGACACTTTGGTTTGTATGAGCTGACTTCTGCTGTTTGTTTGCTGTTTGATGTCGACATTCGCAGAGCATGCTTTGGTAGGTACATAAATGTCGAGCTTGCAATCTTGAATGCACTAACATATCATAAAGGTAACCCCCAGTAGCTGCGTTGTCCTTCACTCTCGCTGACATCTACTCGGCATCGTAACATTGAACTTTCATCTCTCTGACAGTTACAAATGAGGACAGGACACGGAGGGCATTGCGCAAAGGGGCATCCGTCATTATTGCAGGCAGTCGCTGCCGGCGGCGGGGCTCCGTCTGCGGGGCCCATTGTCGCGGCGGGCGCTGCGCGGGGGCCGCGCGGGACCCGCACCAGATACCCGCTGAGCGCGACACGCCGCCGGCTGAGGGGCCAAGGTCCGTCACGGCGCGCCAACGCCGGCGGCGGCGCGCGCAAATTATACGCCGGCTGGCCGTGACTTCATTAGACGACTTTCACCATGACCAGCCAACCCCGTGTCATGCCGGCTGCATAAGAGGCAGCTCCAGGTGCCCTCCGGCCGGCCACTGCGGTTTTTGTGGGCTTATAGAGGAAAGGTTTTTACGGAGGAACTATATAGAGGACAACGAGGATGCTTTTTGAAAATCATGGGATGAGAAAGAAAGGCAAAAATAATTTTAAAAATGTTTGGCACTTTTTGGTAGTCTATTTGATACGGAATGCATGTTTGTTTTTCTGCCTGGAAGACAATAGACGGTGTTATGCTGCTCCCTCGATCTCATGCCTATGTCATCTTAAATCGATGTTTATGATTCATCTTTTAAAATTGAGAGCGGGGTTCAACAGTATTGCATTGTCATTTGTCCCCTATTGTTTGCAAAAAAAAAACGTCAGTTGAAACTTGCATTTTCCTTTGTTGTATGTAAAGGCTTGATTGATGAAATAAAGGGTGTCTACTAATTAATGAGAAAAAGTTTAAAGGCTTATATCTCGGGTATTTTGTAACTTTGATAAGCGAAAATTTGCATGCTTATGCATCCGTCTATTGGTTATCAAATACCTTCAGCGCAGCGCACTGAGCACACCATGTTTCACGTCACGCCGCACGCGCCACCCGACCCCCTTGCTCAAACGTCGCGGCACCTCCACATCAAACGAGACCGATAATTCCCGCCTTCCCGTCTTCAGATGTCGGTCCAAAGCTCAACAGTCTTGTCCCCTGGATATTTTTCTTTCTTGACAAAGCCTCACAAGTATTCAGTCGGCCACAGCTGCAACACACAGGGTGGATTATCTTCTCGATCTTTCATGGGTACGCCGACCCCCTCCAACATTGTGATGGTTTTAATTGCATAATGGACGAAAAATAGGTCAAATCAGAGTGCATAATCGCCATTTGGGTAATATTCGTCTTTTTTTTTACCTTGGTGCCCTAAAAGATAAGAAATCAACTCATCTATTTGCCGTCCCTCGCACTATAGAACACCCACCCAATGATAACTCATTTTGGACACATGACTGGCAGCACCTCCCTTTCCGGAGAGACAGTCTAGCCACATCAGTTAGCTGGAAACCGGTAGGAAAACTTGTCCACAGGTTGCAGTTGTATTACCCCTTGCAGGAGCATACAAACCGGCAATAGATGACATTTCTGTTCCTGGGTAGGTCAAACAGCTCATGTCACCCATTATCATCTCCATGCGTTCTTTTGACAGCGTACCCCTGAATAGCCGATGCAAACGCTGTTATTCTCTGCGTTGCTGCGCTTTGGTGACCTCAGTTGCCTGTGTGCACCCCCGGTACTCAATTGCACATATTCCACAGGAAAAATTATGACATTATAGTGGCAACTATAGTGACGTCACGCCAGCAGGCACATCGACACCCCTCACTTTGTACTGCGCACCCCATAGCAGGGGATCTTGTTTCTGTGGCGAAATTCGCACAGTTATAGCCACTTCAAACCTTCTCCAGCATGCTGGACGTTTCCTTTTATCCCAAATGTCATAAATGTGCGGTTGGCACTTGGCTAAAAACCTTTAACTTGCACTAAGAGAGCCATAAGTGTCGTTTCCGTTGTAAATGGGTAATTTTTCTCAAAATTGGCGAAGATTTCTCGGAACCTTTGTTTGCTTGACGTCCTCATGGTGACTGACCATGGGATGTTAAGTTTTCGTTTGGCGTGTTTACAGGGGCGTCGCCGACGGGGGGGGGGGGGGGGTCGGGGGGGGGGGGGTCGCGACCCCCCCCCCACTCGTCAGAACCGGGGGGGTCGACCCCCCACTTTTGGCGATGCTGAATATGCTTTTTTAGCTATCATGTCAGGGAAGTTGGCGTCAGCAACATCAACAAATACAACGTCAGATTCAGAATTGCTTCAAGAGCTCCCTAGTCCCTATTGCTTATAGGTCAATAAGCTGTGGGCTAGAACATCAGCATGACAATATGATTTTAGCCCCTTTTTATCCCTCAAATGAGCGAGCGCGTCAAAACTGACCCAAGCGTTCGTCTGATTGTCAAAATAATGGTTGCAGTCGATTCGTCGGATGACGTATCAGTAACTACGAGGTACCTGGCTAGCCCCAGGCCTGCTACCCTCGGACCTGCCTGCATAGGGGAAATGGGGTCAGATGGTGGATCCCTCTGGGGCTTTCCTAATAAGACGCGCAAAAAGGAGTATATTGCAACGAAACTTCCAGTGACCTAGAGTTAATTAATTTTACACCTATTCTAAAAAAAAAATTGGCCCTGATTCAAATATGGATGACCTTGGTTAACTTTTTTGAGTTTTATTTGCTTCCACTTACAAGTGTGGTTTTTGGGGCTGATTTCGAGTTTAGCGCCCGTTTGAACCGTTTGAAGTAGTTTTGATAAATGATGGTTATGTAACATGTTACGAAGCTATCGTTGGTGGTTGTCAGTCACCCACTCTAGATGGCCGGCAGGAAGCCTGCTGGTCGACCTGACCTGACCCGACCCGATCTACCCAAAATGCATGGAGTCATCATCTTTGTTCAAGACTAACATCGAACTCGTACTCGGGACCCCGATAACAGCTACGGCTCACTAAGTTCTAGCAGGCGGACAGATTTTTCCTACTTTTGGGCGTTGACCTAAGATGACCCGGCCAAGACCTTGAAATTGGGCATCATCGGCTTTCTCTCATCACGGGCAGCATTTTCGCTCTTCCGCGAAACTCTACCTCGATCAGGGGCCGAAAGCACGCCTTATGCGCTACGTTGGTAAACGTTTTACCTTAGCGACCCGCAAAATACGAATAAGAGCTACAGCAACACAGAAAGCGTATGCGATAGCTTTTTAAAGCTCTTTCGCCAACTTCGCCTCAGATATGACTTCGGGTCTATGGCTTGTGTACCATAGAGTCCAAACAGCTAAACGGACGGATTTTGCCGAAACATTTGTTCTGTAACAACCTATGATTCAGTGAATGTGTATGATATTCATGTTATCACCATCGTTTTTGTTTCGTCGAAACACGTCGCATGGCTTACAATTTGAACTTAAAAACTTGAATAGAAAACTTGACATCAGGTAAAGGTCATGACCTGACCGGAAAAGAACCTGCTGCATATGGATCGATCTGTGTTACTGAGCTGAACACACTCCAGGTGCTGTCATCGCTCTACAACGTCTCCATCAAAAGTTGTTGTCGAAAATGTGTTAGAGACCTTTGATGACCTAATGACTGACCATTTCAGTCACCACTGGTCATTAGCTGCACCTTATCTCTAAAATGAACAAATGAACATGGCTACAAAAGTATCTAGCGTTTTTAGCATATTCTTTCAAAGCAGAGAGCATCGTGCTTTTCCCATATCTTATCATGATTGGTGAGGTCACACACCTATTTGACCTGACTTCGCTTCTCAGATGTAAAATCCCAGATTCATGAACTGTTGGCACTTATAATCCCATTCATTACACCAAATTTCAGACTTATAGGAGTCAGGAGATAATCTATAGGAATGACAAGATTGCAGTTTTAAGAGGCATTAAAACTGAACTTGACATGACATTGTGACCTGACCTCAGGTGACCTCTGCTTGATTTTTATGCACGATGCAAAATTGATGTAGGTACAATAAGATATACCGCTGCTTTCGCGGCGCTGTGCACCGAGGTTTTTCTCCGGGCACACGAAAAAACCGGGAGTGTGGCTAAAAACACCCCTACCCATCAAGACGAAGACCGGAAACCCGACCCCCCCCCACTCAAAAATCCGTGGCGACGCCCCTGCGTGTTTAACATCCGCAACAGACAGGTCTTTCGCCATGTGGAATATACAGATTATCTATTACCATTAAAGGTCGTATTAACTACTTGAACTTTGTCTCATTATTTAGTAGACACCCGTTAGTGCAATCAAGTCATAGGTTTTTCTTGCCGTTTATTGTACTCGTAGTTGTGCTTTGTGACGCAGAGCCCAGTTACGCGAAGCGTCCTCACTTCATAAAAGTAAAGGCAAAGTTAACCCTCGCCGGACCTATTGGTTTTCTACATACGCGCCGGCCGAGGGGGGGGGGCGGGTACGACCCCCCCCCTCGCCGTTTCGCCCCTGGTGGAGCTAGCGCGTCGCGGAAAAAACGAGCGTGTGCGCCATTACGAGACGCAGAGATTGGTACCCGATTTTAAGGTCCTAGGTCAACCGGTGACCTCTGAGGTCAGGTCAAGTGCCCCAAGGTACGGTTCAGTTTTTGGTGAATAACTTCGCAAAAAACGGCCGCAGAGCGCCGATTTTGGCAGCATCGTGTTCGTCTCGCTCAGGCGCGTCGAATGATATACTTTTTGTCCGGGTCAGGTCAACTTGGGGTGTTGACCTCAGGTCAAGGTCAGGTCAGCACCCCCAGGTCACGAAGTTGGTCGAAAGAGGTCATGTCGCATATCATTCGATTCGGCAGGTCTTCCTGAGTCCATTGGTTGCTTTCCCGACTCGCTAGCTCAATTTGATCAAGAGTTATTGACGAAAAACTAATATGACCTTGATGACGTCATAAATGACGTCACGCAGGGTCAACATTGCAAAAGTGACGCATCTAACCTTGCAAGGAGTGCATCAAATCACGATTCTGTGTGCTTGAGATAGTTGGAGATCGTTCCCGGCGCCAGAATAGCAGTTTTCATTTTTCCCCATTGACATAATGGTGAGGTCACGAAAATGACATGACCTCATATGACCTTTAGGAAAAATCCGAGATATACAAGTTGTGGGACTCATAATGGATACTAGATCCTGCAAGTTTCATTTCCCTGTGACATCTCCTCTGGCAGTGAGGGCGTTGCGAAGTTGCGACATCTGAAGACCGTGCAGAGGTTCACTTATGACGTCATAGGTCAGTGACCTGACCTGACCCAAAAATGCGGTTGATGTCAAAAGATGCGGCTTGGATCAAAGATCAGGTATGCCAAGTTTCAGCTCTCTATCGCCAGCGTGTTCGGAGCTATCGCGAAAAAACCCTATGGGGGGGGGGCGGCACCCGCCCCCCCCCCCCTCGGCCGGCGAGGGTTAAATTATTCATACTCACTTCCTGTATTGAGCTGGGGCTGAGTATAAGCCATAACGTCTCACTTTTTTGCCAGAAATGATAATAAAAGCTGTCAGCTGAAACTATTCATTTAAAGTTTTAAGGCTTCCACTTTCCAGAAGGGGCTTAGATTTCAGAGCTGAGAACAAATCTGGAAACATGTTTGCCTTGGCTGAGTTGCAGACGCGGTCCTAAAAGCGTGATCGAACTTTTGCTTCCCATTCTTTCCGTGACGTTCCTGTGTGGGCTACTTGTTTTGTTAAGATGTACACTATGTATGATGCTGTTTCAGTGTCTGTACTAATTGAAATACTTATTCAAAATTTTTACGACGTTTTGACGAAATTATTCGGCATTCGGCTTATCAGTATTTGGCATGGAAGTCATTCGGTAATGCCGAGCTTATTTGACATTATTCGGCGCTTTAAAAATTCAAAAATTCATCGATCCAACAAAGTTGTCAACGAAATTCCTCTTTTCTTATGCAAAATTTATAAAAGACTTTAATGACTTCCTATGGTGATTTTACCAAATAGGAAACGGTCCCAGCCATTCGCTAACAAAATACCTTTTCAATATTTCTCTAACGTTGTAATATATCAATATTATCCATGTTTCAATGTATCTGCAACTTCTTCATTGCGCTCCAGCTCGAAGGTTGCGTGCAAATTCGTTGTACCTCGTGAGAACACTTCGGAAAACACACACTCCGCCACGGGTGGTCAGCTATTCCCAGTTGGCAAACACGCTCGGCATGCTTCCAAACAGTGTGACTGGTGTGTTATCCCGTTGCATTGGCCGCCTGTATGTTAATCGCAGCCTCTCACAGAGGACCGCATGCTGCGCGCGACGGTGGGCGGCCGGCGAGACCCCCACTCCCGGCCTATCTATCTCTTCATCGACGAGCCGATATAGGTTCAATACCGGCCGGACGGGCGCCAGCGAGACGCCCTAATCATCCGGCCGATCATCACTGGCGCTGCCTCCCACCCGGGAGTCAATCCCAGAAACAAACACCCTCCCGCCGGCCGTCGGTAGCTCTCGGCCCCTCCCCTCGAGAGGACCCCCCGCCCCCCCCCCCCCCCCGCTGCCGCCGCGGAGCCGGGGTGCCGGAACGGTGGCGGCCCGGGGCGGGGGCTGCCGGGCGGCGGGTGGCGGGCGGCGGGCGCAGGGTACTTGGCGGGCGGCGGGCGGCGGCGGCGGCGGGGCGGCAGTCGGTCAGGCCCATGTCGTCCCCTATCTCCCTGTGTGTCCAAGTGCACAGATGACGTCACACGAAGGGGCGGAGTCGGGGGCGGAGCCTGGCGCAACGGCCGCCATATTTGAATTTGTTTTATTAGAATGTATTCTATATTTTGGGCTTCAGTCAATTGTTATCGATAGTTTTATGAACGGTTAGCTGTAATTAAAGTGATTTATCAAGAAAAAACATATATTCTGCTTGCAATTTCAAATAAAGTACGACCCGCGCCTAGATTCGAACGCACGACCTTTGGATTACGGCGCAAGCATCCTAACCACTACACTACCGCGGCGGCGTGGCGGCCGGCGGAAGGGAGGCTGCGGAGGCATGGGGGCTTTTTTACGCATTTTTGGAAAAACAAATGGGTTTAGTGAGAAACGCTTCTTAGATAATTCGAAGAAAAATGTCTCGGCTTTCCGATGATGCCCTTAGTTTTGTGCTAGCTTTAGCAGAGTTTGTTCTAGAGCGCTTCAAAAATCGCCCATTTGCATAGGACTTAAACGGGACTTCAAGACTTGCCCCCAGATGACGTCACGAGCTGACGTCACGATCAGTAGAATCGCCGGACGACCCTACCTGGTATATAGGGCCTTGCAGTCGGTGTGGTGACGCGGCGGTGTGAGGAGGGTGTTCGGTCGCTCCGAGTATCACGCTGGAACAGGTGGTGTGATCAGACCGGTGACCATGCGCGCCTGCGGGGGTTTACTGGCGCTGCTGTGGGTGCTTCAGGGGACGGCCATCGCCGCCGGCAGCGGAGGAGACGCGTTCGTGGCCAAATGTCGCGCTCAGTGCTCCAGGAAGGTGAGTTGAGCTCTGATGAGATGGGCTATTAGCTAGTCTAACCTGTTGATGTGTGACCTTCACGGCACATTGGTATGTGTCGAATTGCATACACTAATATGACAAGTCCTAAGTTTTTAAAGGGTTTGCTGAAACGTTAGTACGAAGTAACTGGCTCGCCTGCCCGTCCAGGTACTTCGTACTAACTAATATGACAACGGATGAACTGCCCGTTTCAAGATGAACAGGAACATAATAATTTATCTCTGCAGTCTACAGAACCCGTTTTTTTATGCACATTGTCAAAACCGCTTGTATTTCGATGCTTGTCAGCATTGCCTTTAGCAATGATGAAAAATAAATGGTGAACAGGAAATCTTTTTTTAATGCCAATTTAATGAAAAGGCTTAGTGAAAAGAGGTGATATCGCTAAACATATCTTGATCTAGCAACGGTCTTGACATGTCTTTGAACTCTGCCCCTCCTACCATGGCAAAGCTCTAGTTTGTCTGCTGAGATCGGTGTTTCCCTTAAAATTTATATCTTATTCTTCTGTGTCTGTTTATCCATGAATCAAATGAGGTGTTACCCTCCGATATAAAGTGTTCCTTCATGTTAATTTGACACATTTCTTTAACTCGCGATGTATTGCGGGTAAGCTGCACAATCGGATATCAGCAATCATCACTCTAATGTTGATCGGGCAGCTACCATAATTTTCGAACGGCCGCCACAACGGCGTCGTTTCGCTGAAGTCGATGCTGACAATGTCAATGCCTCGCACATATGGATAACATCAATCCGTCCATGCACGTTTCGGTTGGACGGCGTTACTGCGCCAGTTTTCCCGTCATTTATACGCGAGACGAGTCCTTATCTCGACATCTAGCTCTGATTTCGTTCGCCTATAGCCACCCTTTTCCCTGTCGCCTGCCGGCCTCCAAAGCGGCCGCTCGCGCGGAGCGCCGTTCGCCGGAAAGTTGTACCCGGGGCTGACGTAACGCGTCGGCGAACCGGTGCGAGGCTCCGCGACCACGCCACCTCCTGAGGCCTGCGAGCCACCGGCTGCGGCGGCTTTGTTCGGCCGTGCCGAGCCGATGAAACGCTATCGGCTTAAAGATCGCCGGCTGAATGGGTTCAGAGCCGCACTTTTCAGCGGCGCTGCGCAGGAAACCGGTGGACCGACGTCAGCGCTCATGGTGTGTCCTTTTTACCGGCAGTTTTGCCGGGCTGAGTTGCAGGGTTTCCGTGTGGTTGTGGTGGCGGTACAGCTGGCTGTGGTGGCCGCGTCACGCCGGCCACGGAACAGGTGCCTCGATGGGGCACGTAGCCGGGCGCGGAGTCGGCGCAATTTTCTCTTCCGCCAGAGGGGAACGATCCGAGTTGTGTTTATAACGCAAAAACGAGAAGCGCGGCGCCGAGGTCTGGGAAAGCGGCGCGCTGTGACCGCGCCGGCTTCTTGCCGGTAAACCGCACGGCCGGCCGCTCGCCGGTCGTTAGCGGACGAGCCGCTGGGAGAGCCCGTGCCCGCTGTAGTACACGGCCGGTGCCCACGCCGGCGCCGCGCTGGGAGAGTCGCTCCGCCGCGGCGGCCGGTGGGACGCCAACCGTTCGCCCGTTACGGCTGGGAGCCGGCGCAGGCCGGCTCCCACCGAGCGCGGAAGTTGCACATGGGAGCCGGCCGGTTCCCGGCGCTTCCCGGACGGTTCCGTGGGAGCCACCGGCCGCCACCGGTCGCCGGCTGGCCCGTGACGGCCGGAAGTAACGCCCGCCGGGCCGGCGTCACGCGCGTGACGCGCTGTGACGGCCATTGGCGCCGCTCGGCCGGGCTCCATTCAGACGGGCTCGGCAGCTGCCACCGCGGCGAGTCATGGCGCCGCCGCTGGAGGCGGCCGAGAGAGAACGGCGAGCGGCGACCGAGAGTCGAGAGACAGAGCTCTATCGAGCAACCGACAGCTTGAAGCAGGGATGGTAGGGAGAGAGGGGGAGTGTGTTGACATGGTGGCAGTCCGAACAGAGGCGGGACGGGGGCAGGGAAGACGATGTTGATGTCCCATGTCCCATGATCCATGATCCGGCGCCGGCTGACTGGGAGTCAGTCGGAGAGTCGGAGCGGCATCACACGGGCCGCCGTTGTCTCCCTCCGACTGCCGCCTCCGACACCCGGTTACAGCAACAAACACAGCCTGCCCTCCCTGTCTCAGAGGCCGCCCCAAACAGTCCCGACAGCCGCTCGGCATAGCTCCGCCGGCCGCACCCCGCCGCCCTGGTTATTTTCCTTTTCCGTCCCGGTTAGCGGCGCGCCCGTCCCTGTCTGTCTCTCGAGTGACATCAGCCGTGAGATGATCCGAGACGGGTCCCTCGGGGAGGCAGTATCGGTAATCGACAGAGGAGCATGAGGAACACCGCCGCTGAATTCTCAGATGTTTCTGAATGTTTAGGGGCCCGGGGGAGATGTCGGCCAGTCTGTCTGTGTGTAGGTATTTATGCCGGACTGACGTTACTTCACTCGGTGTCCGGGAAACAGCTTGGAATTTGCAGCTGCCACTCTCTCTGTTTGTCGTGAAATTTCATTTACCGCTTGAGTCATCACTGTCCGAAGATCCATTTCCCTCAAAGCGGTTCGCCATTTAGCAGCGACGCCGATCGATTTCCTTCTGTCCAAGTCATCTCCTCTGGCGCATCCCCAGCCGCGCTAAACACTTCACGCATAGCTACTTTGCGTCACCGTGTCGTCTCGCCTATTCCATCGTCTTGTCGTCTGTCACATTTTCGACGTCCTGGCTCTCTCGCGGCCGCCCTATCTGCCAGAATCACTCGGCGCCTCGTCTCTCGTTAGTGTCGACTCTGGTGACGGGACTGCGACGATCTCCGTCGGGACCACCCTCGGAGGCACGTCGCGTCGACCCAGATCACCCACCGACGTGGTGTCGACCCCGACGGTCGTCGTTCGTCGCGGCCGTCGGAGACCGCGCTGACTGACGGCTCGCTCGCTCGGCAGATTCTGCGTGACGAATTGGGAGTGCGTCCATCTTTGACGGACGCGTGTCTGTGACATATCGTCCCCTGTGACGGATTCATGTGACAGACGAAACTGCCGTGATGTATGACGGCCGGACGCTGGCCGAAATTCGGCCCGGCCCGGTCCGGCCCGGTCTGTGTCCGTTCGTTTTTCGCGCGTGGCCTCCCGCGGCGTGGTCCCTCCCCTGGCCCACCCCTTTCCGTCTGGTGATGCTATCTGCGCCATCCATCAGTGGGGGCCGGCGCCGCGCCGAACCGAGCCGGCAGGGACGGAGGGACGACACGGCGAGGTCGGCCTCCGGCCCTTCTCCGGACCTTCTCCGGCCCTTCTCCGGACCGTCTCCGGCCCTTCTCCGGCCCTTCTCCGGGCCGCTCCGGACCGTCTCCCGGGGAGGGAGTGGGGTGTCGGCTCCGGACCGCTCCGGGCCGCTCCGATCGGGTGACGCCAGCTCCCCGGCAGGCGCGGAGAGGTGGCGCACCAGCGCGCCGCCGTGATCGATGCTCCCCGGCGGGCTGCGGCCGGCGCTGCGATTAATCAGCTGCTGAGCCTGTCGACGGCCCGTCCGACGGAATGTGCCTCTTGGTCAGCGGCGGCCGCCGAGATGGCCCGCGGACCGGCGAGAGCCGCACGCCGCGCATTCCAGCAGCGGCCAGATGGGCGGCGAGCTGCCAGTCACGTGCTCACGCGAGGCGCCGAACGGTGGGTGGGGTGGCCCATCACGTGACCAGGCACGTTGCAGACGAACGATGACGTCACCGGGGCGCGAGGTTAGGGTCAGTGGGTGACGAGAGCGCTCGTTTCGCGGCGCTTCGACACGGCAAGATTTACTTTACGTGCGCGCGCCGGCCGGGGGGCGCCGACCCCCGCCGGGCGGCAATGTGGTGATGCGCCTCCCCCGTCGGGTGACTGGCTGACCTGAGCCGGTGCGGAGCGGGTCACCGCGACCCGGCGCTGCAGCCCGGCCCAGAGCCGTGCAACGCTGTCCGTGTCCTCCGAGCGGGCGCCGTGAAAAACCACCACCTCTCACGTGCACATAAACGAAACGTACGGCCATGTACCCGGTGTAAAGCGGCGTGAGCCCCTCGGCGCGCGGCGTCTTAGCTCACCAGGCGCCGCGCGGCCGGCGTCGTTACCATCATCGGTGGCATGCTTATAGGCTTTTAAGTAGTCGTCCAAGATGGATCGGCAATATTTGCAGTTCAGTGGACATGATTGGGGATTGATGGCGCCTGTTCTATCCGTGGGCGTTGCTGATTGATGCGCGCTAGTCGCGGGCAGCTGCCGGCTTCAGACCGCGGGCTGCTGCCGGCTCCAGATTTAGCGGACCGGTGCGCGACGTCACGTCACGTCACGCTGTGCGGTCCGGTCGTTACTCCGCGCCGTTCTCACGGCAGCCGTTGGCGTCGGCTCGCGCCGGAGCCCTTCCCGTGTGACGCTTCCGAGGAGCGCTCACGACGGACACCGATAGCGTCTCGGCTCACACGCTTCCTGTGAGCCCGCCGTGAGCCGATCGGAAGTCGTCGTGAGTGTGCCGTTAGTTCGTCTTGATCTCACCGTGAATCTCCCGTGAGCCTGCACTGAAACGTCGTAGAGTCGCCGTGATTCCGCCGTGAGTCTGTTCTGAGCGAAGGATGCCGTGCTGTGAGTCGCCGCAGACTGCAATAAGGTTGGATAGCCCTGCACAGTGCGTGGTTCGGGGATGAAGCGGCCGCAGCTGTGCCGAGACGGCGGCCGAGGGGGTCGTGATGGAGTGATCGCGCCTGTTCCCTGCTCTGCGGTGCGCTCAGACGGTAACCGGGTGATTATTTGTTTAATAGCAGCCTGCTGATCTCACCTGCGATTACACGGCCACGAGAAGTGACCGTCGTCTTATTGTTAGAGTGATTAGGGGGCTTTTAATGGGAAGCCAATGTCAGCAGCTTAGCACCATATTAGTTTGTTCCTGGCTGAAAGATCGCATCCGTGAACACTGAACATGTCTCAGAGTTAAACGGAAGGCTACACGAATTATCGTGATCCAGTGCTGTTAACAGGCTACCACACTGAGCACCGAACCTCAGTCTGGTACGAGCCACCAGCCATTCGTGAAACTGCGTTTTTAGAACTCAGAAATCGCCTGTCCGCGGTCCCATCTTTTCACCTGAATCGCCTTAACCGGACTTTTCTAATGGCCTTACCGGGTGGATACATTCGAAAGCAATTCGGCCCCAATGTGTCACGTTGGTAATCTTTGATCTAAAATGGAGCCAATTTGTCGCTTTTAGTGGGCGCTGTTTTTCACCCACTCGCAAGTCAGCACGAATTGTAACTAGTTACCCCGTTTGTGGAAGCTGTGAAAGGTGACAGTCTTAAAGCGATAATTTTAATTCATCGGACCTTGGGTTGTGTAAAAGTTGTCCCTTTTCACTTCTTTAATTTCCCTTCGTAAAGCAAAACCACACCACCAATCTAATAAGCTCTAATATCACTCGATTTAAAAGGCTTCATTGGGTCTTTAGTGAGTGATAACGATCCTATTGGAAGTAGACGTGTGGACGGGGCGACAGAGACGTTAGGCGTCACAGGAACCGCGTCGGCCCTACCAACTATCTGCGACACCCCCAAATCCCATCAGCAGAAGGCTGACCTCTATCCACCACCCTACCCACGCGCCGGCCAACAGCCGTGAAACGATAAATGTAACATTATAAGTCAACTGATAATGTTTTTTCTCCGCGGTGAGGGCGAGCGCCGCCCATGTGATTGCGTCATACCGCCCGCTCGTCAGGTCCGCATGACCCGAGCCCGGGTCATTCGCGCTCGCAGCGCCGCCGAGAGCAGTCAGCCACTGAGCCGTGGGCTGAGCGCGGCGCTTCCTGCTTTTCGTGACGTGTCGTGTTTTTTTCGACACTGCTGCTGCTTGACAGCACTGGAGGTGAGGTGTCTTGGAGATCGCATTAGTGATAACTATGTCGATACCTTTGCGGCCGCATTGCCGATCAGCAGATATTGCATCTAGATTCTTTGCTTGGACTTGACTTTCCAAGTCTGACTGGTTTCATCGCTGATGACATCTTAATGTTTCGCGTTACGTGCGAGCTTGACAGTCTGTGCTGTGCGCGCAATATTCTCGGCCCTCCGGTCTACCTCGTCAACCTCCGGTCTAGCAGCATGATTTTCGCATTTTAGGAGGCTCGTTTGTAAATTACCTAAGTACCTATAGGTAGCACCAATCAAGCAAAATCTAACTTCTCGCTGAGTTTTGAGCTGCATGGGACGGTCTAATTCCGTCCCCGCCTACCGGTTTCCTTCCCCGTCTGTGCCGTGGACGGTCGCCAGCCGCATCAGCTGCTCATGCCTCGGGGCATTTATCGGCGTCTGGTGCCTGGCCGGCGCGGCCCGGACACTAGTCCGGCCGACCTGCCCACTGGGCCCCCGGGGCATTGACCTACTGACCTCTCTCCCGCATGAGGCGATTCGCATTGACCAGATTCGGACGCAGATACATAAGTGAGTGATGGACAAATAACTTACAGCTACATCACTACAGCTATTACAGCAGCCTGGCATGAAAATTTTGCGATGGATTAGTACATATGAGCTTTTCCACCGCTGCATTGGCGTCTCAGTGCATCGCTTGCCTCAATCTCGGTCGTCTCCGGGCGTTTTGCAAAATAAAAAAAAAATAATAAAACTCTGGTAACACAAAGTAGCCTTGGGTAACACGACTCATTATGCATTGCTGCCTCAGTACAGGGCTCGCTTAACGCGTGCCCCGTGCGTCTATGGTTTGCTTTTTTTCTCTAACGAGCAGAAATGAGCAGAAGTACGCGTCACTTGGCAATATTATTCCATTAGTAGTCAAGTTCCGGTTGTCTCCGGCACACAGGGCAGCCTGACGCATTAAATGCTGCGTTTTCTGGCATGAGACAGTAGCATAAAGGCCTCTCAATTGCACTGGCTCAGGACATGTTGGATTTTTCTCCGGCCATGCCAAGTGTTACCGGCTATTACTTAGAGTACGCCATGTTGGCACGCCACATACCACATTTTTAGGTAACACAAGTTGGCTTGTTTGTCCGGTCATTTTATCGGCATTGCCGGTTCTTCGTATTAAACGGCAGACTATGTAAAGAAAAGGCTGCACTATTTGCGACTTTTCCGTCGTTTATAGGCATCACAGCTGCGTTGTCGGCTCAGTGCATATTATCAGTATATATATAAGTATATATATAAGTATATGAATAACTTGTTTATGCTACGGTCGCACCCGAGTCCGGTGCTGCCGCCTTGTTAATGGCAAACCAGTAAAATACTGGTCAAATTTCAGTAGCATATTCAGCTAGCGCTGCGTTTGAGTCGAGCGCGCGTTCAAAGCGTTGTCGTCTCAGGGTCGAGCTAGCATAGGCTCCGGTCGACTCCGGTGCTGCCGCCTTGTTAATGGCAAACCAATAAAAGGGTCGAGCTAGCATAGGCTCCGGTCGACTCCGGTGCTGCCGCCTTGTTAATGGCAAACCAATAAAATACGTACTACTGGTCAAATTTCCGTAACACATTTCACAGCTGCGTTGTCGGCTTAGTGCAGTCTCGGCTCCGGTCGTCTCCGGTGCAGCCGTCGGAGAAATTAGTACGTAGGTATCTCCCGGCCGTTTCCATAGCCCAATGCGTAATACCTCGTTAGAAGCACATAGGATAATTTGCACTCGATATCTTAAATATCTCAAACAAATTATTAAAGTAATGAAATGTCCAGTAGAGCATAGCATCTCTCAAATTCAGTAACTCATCAGCTCAGTATATATAGCTCGCTTATGCTCCCGTCGTTCCCGGTACTGCCGAATGCCGGCTGCAATACCAGAGCTATGTTTGAGCCCCCAGACAGAGTTTTCTCTCAAACTACATGCATTATCCGGGTGTGTCACTTGACGGTTTTTGCGTCACGCCTCTAGCAATGCAATCGTTGTCTTCGTATACGAAGACAACGTTACGAAGGCAATGCTATACGGAGCTGCTTTCCGCTTATGTCTTACCCCAGTCATACCGACTTTAACCTGCTGAGTCAAACTGGCTTTTTATCTCAAGTTTAATAACAAGTGTCTCAATGATGTCGTTTCAATGCAGAGCTTGATTATGAGCCGGTCGTCTCCGGTATCGCCTGCTTATGGCCTTGCATAGTCCGGTCGTCTCCGGTATAGCCTGCTTATGACCTTGCATAGTCCGGTCGTCTCCGGTATAGCCTGCTTATGACCTTGCATAGTTCGGTCGTCTCCGGTATCGCCTGCTCATGGCCTTGCATAGTCCGGTCGTCTCCGGTATCGCCTGCTCATGGCCTTTGCATAGTCCGGTCGTCTCCGGTATTGCCTGCTTATGGCCTTGCATAGTCCGGTCGTCTCCATTATCGCCTGCTCATGGCCTTGCATAGTCCGGTCGTCTCCGGTATAGCCTGCTTTAGTGAGTGATAACGATCCTATTGGAAGTAGACGTGTGGACGGGGCGACAGAGACGTTAGGCGTCACAGGAACCGCGTCGGCCCTACCAACTATCTGCGACACCCCCAAATCCCATCAGCAGAAGGCTGACCTCTATCCACCACCCTACCCACGCGCCGGCCAACAGCCGTGAAACGATAAAAATAACGACAGAGACGTAAACGTCCGATCGGTCTCGCGCGCGGCGGCTCCCGCTGTCGACAGCTGCTCCTCGGCACCCCGGCAGACCCGAGCCGCCGCCGGCCGCGCCCGCGTGAATAGATTATCCTGTTTTCGCGCTGTGCCCCGCAGTCGCTAAACGCCGCCCTTTGAGGCGGAGTTTGGCTAATTCGCGGGGGCCGGCCGGACGCCTGCACTGAAAAAAATCGGGGAACCCCATTTCTTACAATCTGACACCACATACTCCAAAATACTCCTAAATTAGGCTCCGTTTTCATGATTTTAGGATGTCATGGGTGTTGTGACACCCGACACGGGAGCCCCATTACCTTTTGACGCCGCAAAAATGTACATGACCCCCTTGGGAGAGGTTCGGCTAGCGAACTCCCCAAAAATTGCAGGCCAAAAAATTGGAGTGTCGCTGAGACACCCCCGTTGAAACCCCTCTGGGGTGTCATTATCCTGGAGTGACACCCCGTGTTTTCAGCTTCAAATCCTACCGATAGATGGCGCAAACTAAAGTTGGTAAAATCGGGACCTGTTTTTCACGAATGGCTGGTGCATGTTTGCAGCTAAGGCAAAAGCGTGCATAGCGTAGAGTGGCCAACTATATCATGATGATATCTAGACTGATTACCGTGTCATACGTTGGTCGTGCACACTACAGGGCGCCGCAAGGCCGCGAACGGAAAGAGTAACTCCTCACCCGGTTATAAATATAGTCTGAGATTCTCGTTCCGAAGGACATTTAATCCTCGCCGGGAGTTTTTCGGAAGTATAGGGGAGTGAAACTTCTCTGAGAGATTACCTGCTGAAGGCGCGCGGTTCCCCGCGTGGGGGTCAGGAACAATATGGGGAGTTAAATCAGAAAAATAGGGGAGTTGAGCTGCTATATTTTACACCCTAATTTGGGAGTTTGATACCCTGTCGGGTGCTTAGGGACCAAAAAGGGGTGCTCGGCTGATATTTGAGGGGTGTCACCTGCAGTCTAACGGAACCCCATGTGGGCCGGCGCTGACCCCCCTTTAGCGGCTGCGACTCCCCACTATGCGTCGAAACCCTTCTGGGGTGTACGCCGAACACCCCATTTATAATAGCTCAGCGACTCCCCTCAAAACACCCCACTCGGGTGTTATTTTTGACATGACCGTCAATACCCCGTACAGGGTGTCATTTTTTCTTTCAGTGTGGGTGTGGGTCTCTGCCAAACGGTTGGCCGCCCCCGACCCGCCGGACGCCCCAATCGAACCCCGTAATTGCTGTTTTTACTGCAGGAACTGCCGACGGGTGGCTCCATTCGCTTAGAGACGGTGTCATTACCCGTGGAGACTGGCCTGCCGAGGGGTGTGAGACCGCCCCGGTGCCGCTGCTGGTGTTATAATTAAGGGCTCGCTAAGAGACCATTCGACCGGTGCTGCCCAGCTCGATAGCCCGTGATTAGCATTGTTTCCATGCCTGATACGCTGTTGGAACCGACCGGGCCGCCGAACTGACGTCCCTTTCTCTCTGTTTCAGCTGACTTCGGACGGCTCAAAGGCCAGCTGTCTCAAACAGGAGGAATGCCTTCGGGTGAGTGAGAGACGCCCGCGACCTCCCCAATCACCGAGCGATCGATCCACCCCGTCCGCAGGCGGAGATAAGCCTCCTCAAAACCCGGGGAACCCTTTCAATCGGCTGAGATAAACCGCATACCTCACACCTTGGGCAGATCGCATCTGCCGTGTCAACACCTCGCCCGGTTATCTCCCATCTGCGCGCGTTCGGGCGTTCTCTGCGGCTGCCGAGCGGCCGGACCTTTCTCTGCCCCTTGACCGCCCCCGCCCCCGCCCCCGCCCCCGCCCCGTCCCACGGGCGGCCAGGTGACTGCCGCGCCGGCGGCACTCACCACAATCCATCAGGGTGCCGGTAGCGGATGTGCGTATCATCAGAGCCGATTGGCGCTCTCTCTTTCCCGGGTGTTTGTGGCGGCCGGTGGAGCGGCGGCCGGCCGGTGGGGCCACTGTTCCCTTTGTGGCCATTTTCCGGTCGGCGGCGCGATCAGGGCCTGCTGATCACACGGCGAGGGGTGAGCCGGCCGGTCGGCGAATTTCACACACCATCAGTGGCCTGCTGACGGCGCGGGCTGAGACCCTGCCCGGCGGCGGTCCGCGGGCCACAATGCCGCCCCCGGCCGCCGCCGCTGCCGGCGCGCCAGGCCGTGAAATGCTGCCTTTGTGGCCGTCCACCGGCCGCGCCACGGCCGTCAATGGGCCTTACCTGGCCGGGCCTAAATCGTTTTTGATGCCAGAACTGCCGACTCAGGGCCCGGAGCGCGCCATTCGGCCGGCGACGGGGATTAATTCGGGCCGCCGTGCGTGCGGCCGCCGGAGAATGGAGCTGGCCGCCGGAGAATGGAGCCGGCCTCCGGCGGCGGCACAAACGGCGCGGCGGTGACAAACAGATCGCTCGGGAGCAGACCTGGACCGGCACCTATCCATCTGGCCTGGCCAGGACCAATCTCGCCTGGCTCGGTCTTTGGACCAATCTGACCTGCCTTAGACCAGCCTCTGACCAGACTGCACCAGACCCTGATCACTCCCAAACACAGCCCGGACCCACTGAACCCGACCTCGACCCAGTCTAGACCAGCTTAGTGGCTCCGATCTGCTCCAGCCACCACAGACCGGGGCTGACGCGACCGCTCCTCGCCCGGCGCGCCGCACAGTCCTCTCTCTCTCTCGGGCTAGCGGCAGCGTTTGTCAGCGGTGACGACCGGTCCCAACCCGCGGGCCGACAGGCCGAGATGAGCAACGGGAAATGGAGTGCTTTATTTCGGACTGGAACCGATCTGGGAATGAATTGGACGGCGCGCGCTGATGGAATGGGTCGTGTTGGTTTACTGCCGTCGCAGTCAGTCGCGCTGTGCGGGAAGAGCCGGGGCTCTGTCGTTGATTCATGGCCTGCTGACTGGGCCTCTTCTGACTGATGGTCGTCTTCTCCTTTCAGTGTTGGGCGTCGTGCCAGGCGTTCCAGAGGGACCACTACATCCGCGAGTACTGCAAACTCAACAAAGCCTGCGTGAGTATCCCGTAAATGTGACGTCTCAAGAGTGATGACCTAGGCCCTAGGGCAAACTATCAAATGAAATCATGATGCTTTTGTGTCGGAGATTGTTTGGAAACGTACTCGTAACACATTATCTCATCTGCCGCCGATGGCATTCACATATTCCAACCAGCTGTGTCGATTTTAATCCCTGCCATCCAGAGCGGCCAACGAAAACACCCGTTAGTTGATGTTAATTGGTATCAGCTGGGCCCGTTTTAGTGAATTTATCGAGCGATCGTGGTAGTTGGCGTCGACCGCCTGCCTGTGTCCGACTCCCTGACGTTTGGATCGGACCTCGCCAGCTAACTGACCGCGCCGTCTGTCCGTTCCAGTCCGCCGGGTGTCGACAGGCGTGTGACTTCTACCTGACCTCGGCGTCTGTCACCACGGAGCTGAACCCGGCCGTCCAGACATCGACCGAGGCGGCGCCTGAGGCGACGACCACTGTGTCAGGGCCGAAAGTAACATCCCCAGCATCCGCGGACAGTGCGCAGGAGAGCCTTCTGTACGGCCCGCCTCCCTCGTTTCCCTCGGAGCCTCATAAGAAGACGTCCAGCTCTGGCCTGCAGGACCACAAGGTGTGTACTGGGTGTTCGGTAGTGTGTAGGTCACGCAGGGCTTGATGTTGAACGAGGCCAGGGTAAAACGTTTACGTAATACATGCGCCAGCGCAACTCTCTTGGGATGCCGGTTCTACTTTGCTGCTTTGAGGACGGGCTGTAAAAAATGAGGTTAGGGGAAGGCTAATGATACTCAGGTGATAGGCGGAGAAAGAAGAAGAGGGAAGGGCGATGATACTCAATGGTGGACGGAGAAAAGAGGGGAGGTGATACCCAGATCACGCCCCCGAGTCCTGTCACCACCGCCGCGCACCATTTCGTCTCGCGCCTCTCGCTGAGCGTCGTCTCGTGCGCCGCCATTGTCTCGCTTTGTCCCATGTCGCCCCGGCTGAGTCGACCTTTGTTTCCCGCGGCCGGTGTGTGTTTTTGTGGCCGTCGCGACCCTTTCTGGGCGGTGATGCCTATCGGGGGCGCCGGGCGGGGATCGGGTGTCCACTGAGGCGCGCGACCTCAGGTGGAGATACGCATCTCCTGCCGGCCGGGCCCGCGGGGATAGCGATCTGGGACCTACCTGTTCGCCTGAGTCACAGCGATGTCTGGGTGGGAGGGGGAGGGTGCCGGGACTGGGAGGGAAGAAGGGGAGGCACCTCGTTAACGCCGCGCTGGGAATAAAGGGCTGGGAGAATGTGGGAGGCGGTTCATAACAATCGTCCATGGATTATGCGGCTCACAGTTGTGTATTTTCTGTGCGCGATATCCGATGAGGATCTTCATCTGATGAATTTCGCGCAGGACACTCCTAACCCACTGCGTTCCCACACTAGTTCGGACATTTTTCTGTAATATATTCCACTTTCTCTGTGACTGACACTCTCCTCTGCACACAGGCTCGGTGGCGTCCGCTGCTCTCGTCCATCGAGCCCGGCTCACCGCTGGTCTCTGCGACCCTGACCTGGCGGGCGCGCGGCCAGGACGCCTCCTACCTGGTGACCTGGGAGCTGCGCTCTGGCGGCCTGCGGGGCCACCTGGTCTCCGAGGAGCCCCGCGTCAGCCTGTCTCTGTGGCCGGACGAGGACTACGTGGTGCAGGTGAGCCTCGCGTGCGGACTGAGCCAGGCGTGGGAGCGACCCCCGCTCGTGTGGCGGCTGCAGACCTCCGACAGTGCAGGCCGCCTGGTGACTCAGGTCTTCGCCGAACCGGAGGCGGCACAGCGATGCCATGACATGATGTGGCGGGGAAAGCAAAGACAGAACTAAAAATGCGATGGGTTCTTAGTGTGCAGTGACAGTTACGTCAGCGTTTCTAGAAATGATGCAGTAGATTCGGGTTAGGTGTCTAGCTCCAGATTTATCCGTTCATTCGGGTGATTTCGGTCGTCATTGTCGAAGCCAGGTGTGAACTGCCCGTCATTGTGCATTGTCTCTCTCCATCCTTGAGCTAACACGCGTGCTATTTTCGGCAGGTGTTCAACGGTGACGACGCCAGCGAGCCGCTGTTCGTCAGCACCAAGACGCCGCTGCCGGCGGAGAAGCTCGCGGCCCCGTCGGCAGCGACTCTCGCCGTCGGCGCCGTCGGGCTGGCGTGTCTGGCCGCCGCCGTGGTCGGCTGCTGCGCGCTGGCGTGCCACGAGCGGCGGCGGAGGAGTGCCGAGTACCTGCTGCCGCTGGAGGAGGGCCGCCGGGAGTGCCGCGTGAGGAACCTCCTGGCGAGGAACCGGACTGTGGACGGTGTCCTCCGACCACCGGGCAAGGCGGTGGCCGCGGCGCGGATGGCGCCTCTCTTTGTGATATCACACGCGCGCCGGTGAGCGGACTGTGACTGTGACGTGGGCGCAGTGTGACGTTAACGTCACATGGCGTCACGAGGCGTTACGAGCAAACCAAAGATGATGTGTTATGGTATTTATCTGAGCAGAGGCTGTGATGTTTGCGCGTTGTCGTTGTGTGTGGAGACTGTCTGACCCGGGAGAGCGGCGGTGTTGACTGTGGCTCCAGTTGTGCTGTTGACGGATCGTGAGGCCGCATCGGGCCGCGGTACTCTCGGACGCGATCCGCCTGCCGCGCCTCGCAGGGAGTGGTGACCTCACTTCGGCAGGCCGTGCTAATTCGATAGCTGCCGATGATTTGGCAACTCCGACAGGTCGCCGGCCTCTGTCGTCTCAAAGTTGGGCCTGCCAAAATCAAACAAATGATTCGCCTGAATCATCGAGCCTTGAAGGCGGCTGTCGCGAACTGTCACGTTCATCCGTCCGTCAGCTCTCGTCAGTCGGCTCGATGTCGGCCGGCTGAGCACGTCCGATCACAATGGGCCGCGCCGTCGCCGCCGCCTCCCGGGCCCGGGCGCCTTCACTGCAGTTGTACACATTCATCTTGTAAATGTATCGCATTGTTTTAGTGGGAGCGGGACAGAGCGGCGCATTGTTCTGTCGATGGTGGGACCTTTCGACTACCCGTGCGCGGGCAGCCGCGGAGCGTCTTTAATCAGTCATAGCCCAAGAATGGGCGATGGCCAGTGTGCGTCTACGTGAACCGTGCTGCTGCAAATACACGTGTATGTATATGTCAAAGAACATAATGCTCTTTTCTGCGGACTGGGAGAAAGCAAAGTCAGGAGTAGGATGACAAACAAAAGTCAGAAGCCTTCATTAAGTTAAGTACATACGCGTAAAATAGTAGGACATGTGCTACTTAATGCTCAATAGTTTCACCAACCTCCAATGCGAGACGACTTCACTGAGGATTAAAGGGAGATAATGAGCTTTCTTTTTTCTTAAATAAAAATTATTCGACCTTCATGTTATTTTTACTGCAGTTTATTAAAAAGATAAAAATTTCCTTGCACATTTTCGTATGTGAAAGCTGTTTTTATTTTTTAAAAAAATAAGCAATACTTGCAGTACTTGCAAAACCCACTGAAATGTTTTGTCCTTCTCTTTCAAAAAGTCGTAGTGTACGGCGCTTTTGTTTCAAACAACGACGCGTTATTCCCATAGCCGTGCGTTATTGCGGCCATTCAAATCAGATGGAACGCAGCTACGAAATTTATGTCATCCGGTACACATGTAGGTATTTTGACTCACTGATATTCTAAGAAAGGTAATGTATTTGTATCAATATATCACAAGAATCTTTTGACATACTGACTTATTTTTAGTGGTACTAAAAAATTCAAATATTGATTTATTTTTACTCACCGATTTTACTTAAACCTGCAAGTACTTGCTCACCCATCACTACCAAGCGCGGAGCGCTTGAGCTAACTTAACCCTCGCCCTGGCAGGGGGGGGGGGGTCGATGCGACCCCCCCTAAGGTTTGTCGAAGATAGCGTAAAAACGACCTGAAAATTTCAGGTCCGAGTGACCTAGGGTCAGGTCACCAGGTCAGAAAAACCGGTACAAGGTCATGGTCAAATTTCAATTTTCTTTTTGCACCTGTCCAACTCACAGTTTTGGACTGATTTCCTTCAAACTTTCAGGATGTGCTAAGTTCACCGAGTTGTATAGCATATACAGGGTGGGGCAGCATAATCGGGAATAAATATCAAACGGGATTATTTGGTCATGAATTTAAAAATATAGCTCCAAGCACTATTTTAACAACATCCCATCAATCGGTCACCTTTTACCTATCCCTCATCCTATTTGACCGCCCTTCGCGTCGATGACCTTCTCAAGGCGGGTCCAAAAGCACGCGCATGCACGTGCAGCCTCCTGCTTGTCCATGATCGCCCATCAGCTTCGTACCTTGCACTGAAGACCGTTTTTACTGATGATAAGTTGTTCATTAAACTTCTACCAAAAAACGCTCCATATAAAGAATTTGGTCGGATTTAAATCGGCGGAGTTGAAGGACCAGAAGTTTTTGGTTCATCTCAGGTGGAGGTGCCCTACACAATAACATGTCGTCCTCACTGCAGTACCAGCACGGACAGAGTCCTCGTAAGACGTGATCTGGACCGTCAGTGATCCTCTCTTCCGACGACTCCACGTGAGTCTGCCAGAGTGTGGATGTATTTACCAGAGGTGCTCGTTTTATCCGGGCTCGATGAAGTAGGGTGCACCACGTGCACCTCCCTTGAAGACCACCCATAGGTCCATCACCTCAACAGGATGTTTACTTTGCATGACCGCTGCAATATTCTCGATACAATCCCCTATATGGCATGCCATTCTTTTTTATCGTATTCCAGTCGGTGATAAGATTTTTGGTCGCTGAAGTTTTGAACATTGTTTCTTTTTAATATGCTCAAGAGCTTCTTCCTTATATTCAAGTGAGTCATCTTGTATGTCCTCTGCTAAGAGTTATTTTACGATGATTACGTTAACTTTTTGTCCTAAGTATCCCCACACAATCCTTATCGTCCGTGATAACACGTTGACCTGTCCAGCAACCTTTACGTGGAATGGCATTGTTTTAAACAAAATGTTCTTGTTTTACTCGTTTAACATTAGTGTCTATGGGCGCGCGCAAAGCACTTGGAGCACCGTCGAACTATTTTGCTGCTCTTTTCCAGGAAGTTGCATGCTCATGGATGTAGTCATGTCAGATGATGCACAACTTTTGGGCGTTTCATTGCCATGATATAATTTATCAAAATAATGCCATGCCTACTCATGACCAGAGCCCAAAAAGCATTCCCGATTATGCTGCCCCACCCTGTAGTTCGGGTTTTTTGAGGTCACTGACCTGAGGTCAGTTAGAGGTCATTACGACGTAATGTTAAGCCTATGGGAAAATACTAAATTCGGAAAATACTGGAGATATCTGCTTCGTTTCATCACTTTTGTGCTTTGAAACCACAGTACTTAACAGCAGGTCACTTGGTGCTTCTTTGTTTGGTGTACTTATCCATGGGTCAGGTCAAATGAGGTCAACTGAGGTCAAATGACGTTTTTGCCAATAACTTGGCACATAATGACGCTAGAGCTTAAAAAATGGTATCATTGTGTTCCTGGTGATCAGCCGAATCGAATGATATGCAATATGATGCAATTTGGTTAACTTAAACTTAATTTATAAATTTAAGTTTACTTAAGATTTAAGAAAAACTTTAAGTACACTTAAGCAAGCTAAAAAGTATATCATTCGACGCGCCTTGACGTGCTGAGTTCACTGGTGCTTTTCTTTTTGCTTTATCTTAATTAGATCAAAAGTTATAAGCGAAAAACTTTTGACCTGTTTTTAGCGAAATTTTTGCATTTATACCCCCCAAAACCCCCCTAAATATTGACCTAGAGCAACCAAATTTGCACAGGGGCGAGAACTCCAGGGGGCCCACCTACCTACCAAATTTGGTGTTTCTAGGTGCCATAGGAGCCAATCGCGAGGGGGGATCGCATCGACCCCCCCTGCCAGGCCGTGTTATGAAAAATGCCCTGCCGGGGCGAGGGTTAAAAAACATGGTAATTTTGGGATTTCGGCAAAATGCAATGAATTTACATTATATTTATACATTTTCTACTAAAAAATGGTCCCAACTCCAATAAAGTGGGAAAAGGTCATAATCTACCTTTAACGAAATTGACGTTTGCATTTTTATGAAGTTACAGGATGCTCAGTCACAGGTCCCACTTTTCAACCCCTACGACTTCATTTAACCCCGAATTATTCATCCAAGCGATGGCTGTGTTAGTTTTGAAGTAAGAATGGCTGCCTGCTCTGGTGAGTCAGGACTCAGGCCACTATCTGACTGAGACAACCTTTGGTCAGCAAATAATGGAAACTTCAGTATGTAAAAGCACACGGTAGGGGAAGGTGGGGTAAGACGGACCAGCTAAGCTTTGAGGCCACATATCTTGCTACACTGCTCTCGTAATTCATATAATTTATAGTCTTCGGAATGCTCAATCCTTCCTCTGTTGATATGTGTAAAGACTAAATTTCAAATTAAAGACATCTAGGTGGTGGATGCTCTTAAAGAGGGACATGTCAAAAACTCAGACAAGAAAAAACGTGGGGTAAGACGGACCACCCAGCAGTGCCTGCTATCCGTTCATGTGTGTTACACTTCTGCTCTGTACTCTTGTAAGAAAAAGTAACCAGAATGGTAAAATAACAAAATGAGCCTTTATTCTTTACTCATGTGTGATGGAAGTGCAGCTAAAAGCTGGGAACATGGGTGTTGATTGTCGTTTGGCATGAATGCATGCTATCTGAGCACTTGCATGCATGGCTCACATGCAACAAAGACTCCTTCCTGAAAAATTAGCTTACTTAAACATGTGTCAATGTTTTGGAAAAGAAATTTCCATATGCAGGGTACAATGGACCACCACAGGGTAAGATGGACCACAGTGGTCCGTCTTGCCCCAACTCTAAATTCTGTCATTATCATGACGTATATGTCAAATAGCCCAACATTGCAAAAACTTGCCTTTCCTAAAGTGTGACTATAACTAAGTTTATAACTTTGTTCTTCACAGTTAAGTGCAAAATAGAAACTAATCATGCAAGAAAGGCGCAGTAATTGAATCACCCGTAGACCCCTTATATTAGATCGGTTTGACGAAAAACAACATTTTTCTCAATAACTCAAAAGCTATGCATCCTAGCAGCATGAGCTCAAGGTGGCCATTGTTACGAAGGAAAACATACATAGTGAGTGCATAAAGCAGTAGATACCAGCAGCGGTTCAGCCGGGAGGGCTGGTGGTCCGTCTTGCCCCGCTGGGCCGTCTTACCCCACCTTCCCCTACGTAGTTTTGCATTGCCGTCAAACGTTGATTTTCATTTTTTCGCCAATCGCCAGTAAATAATTTCGTTAATCGGACTGGATCAAGGAATGATAGATAGTTACCTACCGGCGATCCATGTGTCTGAGATCAGGATGTTATCCGAAGACCACGATATCGATTACCTGTCGTCAGTAGTTGCGGTCCTCCGTCATTGACTGATCCCGAGATCATGTCGCATGACATACTGCAGTCCATAAACGTCCAGCAGTGTACTGGATTTATGTTGGCAGCTTGAAACCGATCGCGTTTAAACTGGATCAAAGGAAAAAGTGCCGTGCGAAAAGTCTGCGCCGGTCTCACTTTCCGACTGCTGTGTCGGCTTTATAATGATAGTAAATTAATTGCACGACTTTAAAATGGCACGCTTGACGCTCAAGGATATCCTGCTCTTCAAGGTTGCACCGGCAATCGTCACGAAAAGCCCATTGAGACGGCTCGTTCCATGCCCGTCCAACTTCTTTTCTGCAGACTTTTCTCACCATTGTCTAAAATGCAGTCACAAGACATGCATTATTGTTTGTTTTTTGCTTTGAGACGCAACGTTTTAATGACGAGTTACCTAAGTGGTTGGGGATGATAATCACAAGAACGTATAAAATGTAACATGGTTATCGATTAAGAAAGAAAGGTATATTTTCCATTAACTACTTTAACCCTCGCCGGCCGAGGGGGGGGGGCGGGTGCCGCCCCCCCATAGGGTTTTTTCGCGATAGCTCCGAACACGCTGGCGATAGAGAGCTGAAACTTGGCATACCTGACCTTTGATCCAAGCCGCATCTTTTGACACCAACCGCATTTTTGGGTCAGGTCAGGTCACTGACCTATGACGTCACAAGTGAACCTCTGCACGGTCTTCAGATGTCGCAACTTCGCAACGCCCTCACTGCCAGAGGAGATGTCACAGGGAAATGAAACTTGCAGGATCTAGTATCCATTATGAGTCCCACAACTTGTATATCTCGGATTTTTCCTAAAGGTCATATGAGGTCAGGTCATTTTCGTGACCTCACCATTATCAGTCAATGGGGAAAAATGAAAACTGCTATTCTGGCGCCGGGAACGATCTACAACTATCTCAAGCACACAGAATCGTGGTTTTATGCACTCCTTGCAAGGTTAGATGCGTCACTTTTGCAATGTTGACCTTGCGTGACGTCATTTGTGACGTCATCAAGGTCATATTAGTTTTTCGTCAATAACTCTTGATCAAATTGAGTTAGCGAATCGGGAAAGCCACCAATGGACTCAAGAAGACCTGCCGAATCGAATGATATGCGACATGACCTCTTTCGACCAACTTCGTGACCTGGGGGTGCTGACCTGACCTTGACCTGAGGTCAACACCCCAAGTTGACCTGACCCGGACAAAACGTATATCATTCGACGCGCCTGAGCGAGACGAACACGATGCTGCCAAAATCGGCGCTCTGCGGTCGTTTTTTGCGAAGTTATTCACCAAAAACTGAACCGTACCTTGGGGCACTTGACCTGACCTCAGAGGTCACCGGTTGACCTAGGACCTTAAAATCGGGTACCAATCTCTGCGTCTCGTAACGGCGCACACGCTCGTTTTTTCCGCGACGCGCTAGCTCCACCAGGGGCGAAACGGCGAGGGGGGGTCGTACCCGCCCCCCCCCCCCCCCCTCGGCCGGCGCGTGTGTAGAAAACCAATAGGTCCGGCGAGGGTTAATCGTGGAATGGTACAATTAAATGGGCGAATATTCAAATAATGGCAAATATTCACATTGTACAATCTTATGATTCATCAATCGCCAACAGGTGAAAATCCCATAAAGTGCTAAGTAAATATATAAAATATAACGTTGTGGACACAGGTATCAAACACCATGAATTCGAGATCGGAAGGTTATCGAGCTCACTCTGTTTCCTGTACTGAAAACCACGTATTTTAAGTTCTTTAAAGAACTAGATATTTCTAGTGAAATAGAAATGCCTCGCCGATAGGCACGCCAACAATTGGACAAGCTCGGGCACAGTACGGTACGGGCTCTGGCCACTTCGCTTGACTGTTAGATCGGCGCTGGGCTAGATGCCGCTGCCGTGCCGCCGTCTAACTGCTGTACTGTCCGACTTAGATCTTATTTATCAGAGTCGGTAGCTGCCGCTGCCGACTGGAACTGGAGCTGGAGCTGGCGGGTCGACTGGCTCTGAGAGTCGGTAACTGCCGCTGCCGGCTGGAACTGGAGCTGGAGCTGGGGAGTCGACTGGCGCTGAGGAGTAGCCGCTCCTTCTAACTGCTACTGGAGAGTCGACCGACGGCCGCTGCTGCTGGAGGTCAGCCATTGGAGCCAATCGCCCGCAGATGGGGCTCAATTGGCTCTTCAGACGGTGTCGGTCATCTCGCACTTGTAACCGGTCGGTCATGGCGCCGGTGACACCGCCAGAGCACTCCGTCAGGGGCAGCGGTGGGTGAGCTCATGAGTGATGGGGCCAGTATTTGGAGCCGGAAAGAAGGCTGTGTGACATGGCTAAGCTTACCCATTTCACACAGCCTTCACACAGCCTGACATGGCAGCGCCCCTAGGGGGGGGGGGGGCTATGACATTTAACGTAAGTCATGGGTCACAACGCGCTGAAGGAGGGTCAGGACGGGTAGATGTCAGGTCATGTCAAGTCATGAGGGATGACACCGAGCAATGGTCTGAATTTTGACGTCAGTTCATGCGCGGATCATAACAACTTCACCAAGAGTGTTAAGGTCGATCTACTGAAGATCAGGTCACATATAGAGATCAGAGGCCTCTTGCACCAAAATACCTAGCTAGGTAGAATCGGCAAAATACCTACCTAGTAAAACTACCTACGGCGGTAACTTCTCTTGCACCATCCTACCTACCTACCTAGGTAAATTTGACAGCTCGCGTTTTTAGGATTTGTTTTGATTGGCTGTTTGGCGACGAATGATTTGTGGGCGCAAACAAATAGTAACTAAAGAAAACAATTAAATGGATATTGTTTTCATTAATATACATTTTGGTGTTATGAAATCATTTTTCATTTACGTAAATACCGATAGAAGTTATTTTGATATTAAATTACTTGAACAAATAAGCTTCGTTTCCATGGCAACGAGTGAGTCTTCAACCTGGCTGTTCTGCTAAGGAGGTTTATCGCCTTGGTACGGAGAAGCACCTCTGTGAACCCATGGAGCATTTGGTCAATTATATTATTATTCACTCATAAAACATTGATTTATCATTGTCTTAACATTTTGTAATGCCTAATTTACATAAAAGTACCCGTGGATTATCATGTATTGTGCCTATTGTTACTAATTGTATCATTTTACCTAAGGTTTTGCTAGTTATTTTGGAAGCCCGCTTTTACCGTCAAACCGTCAAAAATTCCTCCGCGAGTACTTCTTTCCGGCTTTCGGTGCAAGAGGAAAACAGCCGTTCGGACTTTAACAATTGGTAAGTTCCGATGCCGCTCGGTAGAATTTCTAGGTAAATTTTCACGGTAGCGTTTTTTGGTAGGTAGTTTGGTGCAAGAGAATTTAGGTAAAATCGGAATTTACCTAGGTAGGTAGTTTGGTGCAAGAGGCCTCTGATGAATGAAATAATAAATAATTGAATAATAAATTTGCTCACATCGGATGTAGAACATAGTTATCAATTGGGAGCATTCTAGTCTGCAGAAGCTTCCCTCTTGTTTCTTTAAACCGTCGAGTATAAGGGTACACCTTTCCGTATTACGAGAAGCCAGAGTGAGTGCCTCTCGCAACGAATCGCTGCTTTTTCGTAATCGCTGGTAAATTTTCACGGTAGCGTTTTTTGGTAGGTAGTTTGGTGCAAGAGAATCTAGGTAAAATCTGAATTTACCTAGGTAGGTAGTTTGGTGCAAGAGGCCTCTGGTCTGCAGCCGGTGTGACCTGAGGCCTCTTGCACCAAACTACCTACCTAGGTAAATTCCGATTATACCTAAATTCTCTTGCACCAAACTACCTACCAAAAAACGCTACCGTGAAAATTTACCTAGAAATTCCAACGAACGGCATCGGAACTTACCAGTTGTTAAAGTCCGACCGGCTGTTTTCCTCTTGCACCGAAAGCCGGAAAGAAGTACTCGCGGATGAATTTTTGACGATTTGACGGTAAACTCGGGCTTCCAAAATAACTAGCAAAACCTTAGGTAAAATGATTCAATTAGTAATAATAGGCACAATACATGATAATCCACGGGTACTTTGATGTAAATTAGGCATTATAAAATGTTTAAGACAATGATAAATCAATCCTTTATGAGTGAATAATAATATAATCATGGGTGGAGAATGTTTGAAAAAGTTACCCCGGCCGGCGACCGATAGTCGGAAAGACGACTAAGCTCACGTTGTTGTCAACGATCATCATAAACAAACCCCTATTCTGACCCATGGAAATGGAATAATGGACGTTGTGTTTGTTCAATGGTGAGCGTTGTATCCGACATTGTATCATTCATAACATTGTTGGCGATGATTGAAAAGGCGATTTTCTTTTAAGTGATTTTTTTACTTAAACTTATGCAATTTCACAACATATCCAAACCATACCTATCATGAGTCATTATGAGTAAATGTTGCGTTTTCAGCTTTTTATTGTGTCTCAAAATAACTACAAAAAGATGACGGCTCACTTCGTAGGAGCTTTACAGAGAAAATTGAACGTTCGAACCAAAGCACTAAAATGGGTCACTGACATCCAGTGACAGTCTTTTTCAATGTTGGGTGGCTCAACCTCTTATAAGACAAACAGGGAGTCTATCCAGGGATATCGACCGGTCCCGGTCTCGTAGCTCAATCGATTGAGCGTTGGACTCCGCGTGGCGAGAGCACGCGTTCCGGTTACAACAGTCCGAGCTCGCAGCGTGACGGACGCTCGGTGTATGAGCATCCTGACGGCTACGCCCTGACGGTATGGTTGCGGTTTGTGGCAGGCCGGTCGAAGGCAGTGAAGTCAAGCAGTGGTTCTAAAAAAGTGCGCCGAAGGCGCGCCAAATTTTCGAAACTGAACACGATTTGAGAGCAATCTTGGCATTGCCAACCACACGCGGGTCCTAGGGCTCAACGCCACCGCATGGTAAGTTGAGTACCTAAATAGTGTAAATACCTTCCTGAGTTGCAGTATTACGCCCATGGCAGTCAACGTCCGAAAAACGACAGTTTTCTTTTCTCGTATGGCGACAGCTTTTAGGATTTACAAGAGTGGAAAAGTTACCCCGGCCGCGCCGGGGTAGGCTGAAAGTTACCCCGGCCACGGCCGGGGTGGCCGGGGCAGGTTCTCCACCCATGAATATAATTGACCACATACTTCATGGGTACACTGAGGTGCTTCTCCGTATCAAGGCGATAAACCTCCGTAACAAAACAGCCTCATTAAAGACTCACTCGTTGCCATGGAAACGAAGCCTATTTGTTCAAATAATTTGATATCTAGGCAGCTTTCATCGGTATTTACATAAATGAATAATGATTTCATAATACCAAAATATATATTTATAGAAACAATATCCATTTATTAGTTTTATTTGCTTACTATTTGTTTGCGCCCACGAATAATTCGTCGCCGAACAGCCAATCAAAACAAATCCTAAAAACGCGAGCTGTCAAGTTTACCTAGGTAGCTAGGTAGGATGGTGCAAGAGAAGTTACCGTCGTAGGTAATTTTACTAGGTAGGTATTTTGCCGATTCTACCTAGCTAGGTAATTTGGTGCAAGAGGCCTCTGGCCTTCACCCGGAAAGGTCCAACCCTGAATGAATTGGTTTGCACCGGGTGGAACCTGAGATTCACCTGAACTCTGAAGTAACTATGACCCACCCTCAGTCCGATGTGACCCTGGTCTTTATTTGTGACAAAACCTTCAGTCGCTATAACCTGACCTCTATCTGTGACCGAGCCTTCAGTCGATATAACCTGGCCCTTCTGTGACTGAACATTCCGCTCATGTGACCTGAGGCCTCTTGCACCAAACTACCTACCTAGGTAAATTCAGATTTTACCTAGATTCTCTTGCACCAAACTACCTACCAAAAAACGCTACCGTGAAAATTTACCTAGAAATTATACCGAGCGGTATAAGAACTTACCAATTCTCAAAGTCCGACCGGCTGTTTTCCTCATGCACCGAAGGCCGGAAAGAAGTACTCGCGGAGGAATTTTTGACGGTTTGACGGTAAATGAGGGCTGCCAAAATAACTAGCAAAACCTTAGGTAAAATGATTCAATTAGTAACAATAGGCACAATACATGATAATCCACGGGTACTTTTATGTAAATTAGATATTACAAAATGTTTAGACAATGATAGATCAATGTTTTATGAGTGAATAATTAATAATAATTTAATTGACCGAATGTTCTATGGGTTCACAGAGGTACTTCTCCGTACCCCAAGGCGATAAACATCCGTAGCAGAACAGCCAGGTTGAAGACTCACTCGTTGCCATGGAAACGAAGCTTATTTGTTCAAGTAATTTAATATGAAAATAACTTCTATCGGTATTTACGTAAATGAAAAATGATTTCATAATACCAAAATGTATATTAATAAAAACAATATCCATTTAATTGTTTTCTTTAGTTACTATTTGTTTGCGCCCACAAATAATTCGCCACCAAACAGCCAATCAAAACAAATCCTAAAAACGCGAGCTGTCAAATTTACCTCGGTAGGTAGGTACTAGGATGGTGCAAGAGAAGTTGCCGCCGTAGGTAGTTTTACTAGGTAGGTATTTTGCCGATTCTACCTAGCTAGGTATTTTGGTGCAAGAGGCCTCAGATCAGAGGCGGGTCACACCATCTAAAGGTCAGGTCACACCGGGTGAATGTCAGGTCACGTGGTGCCGCCGCCGGTGAAGGGCGGTTCACAGTGGCCGGTGCGGCCGCCACCGGACGCTGCCCGGCTTACATCAGCAGGCAGTGCCGTATGCTAATCGGACCGGCTAATGAGACGGTGCGGGTCCCGGGGCCGGCACCGGCGGCCCGCCAGCTGCCAGCCGGCCGGCCGGAGGGCACTGTGAGCAGCTCTTATGGTAATCAGCGGTGGCCGGCGGCTACCGGGAGCTGGGGCACGGGATACAGCGCACTTAGAGTGCATATGGGGTGTGTGCGCCTACCGCCAGCCTGCTGGGAGGTGTGGGAGATCCCACCAGGGACCACTGAGGTAGGGGCCGACACCACGTATGCTCATCACTACAGAGGGACTACTGAATGCAAGTATAGCAGAATAGTCCTCCAGGGAGTGTGTCATCCGAGAGAGATTCACAGCTCCTCTTGGAATAACCCTCGCCGGACCTATTGGTTTTCTACATACGCGCCGGCCGAGGGGGGGGGGGGGCGGGTACGACCCCCCCTCGCCGTTTCGCCCCTGGTGGAGCTAGCGCGTCGCGGAAAAAACGAGCGTGTGCGCCGTTACGAGACGCAGAGATTGGTACCCGATTTTAAGGTCCTAGGTCAACCGGTGACCTCTGAGGTCAGGTCAAGTGCCCCAAGGTACGGTTCAGTTTTTGGTGAATAACTTCGCAAAAAACGGCCGCAGAGCGCCGATTTTGGCAGCATCGTGTTCGTCTCGCTCAGGCGCGTCGAATGATATACTTTTTGTCCGGGTCAGGTCAATTTGGGGTGTTGACCTCAGGTCAAGGTCAGGTCAGCACCCCCAGGTCACGAAGTTGGTCGAAAGGGGTCATGTCGCATATCATTCGATTCGGCAGGTCTTCCTGAGTCCATTGGTGGCTTTCCCGACTCGCTAGCTCAATTTGATCAAGAGTTATTGACGAAAAACTAATATGACCTTGATGACGTCATAAATGACGTCACGCAAGGTCAACATTGCAAAAGTGACGCATCTAACCTTGCAAGGAGTGCATCAAATCACGATTCTGTGTGCTTGAGATAGTTGGAGATCGTTCCCGGCGCCAGAATAGCAGTTTGAATTTTTCCCCATTGACTTATAATGGTGAGGTCACGAAAATGACCTGACCTCATATGACCTTTAGGAAAAATCCGAGATATACAAGTTGTGGGACTCATAATGGATACTAGATCCTGCATGTTTCATTTCCCTGTGACATCTCCTCTGGCAGTGAGGGCGTTGCGAAGTTGCGACATCTGAAGACCGTGCAGAGGTTCACTTATGACGTCATAGGTCAGTGACCTGACCTGACCCAAAAATGCGGTTGGTGTCAAAAGATGCGGCTTGGATCAAAGGTCAGGTATGCCAAGTTTCAGCTCTCTATCGCCAGCGTGTTTGGAGCTATCGCGAAAAAACCCTATGGGGGGGGGGCGGCACCCGCCCCCCCCCCCCTCGGCCGGCGAGGGATAAGGCAAAAGTGATCAGTGCTCCTGAGGAAGGCGAGCGCGAAGTTGTAAAGTATACCTTCTCGGAACAATTGCTCCAGAATAAGATGATGATGGAAACTGCCAGCCACCACTGTCACTGACCAGACATGGACCAGCGCGGATCCAAGCGGTAGACGGTGTACACCAGCCAGTGTCAATAAGGTATCGTATCATCGCGCCACGGGGTCACACGTGCCATTCAGCCTACCGAATTGTCCAGGTGAGAGTCGGTTTCGACTTTGGGCGTCTTTCTAACGCCGGGTTATCGCGCGTCACTCCGTCTCCGTCGGCATCTGCCTCTTGTCGACCGCATCTTCCACCTGACAGCACTGACCTATGCCTGCTGTCCACTCCATACCCGTCCACCCTCAGCTCGTGGCACTCCACCCACGCTCCACCCCCGATCTCGTCCACCCCTCTCCCCCTCCCTACCCTGAGCTGTCCTCCCTGCCCGGCCATCTGATCCGCCGCTCTCCGATGACGGCATCTCGCGGACGGCACGGCGTTTGCGCTGTGCCGTCGGGAAGGGTGCGACTGGAAGATGCTATCCCCACGTCACTTGATCCCGTCACCTCGGCTCGGCTCGACGGTCTAGCCCGGCTCGAGTTGACGGAGGATTGATCTCCGAGCTGACGGACGGACGGATAGACGGACGGACGGACGGACGGACGGACGGACTGGCGCAGGGCTCACGGACGGTCGGACGGGTGGAGGGACCGTCTATCTCACGCACATCTGCCAGGCAGGAGGTACGGTGCCGCGATCAGGTCCGCCGGGAAATTGATGGCGATGTGAGAGTAATTGGCGGTGGCGAGAGGGGCCTGTTGGTGTCAATTAGGGGCACCGGTGGAAAAACAAACCAATCGCCGGGATCAGCGGAAAGGAGACGGCAAGGGCGGGAAGGGGTGGTATCGGCCGATGGGGTGGGCCGGTGGGACGCTCATTTCCATGGGTGGTACCGATTGGTGGTGCCAGTTTCAGGTATTATGATTAGTCAATAGCAACTGATTATCCAAAAAAGAGACAAGCCAGAAGAACATCGATCGATTTGTGTAAGGGAAAAACGATCCGTTCTGCTTTTTACCAGGACTGCTCCATTCGTTTTGCGTGCAAAATGAGTGGAATAAATAAATGCGTAGGTATGCCGTACATTGATTCGCAGATTCATTTGCTAGGTTTCGTTTGAAAATTGTAGCTAGGTACTCACTACTCATCATAACCTATTGAAGAAGGCGGTAAAACGGACATGAGAAATTAAGCGCCACATTTAGAAATTTTCAAAACGATTATTTTTCTGCTAAAAGAGCAGAAAAATAATAGGTAAAGGGCTTGTAATGGTAAATACATAATGGTAAAGCGCTTGTGAGTAGATGGCAAATAGGACCTCGCGCTGATTTACCGCATGTCTCACCTTATGTTCCGGCATACCAGCGCCGTTCCATGTCATTGCATACCGCCGTGGATGGGAGCCTGGCAATAGGTGTGAGGCTACTGCACCATTGCGACCCTGGATCGATTTCAGTCTGCGGCCGATTGTAGCTTTTATGGGAGCCATTTAGCTTGTAATTGCGTGTCCCAATGATTTCAATGCGATCCAATGTGCAAGCTTACGACCAGTTGGTGTGTAACTGTATAGCTATCTGGGGTGTTCAACGCATGTTCCTACACTCGTATAACATTACACCCGAAACCAGCCTGAGCCAGCAGGCAGTAAGCAGGAACCGTCTTGAATAACTATATCTGGAAATGAAATGCGTTCAGCATGGGGTCAAATTCTACTGCCATATCCGTATCTAAATATAGATCAGCCATGCGTGATGTGCGTATATAAATAATGCAATAAATAATGCGAAGAGACTATGCAGCTAGGTATGCAACACATTATTACAAATGCATTCAAATATATTCAAAAAGACACACAAAGCTTTCGGTTCATGGAACCTTGATCACTGTGCAAATGAGTATAACAATCGCTGTAACCGTCTAAAAATTCTTTGAAATTAATCAGCCGCGTGTTTTCTTCTTCTGCTGGTCTACCACCGATTTTGCTGCCATTGACGACCATGTGATGAATCCGCTCCTACTGTTAAACGTATCACGTGTGATGATGTGGGCTGCTTCCAGGACCTTCCTTGTACCTTTCTTTATATTGTTTTCTAATATCTTCGTACCGTCCCAGTCAGGTAAGTGGTTATACTTTTCTATATGCAGTACTATTGCATTTGATGTTCGGTGAAATTTTACATCGCTTCTGTGCTCCTTCAAACGAACTTCCACCCCTCTTCCCGTCTCCCCAACGTACGTTCTTTGGCACCCTTTGCATGGTATTTCGTAAACTGCACTTTTTTCATCACTGGTATCTTTTTTGGTTTCATGGTGCTTGACTAAATCTTGAGTTTTCTTTCCTGTTACTGTAGCTACTTTGATATCTGACTTTTCAAGTGCTCTTACTATGATATCAATATTTTTCGAATTTGGGACCGAAATCCATCTCTTTCTTTTGTTGGCTTTTCTTCTCGTGTCATCTTCGTGTGCTTTGTTCGCACGTTGTTCGTCTCTTCTGTTGGCATCGTCGCCGTTTGCTTGGTTCGCGCGTCGTTCGTGTCTTCTGTCGGTCTCATCTTCGTGTGCTTGGTTCGTACGTTGTTCGAGTCTTCTGTTGGTGTCATCGTTTTGCGCTTGGTTCGTTTCTTGTTCGTATCTTCTGTTTTGTTCGTTTCTTCGATTTTTGATTTTTTCGGCTTTTTCTTTTTGTTTGATTAAAAATCCTCTGGGATATTTCAGTTTTTCGAACGAAGTATAAATATGATTGAGCTCTTCCTGAATGAATTCATCGCTGCAGATTCTTAGCGCTCTGAGAAAGAAACCGATAACTATTCCGCTTTTCGTCCTTTGACTGTGTGCTGAGTAAAAGTGCACATAATCCTCTTTGTTTGTCGGTTTTCTGTGAACTTGGTAGACCAGCAGAAGAAGAAAACACGCGGCTGATTAATTTCAAAGAATTTTTAGACGGTTACAGCGATTGTTATACTCATTTGCACAGTGATCAAGGTTCCATGAACCGAAAGCTTTGTGTGTCTTTTTGAATATATTTGAATGCATTTGTAATAATTTGGTTTATTATTTACATCATCATCCAACCTGTCATGGATACTCAACATGCAACACATATTGCTTTGCATGCTATACGCTTTTCAGAATTTGTCGCGGCGTTCGACCTTCACCAGTGAAAGTGCATCAATTGCAAACACTGGTCTTGTTTCGAATTGTCACCACAGCTCTATAGCAGGGCGCCACTGAATGACACGTGCGCCACTAATCGGCAAAATTGGCAATGCATAATTATACATCACGGCGCGGCGACTCCTTCAGAATCATTGGCCGTCCTGCAACGGCAATATATGCGCATAGGCGTACATCAGACGAATGGGCCATTTAATGAAGTTCGGTCGAGAGAGGCGCGAGACAAAAGATGCCATAAGGCACAAATATCACGCTTTGCAGGTGCGTTCACTGGCCTCAGAAGGATTTACTGTAAGCAGGAGTGCTATTAGGTCACTTAGGATGGCTAGGGGGGCATTCCATGTCAACCGGGACAGCCAAAATCGGCCACCTCTGCGATTTTGTTCAAACTTGGTATACTTATTGGCTATTGGGTGAAATCTCTTAGGGTGAAAGGATTTTGTCATATGCCCTCGGGCTACAGAGATACAAGTCGCTAAACTTCTGCTTTTTGAGCAGAAATGCATGTGTATTGCAATCTTCAAAGATCTATAGCTTCAACATTTTTGAAGCTATCCATGTCAAACAAGCTGAAACGTGTTCGTAAGGAGTTATGCTAGGAAAATTTGACAATTTTTACATTTTTTTGGTGATTTTGAATTTATTTTATTTTGAATTAATTTCTTAAAATGTAATTTGTGAAAAATGGGTACCCTTCGATTTTGCTCAAATTTAGATGTTGTCTTCCACTACACGTAAGGCACACGTGCTGAGAAAATTAGAGTGGGCCAACGATAACTTTGGATGATATAGCAACAAGTAGTGCAACGTAGCACGGGCGGTGGAAGGGGCCGATTTCGCTATTTCCACCTGTTTATCGCCAATAACTCACGCCATAATTATTATATTAACGTCAAACTTTCAGGATCTGTCTAGAATTGAATTGCAAATCCTCCCGTGCAAGAAATAGGTAAATCGGTCCGCAACTTTTTCTAGTAATAGCGGTATAAAGTCAAACATTCCTGCCGGAGCGGCTCGGCGGCCGGCGCCGGCCGTTGCCGCCTGAATGGTAGACTGTGCTGGCGCGGGACGGTTCCATCTTTGTACCGCGCTTCTTACCGCTGATTATGATCGATTCGTGTCAAATTTTGTGTGAAGGCTTAAAAATGTACAGGCAATCTAATGTTCAAATAAATACGAAAATCAGCTGGTAAAATTAAATTATTAGGGTGCAAAAACAATATATGACTATGACGTTTCCGGCCGCGTCGGCCGATCCCCGCCTCTGCCGGCGATATCTTACTCTTAGCAAGCCACTAACTGCCAAATTTGTGGTAAGATTAACTGGAGATTCTCATAACACTACAAATGTCGTATAAAGGAAGAAATAGGAAATCGGCCAGTATCTCTTAGAGCTATGGGCGTATAAACGCAAAATAGTCACTATAGCAAATTTGATCACGTTTAACCTCATTTGATCTTGAATTGGTATATTGATCTAGGGCCATGAAATTGGCACATGATAAAATTCCCCACCGCCCCACCTACAATTCAAATTCCGTTTTTTTATTCCTTTTTTGGCTAAACCGGGTTTTTCTTTCCTAGCGCTGGGAGTCAGGCGTATTTTCTTTTTGCAACCAAAGAGAGGCGCTGCCCGGAGAATGACCAATTTCATCATTAAAAAACTGGCTTACGATGACCAGCTATATTCGTGGAATAGTAGTAAGTGTGCCGACTGTACCCACCTCGAAATCAAAAGGTCGCTGGCTCGCAGCGGGTCAGCCTGAAGTGTTTAACACGCATTTGTTTTTTAAGTAGCATCTGGCCAGCCGGCAACTGTCGTGAGGGCTAATATTCGTATCTAGGTAGCATTTGGCCTGTCGGCAACTGCCGTGAGGGCTGTACATATTTACGCGTGTTAGATTAGGTCAGGTCATGTCAGGTCAGGTTAGGTTTGCTTTGGTTTGGGGTAGAATGAAGCATCTCCGGGTAGCGCCTCTCCTTGGTTGCTAAAACGAAACATGCGAGTGCCAGACATTACGAAGTCCAAAAGACAGTTACGTAGACGTCGGCCCATTCTGGATTTTTTATATGATGTAGCTAATGTAAAGGAGAATAAAATATGTAAAAATCAGCAAAATCGAAGGGAACCCATTTTTCAGAAAATCAAAATTTATTTTTTGAATTTTAATTAAGTTCACTAATTAGTTAATTACGTAAGTATTGTTATCCTCAAATTAAAGCCTGACCTATTCCCTACATTTCACACTTTGTCTCGTGGTGATATATCTAAAACTTCAATGGTTATGACGCTTTAAAGATGATAATGTACCTTGCCTAAGTCAATGTTTGATGACGTGTATCTTGGAAACGTGACGTCATATCTTGACAAAAATATGTCTCCTTTCTTTTCACATATAGATGAGTAGTTTCACAAAGTTTCGCAAAAATCGGAGGAGGTGAGGTTCAAAATGATCATTTTTTGTCCCACTTGACGTGGAATGCCCCTAGGACAACATGGGACGTGCCACGATTGTTGACAATGTAATGACACTAGATTATGATAAGAATGCAATAAAAGTGAGATAACCTTTTGCTCACAGCTAAAGAAAGCCAAAACAATCCCTTTTAGATTGTCTTTGGCCTCCTTCAGTTTTGAGTAAAAGGTTATTCATTCATGAAGAATTATTAGTTGAATCATAATCTTGCTAAAAAATCAAACCATTCAATCATTAGAATGACATTTGATGTCGCGTTGAATGCATGAACGAGTAACAAAAATGATCAGTTAAAAATGATCAGTCCGAGGGTGGCTCCGGGTTTCACGAATGACCGTTGTGATCTTAACGCGTCTTTGATGACATCTGGTTATCTCCAAATCAAAATGGCCGTCGAAGATAGTTGCTTTAACCCTCGCCCGCACATGCCATTTTCCCATCCTAGAACGCACATGGGGGGGGGGGGGGGGGTGGTTGCCACCCCCCGCGCCATTTCGTTCCTGTTGGAGATAGAGCTTAGCGGTAAAGACCAAAAAGATTCTTTGGGAAGAGACAAATCCAATGATACCCAGTTTTACCTTCTCTGGTCAGTCATTGACCTTCCAGGTCAGGTCAAACTAAAAAATGTTGCTATTTTGGGTCAACGTTGGATATCAAGTGCGCTGCTTACCATATACCGATGACGATGCTGTTTTCTGGTGCCAAGCCAGCTAGAACCTCTTTGTCACACTACCCGACCAGATTTTTGCTGCTGAGGTCATGTCAGGTCAAGTTAGGTCAAGGTCAATAATATGTGTTTGTATATCTGTGTGTGTCTGTGTGTATACTTATGTGTGCACCGATTGTTTTTGTGTCCGTATTACATGAAATCATGATCTGAGAAGCTTTTATAGTTCGTTTTTCTAAGTTCGACCCTCACTGTAAACGTCTCTTTGAACACAGCACGAGAATTGGAAGCTAAATTACTGAGAAACTCGTTGGCGCACAATGATTTCGCAGACGATCAATTGTATCAAAATTATTTCTACCTGGCTCCTTTTTCCCCCACTCGCAGCTCGGTATTTGCAGCCTCACAAGGATTGAGGTCTTGTCAGGAAGTGTAACTAAACTAATTAATGAATCGCACGGTGCTTAACGTAATAGTGTATCATCGGTGTTAGAAACTTATTTTGAAAATATTAGTTCATATCTCCAATACAAAGTGCGCTAACCAGTTTTCTCAGTAATTCAGCTAGCCATTCTCGTGCTGTTTCCAAAAAGATGTTTACAGTGAGGGTCGACCTTAAAAAAAACGAACTATACCAAAAATGTAGTAAAAAAACTTGACAAAAAGTAATTTCCGCTTACCTAAAACGCAATTATCTTAGCTTAGATGACCTAGGTTGACCTTGACCTTGACCTTGACATCTGTACATCGTCGAACAACATGTTCCATGATAGTTGGGAGGTAAGACTGGCAAAAAAGGCCGAAATCAAGGTGTCAAAAGCTCACAAGGCCCATAGCCAGCGCAAGATGTTGAGAATTGACCATTTGGGTCATGACATGACCTGAAAAACAAGGCCATATCTCCGAAACCAAAAATCACAGAAACTTGAAATTTTCAGTGGACATCAAGAAAGGATAGAGGAGCAGCTATACGAAAAATCAGCCTTCTACATAGCTCTAAAAATGTTAACTGCAGAGCAGAAAGACTACCTGGGGGGGGGGGTGGCAACCCCCCCCCATGTGCGGGCGAGGGTTAAGATAGCAAATATGCGATAGACACTCTTAGAATACCTATGTCAGATGCAGTTCTGTTCTGGTAGGTCGTGTAAGGTCTTTTCCTCAAAGAAGCGTGATTGATGATCCGTGCAGAACTCTCCGCTGACACAGCTGCTGCCACGGTCCGTTGAATGGAGTTCCAAATCGGCCCGTGTTTGCTCAGGGTATGTCGGACAGAGCTGTGGTTAGGTCTGGGTGCCACTGGACAGGTGGGGGCCGCCCGTAGACAGAGACAGACGGTCTGAGGTGCAGCTGCAACACCTGCCCCAGATCACAGCTGACTCTAATGGGCCGGTGCGCGGGCCCCCTCATTGAATCATTAGTGCAACAACTAATCATAGTTACAAATCGCTGGCGCTCACGTGCTTGGTGGGTGTGGACTTGGAGATCGGTCTTAAGATCGAGCATAATAATATTAGATGAAAATAAGAATAACTTATGAAGGCCATTTATCTTATCGACACCTGAGAATTTATGCGTCTCGGTATCTTATATATGTAGTTCAATGAGTACGGAAACTGGTAAGTTATTGGTTGATTATTATCAGGCAAACAGAATTGATGGTCACACAGCAATTGATATGCCACACAGCAATGAACAAGCAACAATCTTCAGTATTGTTGCGAAGAAAATCGTCAAAATGAGCTGCATCCGACGAATACTTCTGCGTGACACCAGACAGTCTATTAGCACACTTTTGGAATGTTCCCTATATCTTTATTAGAAAGAAAAAATGGCAGCTGTATTTCGCAGCCATTGGCTTTCATTGCTAACGCAAGTGAGACCATAAAGTCAGGTCGATTGTCAAATGCCTTGACGCTGCATGCACAGGGGTGGCGAAAACCAAGTACAATCATCCAAGCAGTGAGCTGTCGGTAAAGAGAGGCAGAGTTTGAAATATCTGTCAAAGGTCTCGATTCGACAGCCTGGAACCAAGGCATGCATTTGTCATATCAGTGTATGGCAGACGCATATGCAAGGTAAGGTCACAGTCCACAGCTCAGGAGCTGCGCGTGTCGCTGTGAGTCGCTCGTAAGTCGTGTACCAGGTGTTTTCAGTGTTCAGGAGCCGCGTGTCTCCGCCGGGAGCTGTCGGGAGCCTCTGGTCTCCTCTGGTCTCCTCTGGTCTCCTCTGGTCTCCTCTGGCCTCCTCTGGTCTCCTCGTGTCTCCTCTGGGAGCCGCTCGGTTCCCATGCGCGGTCGCCAGTCGGTGCGCGGCCCGCCGTCGAGACCCCATTGTGGTGCCGTCGTCGCCCGTCGTTTATCCGCGGGATCGGGCCGGCGCGCCGACCTCCGTCGTTTCCCATAAACATGTGGCCCGCGCAGCCCGATCGTATCGCAGAATTTACTGCAGCGCCGCGCGGGGACGGGAGGGGACGCGGGGACGGTGGGGCGCGGACGGGCGGCACACACACCCGACCGTCCCTCTCGGACGGGTGCTAAGTCTGAGATAGGGGAGTTCGGAGCGACAGCGAGCATTGCAGACGCCAGAGCCGTTAAAGAGTGACAGCGGCGCTTAAACCACTGGCCTGTCACGGTGATATACTTTACGGGCCGCGGCGCGCTGTGGTGGGAGGCGGCGCCGGCCGGGTGTGCGGGAAACGGCCCGGCCGGTGACGGATATACGGCGACGGACCTGTGTGTGTGTGTCTGGGTGTGTGTGTGTCTGTGTGACCCGTCTGCCGAGCGTAAAAGCACAGCACCAATGTGGGTCTGGGTTATGACTCGTTTATGCTGTATGAAATAACGTCGGACCTAAAAGGTGATTCATTTTATGCGTGCGCTGAGCGAATTCTGCGCTGCTCACTCAGTGAGCAGCGCAGCAATCATTATTGGGGTGCAATGAATAGACAATTATCTCATATTTTATTAATTTCTTGATGACAGCAAATAGCACTGCTGAAGTCAACTAAGACAGATAATAAAGTAATAAAGTATGTTTTGAAAGTGCTGGATCATATTGATCATGCACGCATGCCACAAAGCGCGATGACCAATCGTTAATTGTGTTTCAAATGTAACCGATTTTTCATCATTTGCTATTTCAAAAAAACTGTCTGTTGTGCTTTAAAGGCAGCAAAATATATTGCTGTGTGCTGTTCACTTGTTCAGTACATATAACAATTTTCATTATTTCGTTTACTTGAGCAATGTATTAGTGATTGGGCGATAGCGTAAGTAAAACTAATCTGATATTTCTCAAACAAGCCATTCGCGAGACACTGCGTAATCCCGTATCTATCTAAAGAAGTTACCGTTTAACGCATTGCCGACTGCATCAACAACAATGTCTAGCTATATAAAACTGAGCAATTTATGATGATTGATGGCTGGTTCACGCCATAAATCATCATTTATGATTGGTATCGGTATATAAATGGCAAGTGTGCATTGAAAGTTGAGAATTACAATTCTTATCAATTACCTTCATACCTGGGAAATTAGCCGCTTCACGAAAATAGTTATATTGGCTATCACTGATCAGGCTCCTTACATGTATCCAGGTCTTCTTGAGAAACTGACCACGTTCAACAGATAAAACAGTGTTGTGAACCAATGATATATGTAATTGGTCCTCGATGCATGAAATGCTCTCTATACAGGAGCAAAACCCATGAATATAGTTATGCGAAAAGGGAAAGCAGAAGCATACCAGAGGCTAGATATATGTAGCCTTGAAAGAAAGCTCTTATCTACATACATTTTACCTTGATGACAGTATACTGCTGAGTGCTGACTAAGCGGACAATTCTTGCGACTGATTCCAGTTATTACCGAATGGTGGCTGAAATGTGGGACGTGTGGGTGACCGAACCAAGCCGAAATGTGAGTACCGAAGTGTGAGTACTTGAGTAGACATTTCTCCGGTCGGCTGAGATGTTCCCTCAGCTCTGATGGTTTTTGCGCTTGATCAGTTTGCGTTATGATAGCGGGCCGAAATCAGGATACTGACATTTCATTGAGGCCGTATCGTTTGGCACCAAAATATTTTTAGGTCAGGTCAGGTTGATGATATGCGTCATGCGTTGACTTCGACACGGTCAAAAATTGTCATACTTGAATCGCTCTCTGTGTCATGCTTTTCTTCTGTGCTGAAAGCCGAAGCTTTCAGAAAGCTGAAGCTTTCAGAAAGCCGAAGCTTTCAGAAAGCCGAAGCTCTCTCGTTCTTACTTACAAGCTGTGTACTGGCCTCGGTCAGACTCGGATGCATGTTCGACCATCGCTGTACCGTCCCCTGATTAGAGATCCCACAGCACGAGTCATGTGCCGGCGAGTGTGACGCAAACGAAGCGCCCTGCGCAAGAAATCCAAACAACATCCGACAAAAACCGGGGACAGTGACCATGTAGTGTGCCGTCTATAGCCGCCCGTTGCACTAACGATCTATTTGTTGTCGATATAATTGGCGCCATAACTCGGCTGGTCATGTTAATGCCGACACGTCGGCCGTGGCGCTTGTTAGGCGCCGCTCGGCCGACCCGACTTCCGTTAATGATCGCCCGTAACGAAGCCGCGCTGTCTGACAGTGCGGGTGCTGTGCCGGCTGTGCCGTGGCCCGGTCGGGGGAGGGTATCCGGTGTGGTGTTCGGGTTCCTGAGAACAGTTGAGATCTCCGGTGCGGTTTCAGTCTCGGGAGCGTGCCGTGCAGCACGAGTCTCGCCGCCCGTGCCGGCCGCGCGTGCAGTTGCATGCAGCGCGCACATCCAGTGGCGATGAACGCTGCTGGAGCGGCCGGCGCCGGCTGAGCGCGGTTTGCGGACCTCCCTGCAGCGGGCCCAGCGTGCACGCGCCGCTCTGCTGTCCGCTCCCCCCCGGGCACGTGCCGCTGGCGTCGCCCCTGCCGCCGGCGCGAGGCGTCATGGGTGCCCGTCATGCGGCCGGCGCGGCAAAAAGGAGCGCCTCCGCGTAACGAGCGGCCGCGGCACAATGGCGGCGCCAGCGGCGGCCGGGCGGCGGGCCGTTTTTGCGCAGATGGTCCCGACTAATGGCCAGGAGCGGCGTAAACGGAGCTCATGGCACGGGCTGCCGGAGGAGGGAGCGTACCGCGACGGCGCAGCAGGGTGCTTGCAACGGTCCGCGCGCGCAATTTCCTCAATGCAATAATGCTTGGTGGGCAACAGTGAGGCGTGACGTTCATACATCTTTTTGAATATCGTTTTTCTTTTTGTTTGATAATGATATGTTTTATTTGGATATCATTTCAACGTTGTCTTATTTTTGTTTAGTGAATCGCTAACACGCTTAGGCATCACTTTTCCGTAAAGCTGGTTTAACGTTTCATATTTTTACCTACCATATCCGTGTTCCGTTTTTTTCTTTTTTAGTTTCACCGGGAAGCACGATCTTCCCCGGTCGCTCTTTTGGGGAACCGTTTGTTTACTAGTACACAAACTGCTTTCAAGCGCGAATAATAGCATATGTGGGAAAAGAAATAATAGCATGGCTATATAGTATATAGGTGCACACATTTGGTGACTGCAGGATGCATTTTAGATTCATAAGCACGGATGAAGCTTTAAAATGCCTTAGAAGGGACGAAACTGCCTAAGAAAACCCTGTCATGAAATGAAACCTTCAACGCGCACTGCGCAGGTGATTAGTTGGTGGAAGATTGACAGTCAACAGACGTTCAAAATCGAGAAAGAATTTATTTCTTACGCAAAATGTTACGAAGTTTTTACATGTAAGTGGCTGGAAGTTTTTCCAGGCTGTGTTTTGAGTAAGTGACAACAGTAAGCGCCAACAGGCACTGTTTTCGTACAGCCAGCAGCAGACCGATGTGTTTCAGCAGCTCGCACTCGGCATAAGCGCCGACCTAACCGTCCAAAACACAGGCCATTTTACACGTGATTTGGATTCGCACCAAACACCCCATCTCCCATCCACTTGGTGTTCATGACCACTGAATAGGACACCGGAGCCAGGCCTCACGGCCCTCCGCGCCTCGATAAAACCGTCCAAACAGCCGGCCAGCTCTGGTAATTGAGGATCGTGCTGTTACGGGGGATTAGCACCGGCTACCCGGTGGGTCCCGGAATGCTAACGCACCTCCTAATTGTCTCCTCAGCCGGCGCGATGAAAGCGAGCCGATCGCCGCCGCTGCGCGATCACGCTCTAACGCGCGAACACGACACCTCCGGAGCGGCTGCGCGACCGCTCGGTGTCGCCCGGCCGGACAGCGAGCGCCGCGCGGCGGTGCGCCGTATTTGTCGCGGGGATTAGCGGCACTAAGCGCTGACCGCCAGCTGGGCTCCGTGCAACCGGACACGGTGCCGTGTTATTGTCAACAGGACGTCCCGCGGGCTCCCGTGTCAGCGGACAATGAACAGAACAGGGCCCAGCACAGATCCCTGGGAGACCCCGAGCGGATCTCGGCACCTACCGATTAGATCGGATCGGTGCGAAGTTTGAACGGGGATCAGCTGTCCGGCGATCAGTGAGCATTCACATGATCTCAGATGGGTCGTATTCTGAAGCGTATCCCCGTCGATGAGCTAGCTGATGTGGTGCCAGACAATTGTTCCTGAAGCGTTCGTGTGAATGCCGGCCGTGCCCATTCAGCATTTTAGTCCCGAGCCCGATGCTTCAGCTCTCGCTGGGCCGTTATGACTCGGCGGTATGTCACTTCGCACCTGGTTGTACAGCTAGCCAATGTTTGACTTCACTGCCAGTTACATTACGCTGAAGCCCGCATAGATCTAGCAAATTTTTGGATATATGAATTATTTTATCTGGTTCTGCTTGCTTCACCTACGCATACGCGTGCTATATGAAAGTTGGCTTTTCAGATTTAAGCAAAGACAAAAAGCAAATGAAATAATTATTTGGTCTATCAAATTTTGATCGCGTCTCACATATTGACTCACGGCATGTCCTAGAGCATGTTACTCAAGGAGCACACACCACGTTTTACTGTGCGTATGATGCCTGCGGACGTCGTTTGTTGAAAGCCGTAAGTAAACACTTGAACCATACTGAGCTCTATCCCCAAGATCATGAGTCAACCATGGGTCCCATCCTCGAACCCACGGTGTCTGTCCCGTCACGCTCACAGCCTGCTCAGTGCTCACCCCGCCCCTGTCCTAACTATGGGGCTGCCTGCTCACCCCATCCCGTCAGCATCTGTCCTAACTGGCGCTGCCTGCTCACTCGGTTCTGTCGGCATCTGTCGTGACTGGCCGCGTCCGGCGGCCACCACTGCGTGACACCGCGTCCGTGACTGGTCAGTTCGTCCCGTCCCGGGTCGCGGGGTCACCGCCCCGGCCACACACGGCCCGCAATCGGACTGATCCGGGCAGCTTCCGTCGCGCCGGCAGCGCACGACTCAATCACCCTTGGCGGTGCTCCAGACGGGGGCAGCGGCCGCGCTGAGCTTCGCAGGAGTCATACATATACATAAGGCACGAATGCATCGCGCGCGGGGGCTCGGGTAGTGGCCATTTGGCCTGTTTGGCTGGCGGTTGAATACAAATGGCCCGGTGTGAGGTGGCCGCGGGCGCGGGACGTCGGCTGCAGCCGGTGGCCCGCCGGCACCAGATCTAATTAAGGGAGCAGGCGAATAAAGTGTTGCGCGTGTTTCTGCTAAGAGGGTTTGTCAGAAGCGAGCTCGTAATTCACCTGCCGGCGGCCGGAGCCGGGTGCGGCCTTCACGCTCCGCTCGGCACTGCTCAGGATCGCTCCGGGCACTGCTCGGGGCACTGCTCGGAGTCGCTCGGGGCACTGCTCGGGATCGCTCGGGGCACTGCTCGAGGCAGGATCGGGGCTCAATTTTGAGTTCCGCTCAGGTGGGACTATCTGTAGGTTTATTTACTAAATACAGTTTTGAATTGTGTCTGCATATATTTTCCACACAAAACTTATTACATACGTTTAAAATACAAGCCCACAGCGAATGAATGTTATTGACCATTTACTTAAAAAAGGTGTCCAAAAAGTAATCCAAACTGGTTTGGTTTCTCGGTCTATAAAGTCAATGGTAGGTTCAAATTGCCAGGGGGTCAGTGCAGTCTAGAGTTGCAAAGTTTCCCTACCGCATTACCGGCATGCCGGTAATTTTTCACTACCGCAGGTTTTTTTTTGTGGTATCTGGCATGTCTTGCCGGTAGCATGCCGGTATTTTTGGTTTTGCACAAAAAAAAATTATTAGCATATGATTCAAACTTTGGACACTAAGAGGAAAATGTGGCAATTCTTGTAGGGGTAAACTGGAAGCAACAATGCAGGTTTTTTAGTATGCCGGTAATTAGGTGGTGTTTTTGCTTTGGGCGTGGTAGCATGCCGGTATCCCCAAAAAAATTTGTGGGGCGGGGCGGTGCCGGTAGCAGCCTTTGGGGGAAACTTTGCAACTCTAGTGCAGTCACTGCAGTGGGAAATGGACAACCCCTGAACCAGTGTTTTCTCATTCTCTGCATCTCCCTCTCTTTTGCAGGCAAACTCCCTTGAACTCACTCTGCATCCCTCTCCTTTTCTCTCCCTCCATCTCCTCTCGCCCTCTTCCGCCGTCTCGTCACGTTGCCGGCGACATCAAAGCGCCGGCATCAGGCGGTGCCTAATGCGGACCAGCAGCAGCAGCCACGCTCGGCATTCGGTCCGCCCGGGCCGGATGCCGCCGGATGCCGCCGGATGCCGCCGGATGCCGCCGCGCCGCCTGCCGATGTCGTCTCCTCTGCCGGAGGCGGCGGTGCACAGCGGACGTAATTAGCGTCAGAAGCGTCAGCGCTGATCGGTCCAGACGCGCGCCGACCGATCACGCGAGAGTCAGATAGCGGCCATAAGTCATGGCCATCCGAGGGTCACACGCGGAGAGAGGCGGCGAGGAGGGCCGGGCCGTTAGAGCAGAGTCCGTTTGAACCGCGCGCAGAGGAGAGATTGAGATACTGCACTGGCAGACAAATTTAGGCAGATTAATAAGGTAAAATGTGGCAAAGAGTTGCACCGCGGCGCCAGTGAAGAGAAAAGGATAACTCTGGGTCGAAACTTCTCGGACCTGCGTATAAATTCATACAAACTGGAAACTAACTTCACCCGATGTAGAGGAGCAGAGGAGGCCAGTTTGGTAACTGGTTAATTCGGTCACTGATAGATTCGGTGACTAATATGAATGACGGATGGTAAACGTGCTGGGTGGGTTTGTTTTTTAACCCTCCTACCTTCCGTCTAGGACACCCACTTAATCGACACCACCACGTTATCTCTCATCTGCTGAAGTTATATTTTTCCCTTGTCTTCGCCCCCCGGTAAGCCGGACATGTCCCAGTTCCGCGTCTGCCTGCCACCCGGTGAGTCTACTACCTGGCCATCCCATGTGTCCCACCTTCGCCCCTCCCCGGTCCAGGCTCGTTAGTGAGTAGTGACCCCTCCCTCCCACGGGCAGACGCGCGGCGCTGCCGGGGCGAAAGTAGCGCCCGCAGGCCCGGCGCCACGCACGTTATTCCTCCATCAGTGCGCCGAGACGAGTCGAGACAAACAGCAGATCTTGGAGACGATTACCGGCGCACCGGCGGCAGTCCGGCGCGGCCGAGGAGGCTGACACTCCGCCTCGGCTATTATTGATTCCGGGAGAGTTAAGGTGACATCAAAACCTACTCAGCGGCCCGTCACGATACAATTAATTATCTGTTTTGGCCGGAGACAGGGCTAGCGCGCAGGGAAGTCCGTGACGGACTATCGCACACGCCTGTCTGTGTGGCGCCGGGTAGAGCGGGCGCCGCGACCGCACTGGAGTGTTCGTCTGTCCATCACTTGAGTGAGAGACGAGAAAAGACGACTCGTCTGTCTTATACCTACTGAAGTATAGAGGGGAGATACGCACAATGATCCGATGTGATGCAGATGAGATGTGCATGCGTCATTCAGCGAGCTGGTCGTGAGGGAAGTTTCGGGGTTCGATAATATACCGTTTCTAGCTTTTGGCTAAATGCCAGTAAGCTGCAAGCATTATGCACTTGAAGGTCACAGAAGCGTCTTGGAAAGCTGTTTATTGTTTAGTCTAGTGTATGTGCCTTTTTGACGTCGGAGATGTCTCTGAGCTGTCGTTGTCTTGTCTTAAAACGAACTTGGTTGGTTTAACCGATTGTTTAAAGGCGAGCCAAGATGGAAACTTGTACATAACTTTTTCGGTGTATTAGGCTTTTTTTCACAAACTTTTTAGAGTAGCTTACTATGCATTTCAGACCCCATGAGACCCTGTTTTTCGGCGATAATTTCTTCAATTTTTGTCCAATTAGCTTGAAATTTTGGCAGACCATATTTCAGCTCAAGCGCCAATTTTTGTCAATATGGTCTCTTAACAAAATATCAAAATTTAGAGCACTTGTCGTTGGCTCGTAATGTTAATCAGTTTTTGCACCCGGATAGAGGCTCGCTCGTTGCCGCACCGGATTGGATAGGAGCGCTGGCCAATCACGTTACGCCGTGCTCAACTTGACTCCGCCCACCGGCCGTGACCGCGATGGGTCTATGCCGCTTCAGTCGGTGTCAGCACCGCGGAGAGGTCGCAGCGGGACCACATAATGGAGACAAGTTAAGCTGGCAACGTTGTTTCGGGACGAAAGCCAAAAAATTATCCGTTCGAGGGCATTTGGTGTCCTCTTCTCCTTATTTTGGTATTTAAACGTCGAACCAGCTCAGAATATTCAGAATGATCAGAATCAAAGCTAGGATCTATTGGAACGGAACCGGCCGTAGAAGGAAAGATAGATGGACTCTTGAACTCTGAATATTTATTTAAGCCGGAGTTGCACCTATCTCATCGTCAGGTTGGGTCAGGTCACTACCCGATTACCTATAAGATCATGCGTAAGCCTCTGCATGACCAAAAAAATATTGATATATTTGGCAGCGTCAATAGATGTTTCTGAGGAAGGCGCAGAAAGCAACAGGGTAGGATGAAGAGTCTCGGGCACGGCCGATTGCCTGGGGCATCGCTCCAGCGAGACGACCGTATTCGTGATTCGTGAAGCGGTGCGGGGCGCCGGGTGGGGCAGAAGCGTAATGTGTCGTATGGTAGAATGTCATGTGTATTGTGTGTGTGTTATATTGTTAAGGCGTGCACAGAAAGAAATAGGAATGTGGCAGGCGGACGTTGGGCACTACACGAGAACGATCATCAAGAAACACAAAACTTTTTTTGTTTGCAAAACTTATGTAGCAGTAGGTATGTCCTCAATGGTGAGGTAACTACCTATCTCTTTTCTCTAGGCTTTTACTTTTCATGTTTGCATTTCAACATATAAGATCTGGGGGTAAAGTTAGTCCGGCGACCTCCTCAACCGAAGTCGATGACAAAATGGATTACTCCTGAAGGTGTTCAATGCTTATGTTGCACTGGGATGATATGAATCGATCACACCGGCATACATTCCTAATCAAATTTCATATATCAAACACATAAATTGCATCCTATTAATTGTGATTCTATTTTGCAATTTGAACGTAGTCTGACACGATACATAATTTTACGCAATCATTTGAAATCAACAGCGTTTTTTATGTGCGCTTTTTTCACAAGCCCCGAATCTTGTGTGGAAATAGATATTTTGTTGTGACTGAACAAGGTGTACGTATACATTTGTGATAAATGGAAAGTCAAGGGCTTCAGTTAGTGTGTTACTTATGCGCGCTATTTAGCTCATTCGATGAAGTTACGGCTGCAACGACAACTGCACGGCAGCTTCGCTCCATGCGAGCCGCCCCGGTGCGACGGCTACTGCCCCGCCCGCTCCACGCAGCCGACTGACCGGCCAAGGTCACCGCCCCGTCCGCCGGGAGGGCGGAGCTTAATGGTCACGTGTTTGTGACGTCACACCTACGCACGGATAGCCTCTACTCCACTGACGGATTTACGGGGCCGATTTTAACATTACGAGGCAACGACAAGTACCCTAAAATTTGATATTTTGTTAAAAGACCATATTGACAAAAATTGGCGCTTGAGCTGAAATGTGCATTGTGAAAATTTGAAGCAAATTGGACAAATATTAAATAAATTATCGCCGAAAAACAGGGTCTCATGGGGTCTGAAATGCATAGTAGATGCAATGATATTTTGTGGGGCACACATGCACACAAGTTGTGCATGCTCTTTATCACAGTATCATCCAACAGCATGCACAATAAAGGGCAAGGCCAGGCAGCAACAACAAAAGAAACTCGATTTTACAGTGCTGTGAGTAGCGCAAACAAACATCGTTAGGTACCGCTGACCGGTGTCCGAGGAACAGGTTCCCGACAGATCAGCGATCACTTCACCGGGCCGTGTCCAAACCGCCGATGGCGAGCGTGTTTGGACGTCCAGTTGAACATGTTGACCGACAGGCGGCTGATTCGTGGCCGGCAGTAACTGTCACCTGTTCCGATAGCGTGAGGAGCTGACCGGGTACCGGGCTGGTCACAAGGCCCGCGGACCGGACGTATGCGTCGGGTGGACGGGGGTGGGTGTCACAACGACAACTGCAGGCTAGACAATGAGCGTTGCGCAATGACGACGGGAGATAGTGCCGTCAATCGGTCTGCTGAGCTGACGTTCGGCTGGGCGCCGCCGACATTGTTCGGCTCACCGATATATCGATTGAGATAGATTTCGGACGATGGGTAAAATCAAACCTGTGTAGTTACAGCGAGCTGCTCATCTGCAGTGAATATCAGTGTTTAGTTGAATCTTCAAATGCACACCAGTTTTTTTTTTCTTTTAGGGAAGCACTGCACAGCGGAACATGAACTTCGGAATGCACTCGGGACTCGACCATATCCCACTTTTCAGAACGCTTCTTTTGATTGCTTGCATGTATTGCCCATTACGTGTGAAGGAAATAATAAATTCATCTGAGGCCTTATGTAGTAGCGTCTTGCGTGGTTTGGCGCACGTTACTGGTAATCACTTGGCCGTGGGTTACGTGGACTACCTCCTGTGCCGCACATCTATGGCATATTGCATACCAAGTGCAGACCATTTCCTGCAGTAGCGCATGAATATGGCAAACTGGGGTTCAAGCCCCGCCTAGGGCAGAGCGCGCTCGCCGCTCATATTGAAGGCGAAACGGCAGCCCTGAACGGCTTACAAATAAAGAACGTAATAGTAACGCAAATTAATGAATGAATTCAAAATTAAACGGGCATTATGTGTGAAATACGCGCTGTGCTTAGTTGGAAATATCGTTGGGGCGAACGGGATCGTCTTGTTGGTCGGTTCAAGCCTCGTTTTATGAGAAGGTGAGTGGGCTCGGATTCTGCAGGTTAAAGACTCGAGGTGCTCATTAGGGCACCAGTAGTATTCACTTCCTCGACAAGATGCTGCTGCAATATCCGCGTAACGTCCACTCCAGGCGGAGCGAAACAGCGTTCAGCGCCACCGAATGATGGGGCTACGACGCAAAAGCCGCCTTATTGCAGACCATGGCCTATACCATATAATACAAACGTGAGACGAATCATTTTAACAATGTCATTTTATCGTTATAGGGATTTTATCATTTCATCATCTTAACGAGCCTTGTTGGGTAACCGAGTGAAACGCTGATGTAATTGAAAGCAAAACATAGGCATGTAAGAAAAAGGAAAGCGTCACCCTTACTACACCGTGCTTGCAACCTTTGTCCGTGGTGTCCTCCTGAATCAGCCCACAGCGTTTGGTACTAACCTTCATCGAGTCTTATTACCCCCCACCCTCCCTCTCTCCTTCGGTGAGCCCTCTCTCCCTCCCTCTCGATCTGCGCTCTCTGCCCTGAGGGGGCGGCGCCTCCCTGGACCTGCGCACTGGCTGTCCGTCTCGTGCCCAGCGCCGTAGCCTCTCATTAGTCCCCATATTCCGGCTGATATGCATATTTCATGGCAGCGCGGCCCGCGCACGCCCCGGCCCGGCGGCGCGCAGCGCTGTGCGCCGTTCCTCGCCGCCACTGCTGACTGCCGCGCCGTAATTGATAATTGAGAGTGGCCGGTTGTGCCGCCGGCGCGCGCCGCTGTGCGCCATAATGGAGACGAAGTGCGCCGTGTTTACTGCGCTCGCGGAGTCCGCGGGCGGTGTGCGCTCCGACCGGAGGCTGCTGCGTCTCCAGCCACTGAACACAGACCGTTCGCGATCAACTGGATGTATTCACAGACACGAAGGCACGTATTTGTACAGCGCGCACCGCGACCGGCGACGCAGCGGCGGCGAATCATGCATATGCGTATCACAGATAATGGTCAGTCTCGGGGGGGGGGGGGGGCGGTGACCCGTTCGAACAGGGGGGGACACACGTGGCCCTCAGCCGGGCGGGCGGACACAGATGACGGGCTGCCAGCCCAGCGGTGACAGATGAGCGGCCACTCTCCGCCGGCCGTCAACACCGGCAGGCAACATTCCGGGTCGCCACATGGAACGCATTTGGCGGCCGCAGGCTACACGAGCGAGCGCATAAATTTGACAGATCTGTCAACACCGCCGCCTGGGCACGGACCCAGACGAATGGACGTGGTGGGAAGGCGAAATATGAGGACACGGAAGATGGTGTGAATGGGCCTACAACTCAGCGCAGTTGACAACATGGTATCGAGTCATTTACAGCGTAAAGCGAACATCAACACATTATAGGAACGCAACAAATCTGTCATATTCACCGAACGCAATTAATTACAACACAAATATGACACTTCATAAGTAAAGCTACCCATTAGAAAACACTAAGGTAGAATTCATTTCGCAGCGCACTCCAGACACTCTCATACACTGCAGACTCACACTCACTCAACCAGGAGGCAGTTTCTCGACCTGACACAGCTCGGACCCATCAGAGCCGGCGGGGCGGGTGTATGGCAGCGATCGCAGTGACATCTAGTGGCGAGGGTACCGTTTTGTGCGCCACGCAGCGGGACACTGCTGGGAGGAGGCGGGGCGCCGGAGGCCCGGCAGCCGGCCGGCGCGGCACGGCGCACCGCTGCCGGGCCGTCACCAGCAGGCCGCAGAGGGCCGTGCAGCAGAGCGCCACCAGCAGCAGCGCCAGCAGCGCCGCGTCGCCCAGCGGCAGCCGCTGGCCAGCCGGTCCGCCGGCCAGCGCCGAGCGCGGCACCTTGCGCACGGCGCGGCCGGCCGGGCCCGTCTCGGCCACGCTGTATGTGCTGATAACCAGCGGTACGGACCTCAGCGGCTCGCCGCCCTCCTCCGATACCATCAGCTCCACCTGGTGGACAAACAGAGAAACAGTCAGCACTCAGCGCCTCTGGCGGACGGGCGAGAGACCAGCTGCCGGCTCACTAGCGCCGCGGGTGGCCGGCGGGCGAACTAGCGCCGCCGCGCCGCGCCGCCGCCGGCGGTAGCGGCGGTGGCCGACCCGAAGGCCGCTCATCTGCTGGTGGTCCGCCGGCCGACCGGCACGGGCCGCAGCCCACTAATTACCGACGGGTTTTAGCGCCAATTTAGATTTGTTGGCGCGGTCGGATCGCCGAGAGGCACATGGGCCGCCGGCCGGCCTCCGCGCTGAATCAAACTAATGCAAATAATCACACTTGTGCATCGTAGAGTGGTGATTTATCATCGGGCTGCATCATTGCTCGCTGCAAAATTTAATAACGCCAATTAGGATGCAGTTACTCGGCCGAGCCGGCCCAAAGCGGAGTCGCTCGCGCCATAAGTCAGAGAGCGCGGCGAAGACGCCCCGTGGCAGCGGCCGGCGCTCCGGACCGGACCGGAGCGGAGCGGACGGCCGGTCCTCCGCTGGTCTCTGCTCGCGCCGCGCCCGGCCGACGCTCTCCGGCGTCGCGCCAGGAATGCCGACGGCCCCATTGAGATCCATTTACGTCCGACTGAGCCGGTGCCGATCGAGTGACGTCGCGTGAGCCGCCGCACCTGGCACGCGCAGCGCGGAGCCGCGGCCGGCGCAAACCAGTGCAGTTTTTCCGACGCTGCGGGGCGGTGGCCGACCGAGCGGGAGCAAAAACCTCGTCAGAGGAGCGTGTGGGCCGAGCGGCGAGCGCGGCAGACGGGCGGGGCAGCCGGCTGGGTCATACAGCGGCGCGACCGCCGAGATCCGCCAGAGCCCCGGCGCTGGCTGAGCTCTGCAGCTCGCCGCAGCTCCGGCCCGGACGAGCCGCCAAGCCCCTGCCATAGCGCCTCGGACGGCCATCAAACCGAGCTGGCCGCGCCGGCCGCCGCTTTGGTGGGACGTTTATGTAATTTTGATGGTCGCTCGCAGTGATAAAGAAGTGTTTTCGAATCCGATGCTATCGAGGCGGGCTCCATTCGGCGGCGCGATACGAGTCTGCATGGCATATGTTCGGCGTTCAGATAATATAGCGCTGATAACGCCGCAATGATATTCCAGGCACGCGACACGTTCGTGTCCCTAAAAGTGTTATAGCCGTAAATCCCACATCAGATGCATTTATCTCGAGTGGAACGGAGCGATCCGGCTCACGATATGGGACCTCCACCCCTCCCTCTCGTCCCCTTCCCCTCCAGTAACTCACCTGGATGTTATAGATGGACTCTGGCCAGAGGCTAAGTGTGACAGACGTCATGTCGGTGTACAGGTGGCCCTTGATGCCCCCGCCGCTGACCTCCCAGGTGACGAGGTACTCTGCCAGACCGGCCGTCTGCGGCTGCCAGCTGACCTCGGCCAGAACCATGTTGTCGTCGCGGGCAACAGAGACCGTCTCCAGCAGCCAGGCGCCGGGAATCTGCCGCGCAGAGGGGAGACGTGTGACCATAAGGGATGGGGTGAACGTGGCGTGATAGACTGACAAATTATGAATAACATTCTAAATCCGAGCAATGAGAAATACCCTGTTACCGGCACGGTAACTGCCCAAGAACTAAAACATCTCATGTTAGATGAAAAAGGAACTAGTTTTGTTACAATTCTCAGCGATGGCTTTATGCACCCGGAGACGATGAGCTATGGCCCAGATGTATGAGATGATAAATTCATAGCATCGCAATCAGCATACTCAAGATGAGATGATATATTCAGGCTTATATTAAACCGTCATCTGGGCACATTTGCCTGAGATTCAAATGTCTCTTTAATTGCCAGCCATTTGTTCTTCTCGAGACAAACAACGATTTCACGCATCAAAGAGACCGCTGGTTTAAGTGACAACACGGCTCGAAAATTACCCGCAACTATCTCGTCTAATGTAGCATACGGACGAGCACGGCGCGGTCATACATCTGAATACTGATGGCAAAGGTCGCGCAAATAAGCCCACTAACCCGCCCAGCGGCGGTGGGCTGGAGCCACAGCTATTTGACAGCAAACACGGCGGTTTTGACGCCAGTTATCTGCATAAATTCTCTAGCAGCGGACGGCGGCCGGGTCCTCGGGCGGTGTGCGGGCCGGGCGGCGACTCAGTATCAGTGAGGGCCGATCAGCCCATGGACCGCGGCACGCGCACCTCCCCGTCATTTGTCTGTCAAAGCCGGCGTCAAGAGGCGACGTTTGACGAGTCCAGGTGTTCATTAGTGCGTCTGGTGCGCCGAGCACGCGGCCTGCCGCGCCCGTCAAACTTTCCGACACCAGTCGGCCGGCCGAGGCCAATAACAGCAGCGAGAGAGCCGACAGAGCCCATCACCCACCGCGCGCGCTAACCGCCCACCCCCGGCCGATTGCCCACCGCCCCGCCGCCGCCGCCGTGCTCCTCCCAGGCCAATCAGGCGACCACAACCGGCCACTCAGTCTCTGACAGCCCACCACCCTCCGCGGCCGCTGTCCAATCTGGTAACCGCACCGGACACCGCTGTCCAATCTGGTAACCACACCGGACACCGTCCGTACCGCAGCCGGACGTGACGGAAACCAACCCCCTCCGGACCTCAGCCACCTGCTCCGCTCTGACCTCGCTCCCCAGTCGTCTCGCCGATAGAAGCCCTTCAAGTCCGTCATGGTCGCTCTTTATTCGCGTCCAGGTATAAGTCCCAGCATCATTTGGGCTGTATCTAACCAGTTTGACCAATAGGGTGTGTCATATCTAATATTTTTGTCTCAGATCAAGCGCTTCCGCGGATATTCCTCGTCCCTGGGTTCATTGAAGCCCATTGGCACCGTTCTTTTTTCGCTGCACCGAAAATTCAGGCGGCGCGGGCCCAATCAATTTCGACATTTCCCATGGCGCCCGGCGTTGAAGTCTCCATACTGAACACAATGCGTACCGTAGCGATAACACCAGCCATATGACTCGCCGTCGGCCTGTTGCGGCCAACACCGTTTGACGGTTAAAATTCGATTGCTATTTCTTGTTTAAATGGACGTCGGACGAAACATACTGCTATCTTAATGTGTTGGGGCCATTCAGGGACCCACAGATGATCCATATAATAGGATCACGCTGCAGCCTTGGCAAGACTATCACGAGTGGGGCAGAGAGAATGAGAGCACGGATGGACAGAGGGCAACGTGAGCGGGGTCTCGGGTATCTTTCTCCGTCGGCAACACAATGTGTCGGCTTTTGTGTCATGTGCTGTCTCCCCGAGGCACACGAGCTTGTGAAGAACGTGGGTCAGTCTGGTTTCAGCTGCGGCGTGAGCAGAAATGCGTGTGGCGCAATCGAATCGGACTATCCGTGCCGCAGTGATGCCGTTGCGAAGCAAAGCGAAACATTTTGTTATCGGGTCTCCCAGTGTGTTGCCGGTAGGTTAATCAGCTGCCTACAAACAGAGTTGTATTGAACTATGTGAGACTCTTGGCAGGGGATAGAAAAAGTGAGCGGACAGTCACTGCATGTTTACGTGAAGCAGCGGAAGCTGTGGTTGCAATGTGGTCGAGTGAGGGCATACCAACGATACAAATGCACAATGTGGTTCGGAAGGTAAAGCAAATCTACGAAAGATTTCGCCGATCGAATAAGGTGCCCAAAAGAATGCAGGAGGGACAAGCGAAACAAAGTCTTTCTGAAGCGAGTCTGTTTCGTAAGCTTTTTGACATCGCCCGCTGCCGCTGTAAAGATCGGCGAAGCTGTACCTGTCCACTTTCAAACCGGGTACCGCCAGCGGAAATAGCATTCCTTCGAGACCAGAGAGGAGTTCGGAAGATGAGACTGGGTGGTGTGGACTACGAGGAGACAAGGAAACGGCGTAAGACTGCGAGCCTTAGAATGAGACGGGAGCGGAACGAGAGGAGGGGCGACGTGGGTCAAGCTGGTCCTTCCCACCTCCGTACCTATTCCAACGGCGTCAATATCGACGAGACAGGCCAGGTAGACTCGTCGGCAACGACCGACACCAACGACAGCAATGAAGACGTCACAAGTGATGCACTGAAGATGATTTGAGATGAAGAAATGCATCAAAGACTCAAACGATGATGATATGACAAACACTGCACTGGCAGCTGACTGACAGGTATGGTTTATCCAACCGTGCTGTGACGGCCGTCATCAACGGTTTTCAGATGGATATCGGTCGCGTAGCGAGCGGCAAAGCAGAATTGCTGGTCGACCCGAAAAAGTATAGAGAGAAAGATGCCGGATGAGACAAAGTACAGTGGCAGCGCGGGACCAACAACACAGCGACGCTGAGCTCAAGGCCATGTACTTTGATGGAAGGCATGATCAAACTAGCACGGGCCGAGGCGGCGACACGGCAGCTGAGGAACATGTGGCTAAGGTAGCAGAACCAGGAAACGAATATCTCTCCAACTTTACGCCAATTTCGGGTAAAGCCATTGATCAAGCCAATGAGCTGATAAACGCTGCCACTCTAGCTAATAGGCTGCGATGGCGCGGCCGTCAATACGGGCAGATCTGGTGGAATATGCCGACTTTTGGAGCTTATTCAAGAGAAAACGGTCCATTGGTTTGCTTGCCAGCTGCACTCGAATGAGCTTGTACTCAGGGAAGTGTTCCAGAACTTGGACGGCAAAACCAGTGGACCCGGATCATTCACGGGGCCGTTGGGTAAGGCAGCTGGCTGCTCCGTGCACCGTTTTTCTCCCGTGAAGTTCCGACCGGTGACTGGTGAGAGGCCCAGAGCTGGATCTGCCGGACATCATCGCCGACCACAGCAGCGACCAACTCCTGCTGTATCAGCTCACCAGAGCCGCGCGGACGGGCAACATCTCCTCAAAGGAGGCCTGGAAGAAAATCGGTCCCCTGAACCATACAAGGTAGGCAAATGCTAATTCAGTTGAATTCAGTTTGCTATTGAATGGCAAAGATGCATCTTTTCTGTGTAACCGTTGTCTAAAAAGAGGATACTGCCTCGTTTGCATTGCTTACATCCGTATTGACAGCGTCTGTCAACGCTAACAGGCGAAGACGCGCGCGGCTGGTGTTAGTGTCATCAAACGCATTACGCCAAACATGGAGACTGCAACGCCGGGCGCCACGATAAATACCGAACTTCTTTTAGCCGGCGCCGATCGAATTTTCGATGCATGGAAAAAAGAACTGCACCAATGGGCTTCCATAGACACAGGGACAAGGAAAATCAGCGGAAGCAATTGATCTGTTTCTAGTGACACACCCTATTGACCAATTACGGCCAATTTTCTCCGCCCTCTACGCTGCCCGCTTACGTTCCGTTCACATAGCCAAACTACACATAACCACCACAATAGCCAATTATTGCGCTGGAAAGAAGTTACATCCTGCCTCAAGAGCCTACCTCACTAATGATCCGCATCTCTTATCATCGGTTGTAATTGGGCAGCACTTCTCGTCTGCTAGCCGCTCCAAAATCCAAAATAAGGCAATATCTGTGAGTTTCTGACGTTCGTGGCGTCCATTACGTCACGTCCCTCCCTCTCCCCAACCATCACCCCGTAATTCCAAACACTTTGTAATAAGTCCTCGGGCTTTTGTAGTCACAGGTCTCCGGTAACTCCACCTCTCCCTGAGACACGACAAAACTACCTTCCCTGTCTCCTGACTCACTTGCTGACATCTATTCGGGACGTTCCCCGACTTCGCGGGACGTTCCCCGACCCTTTACCGGCCCCGATCTGGTGCTTTCTCTGACTCCCGTTACCCACCTCTATTTCATAGATCTCCATCTCTGAGTGCTCCTGGTCGCCTGTACCCACCTCTATCAGGTAGCTACTCGCGCTCCCGCTACCCACCTCTATCTGGTAGGTACTCGCGCTCCCGTGCCCACCTCGATCTGGTAGGTCTCCATCTGGCGCTCCTGGTCCCCGGGCAGCCGGTTGTCCTGCACGTCAAGGACCAGCTGGTCGGGCTCGGTGGGGGCGAACACGGTCTCCATGGCGGTCAGCTGGCCGTGGCGCGTCATCGCCAGCAGGCGCAGCGTCGTGCCCGCCGGCAGGTTGATCAGCACCACGCTGACCTCCGGGGTCTGACGAGAGAAAGAGGGGTGGTGAGAATTGGGAGAGTGGTCAGCGTAACTTGGGTAAGCGTGTGAATTTAAGCGTGAGAAGGGTTTTAACTGCATATAAAACGAAGGAGACTGATTGAAAGTTGATAAGAGCTCATTTGGCGGTATGTTTAACGGCAAATTCGAATAAGAAAATGACAAATTTCAGGCCATCGCGTCAAATCGCAACTGCTTATGAGTGCCTATCCACGTCAAATGTACAAATATAATCCCCCAGCGAGTCGTCGTCATTCTCTCACCTGGACAAGCTCCTTCCACTGGTCTCCGGTTTTGGCCAGCAGCAGGTAGACGATGCTGCCGCGCCGGGAGAGCTGTGAGTCGCCGCCCTCTGTGACCGTCCAGCGGGCCTCTGACCAGCCGAACTGCACGTCCAGCCGGACGGGCAGCAGCGGCAGTAGCCGCGGCGCCGACGGCGGAGACGCGTGGAACCGGCACGCCAGCTGACAGCCCACGTCACGCTGCAACAGGCCACCGGACAGGTCAGATCAGGTCAGGGCAGACTAGGACCTGAAAGGTGATGGGTGCGCGATACAGGCGTAATCTTAGCAACAAAGTTGTAGACTGCCGAAAGTTATCATGACACATGCTCGAACACATACAAAATAACTAATTGGAAATTTACAACATTGTTATGATGTCGGGCATCAAGGTGCATTTTCTTTTTAATTTGTGTTTCAACAATTCACTCAGAATAATCTAAAGCTACTTTATATTTAGCAATGATGATTGTTGAACGTCAATCCATCCAGGGCCTCGGCTAAGGAATTTTGACTACTGGGGCAAATCGTCAAAGTGTGTTGGCGCCCTGCTGGGGGGTTGAACACCTGCGGGTTTTCCTGCGGTTTTTCGCGGATATCTAAAAAACGGCGGCGCTCCATCATCCATCAATTCTACACGTGTTGTAAAAATTTCAGACCAAGGTCATTCAACATCAGGTCACCAGGTCACTTCAAGTGACCTCACCTCATAAAATGTTTCAATGTATGCCGTAGCTACACCGAGTGACATATCGCTTTGAAACTTTCAGCGATTGATAAGGGCAACAGCATGTACAAAATTTATATCTCGGAATTTTCATATCGGTGACCTAAGGTCAGCTCAATTTTGCGACCTCTATTATAAGTCAATGGGAGAAAATTCAAAACCACCTCTTTTGGATGTAAGCTATTCTAAACACTATAAAACACTGTACGCGACTTTGACACACTGAACATGAAAATAGCACCCGTGACCCTTGTTTATGCCCCTGAGGTCATCTCAGTTCACGAATGGTAGGTATCTAACAGTTTTTCGCGAATAACTTTTGAAAGAGTAACGCTAGATCGATGAAAATGCCATAGTTGTGTTTGGCTCGACGATGCAGATCGACTGATATGCAACATGACAACTTCCGGTCAGATCATGACCTTGACCTGAGGTCGAATTTTCAAGTTGACCTTCAAGGTCAAATTCTAGTCAATTTGATGCGTCTTGACGAGAGGAATACGATGTCGGTAAAAGAAAGCTCGTGCAAGGCATGAGTCAAAAGTTATTGCAGAAAAAACTGCTCCCGAAAAAATCGTCTATTTTGGTAGTTTTTGCCCCTTGCAGGCAAAACCGTTGACGTTAGGTCAAATCTAAGAGAAATAGCCAGAAAGCATGCTAATATGGCTATCAAATGCGCTTTTCCGCGGTGCTGTAGCTCTTATTGGTTCCCGAGTTATGCGTCGGCATCTTGTAAACTGTCGATATTCGACCTGAAAATCGGCGAAATTTGGCCATCACCATGACCTGACCTTTGACCTGACCAAAAAAGTGGCCGAAGTAATTTCGTCATTATTTTTGACGTTCTTTCGAACGAAGATGGATTATGGGGTGGAAAAAGATATGTTTGCCAATGCACGCCTATGTTTTTGGATGGAAATTGAGGGTGCAGCTGCACACCGTGCACTCCCTCTTCCGCCGCCTCTGATTTCTTGCCACAAACGTCTTCAACCGCTCCCGAATGAAAGAATGTACGTTAATATTGGTATATTCTTATTTTGTGGAGGTTGGGCAAAGCCTGACCACTACTGGGGCATTCCTCGACTCTACTGGGGCATTTGCCCCAGTAGTTAACATGTTAGCCGAGGCCCTGAATCCATCGATAATGAACGCAAACACAAATGACTGGAGATAACACAAATTACGACCGCCGATAATAAGAATTAGGAACGCCTTTTGAACGACGCATGGATGCATGGCCAGCAAAAATGTGAACAAGTACAGAAAACACTCTTGACATGTGGCCTGTATGAAAAGGTGCATGATGGTGGAAGGTTTCCAAGCGCGCTGCACATTGCAAAACCACGGCTGGATAAGCTGGATAGCAGATGTTTCGCGAGATTTTTCACTGATTCCGTTTCAACACCGTTCTTACTTGGCCAAGTCACCGTATCCACGCATGACTCAGGAATCTCCGGTGAGGATATCTCTGCGTGTGACTAATCTCCTGCTGGCCTCAGAGCCAGATTCTAGCCGTCTCGCTGGCGTGAGCTCTGAATGCCCCGCCGTGGCGTGAATTTATGACTTTATGTCGCCCGAGTGACGAGTTTTTCGCCCAACTGGCCGACTCATTACGCCCTAATACGCCTGCACTTTATAGCGCTCGCGATGCCATTGCTCTTTTGTACTGGCAAGAGCACTGCGTCATTATAAAAGCCTCGAACAGCCTACTCACGCAATTAAACGATACTACTTAGAGCGGACGCCGGGCGCAGCGTCCCAGGGCCGCTCGGAGGGTCCGGGGCGCCGCTCGCACACCGGAGGGCCGGGACCGGTGGACGGCGGCGGTCCTGGCACAGCGCCGAGCCACACCACGCCGCCAGCGCCCGGCGGTTTCGCAGAATTGTGATGTCAGGCCCAGCGAGTGCCGACAACGCTTTCTTTAAACGCCAGTCACGACCAGTGCCAGCGAGAGTGGCGATAGATGAGGGCCGCGAGCGCACGGCGCCGCCGCCGGCCGACGGCCAGCCATGCAGCCGGGCAAATACTTACACAGTCCGGGACGCGGTCACAGGAGGTGAACTTGGCTGCCAGCACGTCCTGCAGCGAGGCGCACTTCTCCCAGCACTGCGGACAAAGGGGCACGGACGGTCAGACAGTAGAGAGCGCCGCGCCGCGCCGCGCGCCGGCCGGAGCGGGGGGCCGCCCATCTCGGGACGATCACGCCGGCGAGATGATGGCTGGCGACAGGGTGGAAGGGCAGAGGGGGAGGGTGTGGGGAGGCGCGACACAGAGGCGGCGGCACTTTGAAGGTCCAGGTGTCATTACCCACCCACGGCCTCCACCGGCACCTGATGTTATCCAGTGGGGACACGCATTATGTCGTCCGGCGGCGGCAGCTCCGCCGTCTCCCCTCGCCTCCTCCCAGTCTCCTTCTCGTCTCCGCGGCGGCATCGCGCCACGATCGCCGCCGAGGCTTCATATTAGCCGCCGCCGCGGCGCGTGTAATCGCCTGATCCTGATCGCAGCTCTAATGACTGGCTTTCATCGGCCGCGCGGTGTGCGTATTTGCTCTGGAGAGTGGCGGCCGGTGACACAGGCCGCACGGACAAACACAACCCGGCCAGTTCTCTGATATTACCCGAACAGACGCCGCCCGGTTCTCTTAGCATAACCGGCGCCGGCCGTCCGCCGGGCCACAGGGGCATATTACACGGGGCCACGGTGGGCCTTAATGGCCCCTACCGACGCAAGACCACGGTAATTACTCCTGGCCGCCGGTGCGTGGCCGTAAGGGTGTTCGCCGCCCGGCGCGGCCGGGATTCTCGTCCTTATGGCGGGCGGGTGCCGCGGGCGAGCCGCGGACAATTACTGGGCAGTGGCGCGCCAGCTGACGGACCGGCCTCGGGGCCCGGCGCCGCCGCCGCGCCGCCCGGCTGTTGTTGATGCCAGCGCTTTGATTAGCGACGGAGCGAACCGCCGCGCTACCGGCTGCGCAGGAAGCCGCGCCGCCGAGGGTCACACGGCGGGTCACGAGCGGACCTCCGCGCCGCCCGGGGAGGGTCACACACCGGCCCGGCCGCGGCGCTGTGACCTACCGGAGCTCACCCACCCTTCACCATCAGAGCTCTCAGAGCGCGAGCCGCGCCCGTGTCCGAGCGAGCTCCGCCAGGGATCCGCCCGGCTTTACTACGGGCGGGCGACCACGAATAAAGCCCCCGCGCGCGCCTGGAATGCATTCGGATGGTGATGCCAGCGGACGGCGCGCGCTTTCAGCCGGCGGCGCCATTGGACGCGCCGCGCTGAGTCCGGCTCGCCACCGCTCCTCCAGCGGCTCGGCTTCGCAGAAGGCTGTCGCGTCTGAGGGCCGGCTGCGGCCATTTGAGCGGCGCTGACACGCGGCCAGAAGACAGGGATGGCCGGCGGACAGCCCTCCGGAGCACTACTGCACACCGGCGCGCCGCCGCGGGCGCTTCGAGAGCCACCATTGCATGCAAACAGATCGGGTTATTCTGAATGCTGCGGTTTAGTACCCTATAAATGGCCGTTGCCGTGCGTCGCCCAAAGTGGGCAGCTGGTGGGCGCCGTTTGCCGGTCGTTCATTGCCTGCCGGCCCGCAGCGGCCGCACGCCAGACTCGTGGCCGCGGCCGCGCCAGATCAGAGGAGAGCAGGACGACGGCCGCGCCAGATCAGAGGAACGCAGGACGACGGCCGCGCAAGAGCAGAGGAGAGCAGGAGAGCGGCCCCGGGACACGATATCAGACTGGTGCGCAGACAGACCGGGCCACAAGTGCATCAACACATGGGACCACAAGTGAACCGCACTACTGCTCAGCTGGCAGGCCCAGCTCGTTACTGAGCGGCCGCAAAAAGTCGCCACGATTCGACTGGCATCCGTCAATTGTCTGTGGCATTACTGCCGATCGGGGAGTTTAATCCCACGTCATCAAAAGAAGCAGAAATGTCAATGCAATAAACGACAAAAATGCGGCATGGCACTCTTCGGCTGCGGTGGCTTAGTCATCGTACCATTGTAAGCATTGTCAAGTACTACAAAGTAAAATACTATATAATGCAAAATAAATTCACGATTGATAAAATCATATTCACGTAATCGAACCCGCACCTGGATTACTTCTACAACAAATACACGATTCTCTCCTAACACAAAGAGAAGGGAAATCAGAGCAACCGTTTTTAGCAGTCATATGAAATTATCCGCTAAGTGACATCTATCTGCCCTCTAATGAATCACAAAAAGTAGACCATCGGTACCATCAAAGCCATTGTTTTGTACGTGCCATGGTTATAAAGTTTTTGTCCTGCCCGCCACTCTGCACTTACCATAAAGCAAAACTGGTTCTGAAGACACTTGGTGTGAGAGGCGGTCTTCCCGACATCGTACTGAAACAAAAAGACTGGTCAGACAATGCACACAGTCCCACAAACGCGCCATGGAGTGCTCAGTGGTCTGGCTCGGACATTAGAAGGGATAAGAGTGCGGCCGGCTCAGGTTTACGGCTGGTAATTGGCTGGAAAATTGTCGGTCTGGGGAGAGCTATGGCCGAGTCGGTCTGTTTCGATATATCGCTGCGGTGATATCATCGGGTGTTCTCATAACTCATGGTGTCCACCGGGCCTAATCTCGGGTAGCCCGCGCTCTCAATCTGTGCCCGGCGCCCGACCCACTCCTCATCGGATTTGTGCCGCTATAAATCAGAACAGCGTGCTGAACCCCTTCCACAAAATTATTTCCATTACGGGGCACTCAAACAAAAGACAAAAAGTTATCAACGAATTCCTCTGAAAATTAACGACCGTCCGAACAGCGCGCCGGTCGGCGGCGCGGCTGTCGGCCCGGTCCTACCCGGCTCACAAGGTCAGGTGCTCCACGCGGGAGCGTCTATAGTGGGCCGGCACCGACCCCGCCGCGCAACCTCGCACCCAATGGCGGCCGCCCGTCGACAAATTGCCGCCGAGGCCGGCCGGCGGGCGGCCACGCACAATGGCGCAGCGAGGCGCCGCACTAACCGGCGCGCCCCACTGCGCCGCTTACGTCTCTGTCCGGCCGGCGCAGTAGCGGCGCGCAGTGCGGCTCCCGGCGCGCGGTGGCGCCCCCCGCGCCGCTGCCGGTCGTGTTTGCTCAAAAACACGCCCACCCGTCCCAGCCGGGTCGGACAGCGCCCTGTTTCCGCGGCTATCGCGCCTTTCATCGCGCATCATGCGAGCCTGCGCCGCGAGGGCCGCCACCCGGCCGACGGGTTGTTGTTCTATGCCGCAGCGCAGTCTCTGCCGCCGCTAGTGCTACTGCTACTGCTGTGTTGCAGTCTCCGCCGCTACTGGTGCTACTGCTGCTGCTGTATTGCAGTCACCGCGGTAGTAGGTGGCGCTGACACTGCTGCGTTGCAGTCTCCCGTCTCCTTTATCTCGAGTCGCTGTCTGCGACGCCACTGCCGTCCACAGGATGTGCGTGACGGCTGGGGCGATTTCGGCAGCGCCACTCGGGTGCTTCTTCACCTCCGGCGCCCGCGCCGCGCTCCCGGATTTTCAATTACGCCATAATGACGGAGTATTTCTGCCTGCCAGCGCCAGGAAGTGAGCCAATCTGACGCACAAAGGAGAGGAATCTGTCGCACCGCTCCGCAATGAGTCTGCGCCGCGATGGCCGCTCTCCGTCGCGGGGAATCACGTCGCCCAGAGGAGAACACGCGCGCCCTAACACCGTGAAACGTGCAGCCTGTCCGCAGGAGGTGACGCTGTCGCCGAGGAAAAAACCGACAGGCTGGTTCTGAGCGACGGCACGTCAGGCCAGGCTCGCGCGCACATGGACTGATGGTATCGCTATTCCGGCACTGGTCAGCTCCAGACTTGATTGTTAGACGAGCTGGCTTGGAAAAGTATCTAACCGCAGTTTTTTTCGCTATTCACTGCTGCTTCATTAGGCTTTGTAAAAGTCAGAACTTGGCTTTGCAAAGGTAACTGACGCTATTTATCAGCCCAGCGTATTACCAAAACGTCAACCAATTTTTGACAGAGACTGGTAAGAAAAGTACTCCTTCAACTGGGCGCCGGAAAGGAAGCCGGGAGCCAATTTTACACGGTAAGAAGCTTACACAATCGGGCCAGATCGAAGAAAGCCACCCGGGCGAACCCTTCAATGGCCGTCTCGGCCGCGGCTGGCGGAAGGGTACCTGTTGTCAGGCGCGCCGGATTGTCCTCGACCCGGCTATTTTGCGCCGCTCCTGTCGCCGCGTGAAAGGTCGGCTGCCGCTTAGCGCCATTGGTTACACCTTATTTCTATTTGTCAGCCGGGACCGTGTGAGCTATGAATGCCGCGACAGCTCGCCGTCGCATTAGACGACGTCGATTGTGACCGCGTGAAAGCGGGCCGCACTGATAGCGCTTCTGGTGAATGCCCCCCGCCGCCGTCGCTGTGCCGGCCGCGAAAATATGCGCCCTCGGCTGGCGGCTGAATGGAGACGCGATTCTAAGCGGCCTTTGGGCCCGGCACCATTGATATTGTCCGCCGGGCGCGGAGACGACCGGCCGGCCTTTGTGAGCTCCGGCCGGCCGGCCCAGTCGGACCGACTGGGTCGCGCTGGTGGATGTGAGAAACTCGCCGCCGGCGGGGGCCCAACGGCGGACCCAGAGCGGCCGGCTCCCTGTCGCGCGGGGCCCTCGCTGACGGCCGGCCGGTCCACCACCGGAAATGACACGTTAATTGATCGGTGGTGGCGGCGGCTGAGCTGTTTGCAGTAAGCCGCCGGCGGGAGACCGCCCGCCGCGCCGACCCGACCACGCACAGGAAACGCACCGAGGTCACCCGAGATATGTCTGGACTCCGGGCTCAGAGAGGGGGTCTGGGGGGGATAGTGTCGTTTGAAGCACCGCTCGGCACACCGGGAAGACGTCAGAACTGATACACATCAGTCGCCGTCACCACGTCACCGCTGGCGACTCCGTCGGACCGTGGGATAAGCTCTACTGCACCGTAAGAACATGCATTCATCTGAGTGAGATTACCCATCAAGACCGCATAACTTACAGAAAACAAAACCAGATAAGTGTATCTGAGAAACCTGACGCAAATCATGCATACTACCCAGAAACAAACATCGGTACTTTCAAACACTACCTATTCTCAGGTGTCTCAGTGACTGCACTAGAGGCGGTGTGCCGTCTCCCGGCTCGTCTGCCGCCAATGCGTCCCCATTGTCCGTGCCATGAGCGTGCAGCGAGCGCGCTGTCCTGTCCGCCCACTGACAGCACGGGCTCGGTCCGGCGCGACCGGCCGGGCGGGCGCCATTTTGGTCCACCCCTCTATTAGCACCGCGGTGCGGACTGCGGACCGTAGGGCTCGGAGCGGACGGTGTAAGAAGGAAAGTTGGGTGCTTCTGATCTGAAAAGGGAATGGTCTGCGTCTGGTTTTAGTCTGTGCTGCTCTGTGTAGCGAGCTATGAATGGTAACAAAGCTGAGCTGACCCCCCCCCCCCCCCTCATGACTTGTGATCTCAAAGCCATTTGGCACGTTAGTACGCTGCAATTTTGACGGGCGATGAATGGAGCCTGACTGAAGTACCGAGTGAATATGAAAATGTATAATTTGTTAGTGGGTAGCCATGACTTACTTTTTCATTAGCGAATTTTCTTGAATGCATACAAAAAAATTCTTACCAGACAGCTACATTTTTGACAACATTAGAAACAAATGTTTTAGAGCTCCCGAACTAAAAACGCACAATGTGGTCACAATATGGGCAGATCCGGTGACCTGAGGACGCTGTCGCAAGCTGCAGTGTTGTGGTTTAGCATTAGCGTCCACAGAGCGGCGGGGCCGATTGCGCAAGGCCGTAAATCTCAGTCACGACGCAGCGCAGCGGCAGTTTCGTCGGAAAATGACGGATCCAAACTTGTGATGTGCAGTTTCTGCTGGTTTGTTTCCAGACATTGACTGGCTGAACAATATTCTTGAATATTTCTGAGGATTACTTTACAAGCAACGTCAATATTTCCTAATGGTTGAGATCGAAAAGCCATGTCCAATCAGCATAATCCTCGTACACCGTGACGTAGAAAAGAGATGTGCTAGTACCGAAGCAAGCGCTCAATGACGGCCCTGCCAATGCAAGTTAAATGCATGGCTGGTTAGTACGCATTGTTCAAAGGCACTCTATCTCCGATGAGAACAGACCAGGACAACTGCATCTGACAATACCGACATTGAGAAACCAGACTCGATGTGCTATGGATAATGTCGTCTGCATTGAAGTTACGGCAAGCGAGGGACGTTTGTGCCATCGGCACCTATCACATGAAACGTGCTCGTCAGATTACAGCAGGACAGCTAGGAAGAAATCGTGACCAACACGGTGGCAGACAGTTTGATAAGCCCTCCGTTCAGAGACAAAAGATAAATCATAATGCTGTTCTCGTGAGCGTAACATTGTAAAAATGGACAGAGCCCTGATATTTCATGACGATGACAAGGAGAGGAGGTGACGATCGAGCGCCTTTGATGGCACGTCTGATGGTTAACGAGGGCAAAATGACGGGATTTGTCAGATGCTGGAGCATGATGGAATGGTCTGTCCTCCTCTGTGACACCAATGATTTACCATGACAAAAGCATGCAGTTATTGGGATGACGCGTAGGCATCTTAGCGAAGCAGAATCTATGTATTGTCAGCCTTCAGCTTAGGATATTGCGTGACATCTTATGAGAAGAAATAACACCATTTTCCAACATATAATGAACAGCAAGGAACAGATGGCCGGAAAGCGCGAACTTCATGAATAGCGTTGAGTGTGAAACAATTGGTGTCAGGTGAGTCAGCGCACTTACTGAAATAATATTAGGTATTATAATAATCGCATTACGTTGGGAAAGTCAATGTGAAAGAGCGTTAAAAATCATAGCAATGCATGCAAATCTAACTGAAAAAGGCAATCGTAGTAAACAAGACACCACTTCGCAGGCCAGCGACCTCCCGTCCTCCACTCACCTCGTCCAGACACATGGCCCTGCACTGTGCCGAGAGAGCCGCCCTGTCCTCAGTGGCCGAGGTGGCCGCCGCCAGGCCCGCCGCGCACACTGCCAGGACCGCCGAGCTCCACATGGCTGCTGCGTGCACAGGCATCACTCGTCCCTCGCGCCGCTCCGCTCACGTCTGGCGGCGGCCGGCGCGGCGCACCGCCGCCGCCGCGCCGCCGCGCCGCCGCCGCCGCGGGCACCACCGCGGGCGCCCTCTGCCGACCGCGCCGGCCCGCCCGCAAAAAGGCAAGGGTTGTGGAATAATCAGCCGCGTCGGGCCGGCGCTCAGTTATGCAAAACAGCGCCCGCGCGAGCCGTCCTGCTCTTTTGTCCGTCCGGCCGCTACTGTATGGTGGCGAAACGAGGTAAACAGGGGCTGGGCGAGACGGGTCGGGGAGCAGAGGAGCGACCCGAGAGGCCAGCGCAGGAACCGGCGCGGGAGCCAGAGCAGGGAGCCGGCGCGCGGGAGCCTCCTCAGGCACCGGCATAAAGGAGCCTAACGATCGCGCTGCTGTCTGTGATTAATTACTGCTGTGGGAAATTGCCGCGCGCCGTTGTGCGTAGCCGGCCACTGACATACCGCCGGTTTATCTCGCTCGATGTAAGTGGGGGCCGGTGGAATGGGGGCAGCTTCTGACACTCACCCGGCGCTTTCATCGAGTGGGGTCAGCAAATGAAATCACCACATTTCGTGGTATAGAATATGCAGTAATGTACAATTATTTTCAACTAAACCAATAGTAGTGCGGACTGCTACTTTCTGACTGGGGGTGGGTTTGAAACGCTCACCTTTCAATTCACAGCTTTGATCACCATAGGGTACCACCAAGTCTATTTTTGTCGCTGGCCTTAGGCCAGTGATATTTCATTCCTTTTGCAGAGATGAAACGATGAAAAAATATGCAAAAAATTCTCCACTCAGTTGACTTGAGTAGCGACATTCCTGAAAAACGTTGGACGAAGGTTAATTTAGGTAGACTAACGCATCTGGCCATTACCGGTACTTTGTCCGAGCCAGCTCATTTTTGATCCTAATGGTCTGACCTAGAAGGATCTGGGTCTTTTCCCAGCACGTACCACAGATATGTGTCAAAAGCACCTCATGACACAAAAAAGTCCTTACCACCCCACCACCGCTTCTGAACATCTGCAAAAAAACATTGCAAAAAAAAACGAAAACCAAACCATCCCAACAGCTGTGCGTATAAGTATTGTTCATTGGGCTCTACTTGAAGACATGCAGACGCTCGCAAAATTGAAAAAATACAAGATTTGGATAGGAAAAAAATAATGCGCAGTAGTTCTTCCGAAAAGCATAAGTTTTAACCCTCGCCGGCCGAGTGGGGGGGGGGGGGCAGCGGGTGCCGTCCCCCCATAGGCTTTTTCGCAATAGCTCCGAAAACGCCGGCGATAGAGAGCTGAAACTTGGATACCTGACCTTTGATTCAAGCCAAATCTTGCGACAAAACCGCATTTTACGTCAGTGAACCTCTGCACGGTCCTCAGATGTCCCAACTTCGCAACGCCCTCAGTGCCAGAGGAACTTTTACAGGGAGGTGAAACTTACGAGACGAAGTATCCTCCAGAGGTCTCACAGCTCGTATATCTCGGATTGTTTCCTAAAGGCCACATGAGGTGAGGTCAAAGTCACATGGTAGTTTTGTTTCATTACGCTACGTTACCTTCATTACGTTGTATGTTTACGTCAACCAGCCTGCGCCGCTTCATTCGACGTTGATCTGAAGGCTATGTTCATGTTAATTTATGTTTATGGTATCTATCTGATTATGTTACAAGAGGTGGTGCCTAGAGTCAAGCACAATGTGTTTTTGCACCATTCTTGTATTATTTTGCTTTATCTCTGTTATTCATGTTCATTTTCCGATCATTTTACTAGGTTGTCGATATGCAATAAACATTCTGGAATGGAATGGAATGGAAAAATGAGGTTAGGTCGGTTACGTGACATCACCATTGGGAAAAATGTCAATGGGAAAAATGAAAAACTGCTATTTTGGCACCGGGAACGATCTCAAATTATCTCTGAGACACGTAATAGTGATTTCATGCATTCCTTGGAAGGCCTGATGCTTACTTTTGCATTATTGACCTTGCGTGACGTCATTCATGACGCATTCATATAGTCACTAGGGACATAGGAGTTTTTCGCTAATAACTCCCGATAAAATTGAGCTAGCGGGTCGGAAAAGCCAGCAATGGACTCAGGAAGACCTGTCGAATCGAATGATATGCATTATGAGCTCCTTCGACCAGCTTCGTGACCTGGGAGGCTCTGACCTAACCTACATAGACCCGACCCGAGATTTCACCTCAGGTTGACATCATCCGAACGAAAATTATACTATTTGACGCGTCTGAAGGAGACAAACACGATGATGGCAAAACCGCGGCGGCGCAACCATTTTTTTGCGAAGTTATTTATCAAAAATTGAGCCTGTGTCCTGGGCCACTGGACCTGACCTCAGGGCTCAGAGGTCACCTGTTGACCTGAGACCTTAAAGTAGGGTGCCAGTCGCTGCGTCTCGTAAGGCCCATACGCTGTTTTTTGCGAAGCTCTAGCTCGATCAGAGACGAAACGGCGAGCGGGTCGTACTAACCCCCCTCGGCCGGCGCGTAGGTAGAAAACCGATAGGTCCGGCAAGGGTTACCGTTTTCTCCCCAGGCGCCAAGTTGATCTTAACCTTCACTCTGGCGAGTTTAAGAGGGGGCTGCTGAAACTCGACTTTGTTTGCAGCCCCCCTCTTTACTCTGGCGAGTTAAGAGGGGGGCTGCTGAAACTCGACTTTGTTTGCGGGTGTAAAGAAAACTGCGAATCGCTTTACCGCGGAAATTAGTAAAGCTTATCAAACATCAAATTTGCATAGTGTGTTTAATTTTTTTAACCACAGGTCACTTGAGGCCATGTCACAGGTCAAGTTATGTATATAAGCACCTCTTAAAAAATAACTATTTCTGAGATTTCTACAGCCCATCACTAAGAAGTTTGAAACAGTGGCGTATTGCATGAAAGCATCAGCAACATCATTTATCATATTGGATTTTTATATGTGTGACCTGAGGTTAGATCAGATTTGGGGCCTCACCATGATAAAGCTTTTGGGAAAAGTGCAAATGCCTACACAAAATTTGAAGAAACACGTCAAATCAACAAGACATTATCAGAAACATGACATCTCTACCCATATAGACAGGCTGCAGTAGATGACCACAGGTCACTCAAAAAGTAATGTTGGGTCATAAAAGGTCTTCTAAGGGTCTTCGACAATAACTCACGTTAGAGCCTTGATAGAGCAATGAAGCATCTGAAATGTTTTCAGGTGAACAATACAGGTCGATTGATACACTGCATGTGATCTTCAACTTGCACGTCTTTGGGAGTCCGGCCCAATGTCGCACCTGCGGGGGATGGGGGATGGGTACATGCCCCTAAAATCTGGAAAACGAAGAAGCTAGCGGCAAGCGGTAAACGCCTAAACGGCATGGGTTACGGGAGGACAGTGTGTACAATTTTTATACAGGCTAGTTCATGTCAAGTCAAGCATTACGTCACGCTAATTATCGAACAGACAAAGTACCTATAAAAAAAAAAACAGAATGGATATAGAAAGGAACGGAAAGCCAACTATCGAAAGCAGAATATCAAAAGGTAAAATATCGAATGCATGATATCGAAAGGAGAAAATATCGAAAGCAGAATATCGAAAAGACAAAGTATCGAAGGCATTATATCGAAAAGACAAAATATCAAACGCAGACTATCGAAAAGACAAAATATAGAAAAGGAAAATATTTGAAAAAGCGAAAGCATAGGCGGCAACATAGTGCAAAAATTGGCGAGAAGAGGGACCCTCCCACCTTCAAAAAAGTCAATGAATTGGCATAAAAGTGATGTACCATATACACCATATTTCACCAAAAAATATTTACCGGTTTTTGAGATATTTGACTTTTACTTTTGGCTACTTTTTGGGGCCCCCACAGTTCCTATGACGCCATTTAGGAGTCACTTTTCATATCAAAGTAGATATTATCAATATTTCGGCATGTTCACACTTTGGGCTCTTACCGCCGCTAAACAAGTTAACCCGGAAGGTGCTCCGCGACTTCCGGGCCGGGCCGAGGGGAGAGTGTCTGAACACCCCCCCCCCCCCGTCTAACTCGGCTCCTGAGCCACGTAGCGACACGCGGTAAGCGGCATTCGAAAGAGCGTCAAAAATAATGACGGAATTATTCAGTCATTTTTTGGGTCAGGTCAAAGGTCAGGTCGCCAGAGGTTATCAAGGGTCAAATGTAGTCCATTTCAACAATTTTGGAAACTGCCAACGGCTAACTCGGGAACTAATAGGTACCTATCCGTACATATGGAGAGGTCGCAAAATTAACCTGAGCTTAGGTCACCGATATCAAAATTCCGATATATTTACCCTCGCCCGTAAACGGCGATCTGCCACCTTCGCCCATGCAGGGGGGGGGTTGGTGCGACCCCCCCCCTTGGCGTTTGAAAACGAAGCGTCGTAGAGATTAGCGGAAAAGACCAACGGATTGCTCTCGCCGAGATCTCGCGATTGGTGGTATATTTTTTGGTCCTAGGTCAACATTTGACCTACTTTTGACCGGTCAAAGGTCAAATTTTCGGAAAAATAGACTGTTTTTCAACTTTCCGCGGCGATTGCGGCAAAACGGTGGGAGATATCGACTTGAAATCTTCACTATCGTGTTCCTTGATCAATTCTCTATCGTTTGGTATGTATTTCGTTTCCCTAGCTCTAAAAATGGCGCGTTGGGAGCGCCGGAAGTCGGCAAGGTCACAGTCGGCGGCAGAAATTTGAAAAATCAAAATTTAAATTTTTGAAATCTGATTGTATTTTTTGGATTTGGGAGGTCCATTTGCTCCCTATAGAAGCTAATATTGCTGCATATTCCCATTGAGGTGACAAGAATTAGCAAAATAGTGGTTCGGGCGCTTTTCAAAAATAGTACCGGACGCTGTTCCTCTTGTGACGTCATATCTCCGTGACCTGACCTGACCCGGTCAAGTTTCTTATACCATATGATAGCCAATACTTGCCCCAACATGCATGGGAAGTTTCATCACGATCCATCAACCGATGTCCGTACCACCGGCAGGAAACCTCGGGCGTTGGCACTCAGTTTGTGAAAATCCGGCCGGAGGCTGTTCCCTTTGTGACGTCATAACTCCGTGACCTGACATGACCCGGTCAAATTTTTTTATCAAAAGATGCGCAAGGTTTGCCCCATAAGGTACCCAAAATTTGGCGGCGCTGCGCGCCGCCGTTTTTGCACTATTTCCGAAAAGCCTCAGGGGGGGGGGGTTGCACCAACCCCCCCCCTACATGGGCGAGGGTTTATTTTGTGCATACTGTTGCTCTTATCAATCGCTGAAAGTTTCAAGGCGATCGGCCAGTCGGTGTCGGTGGGGTAGCTTTTGGTCCATCAATTTCGGACAATGTGTGAAATTTTTGACCCCAGGTCATGTCAGGTCAGGTCACCAGGTCAAGTTAACTGACCAAGCCTAAAAAAGTTTGCAATCATGTCCAGCCTGCAGTGTTTGTCGGAGAGGTTTTAAACTTGGTGGATTGCATGATGTTACGGGCACCTATAATTTTGATATCTCGGATTTGTTATATCTTTGAGCTAAGGTCAGGCCAGTGGCGTGACCTTTCCATTATAAGTCAATAGAGAAAAATGAAAATGCCTCTAGATCCGTGTGTACGCATAGGAAGAGTCCAAATATTTCACAATCACAATGATTTGGACCACCGACGACCAAGGTGTCTTAGTTGCTGATAGCCTCAAGAAAGGTCATCAGAGGTCATTTGAGGGCTGAGGCTACAAACAGCTTTTCGCCAATAACTCTCGATCGGAAAGAGATAGAACTCTGGGGATTGCTTCATTGTGTTTGTCTTGTCGAGACACATCGACTGATATGCAACATGGTCTATTGGGGTCACCACGTAACCTTGACCTGAGGTCAAAGTTTGATCTTGACTTTTCCAGGTAAAAAATATATTTTTCGAAGCGACTGAAGGAGAGAAACAGGATAGTGCCATTGCCGATTCTTTTTCTTTGCTGGATTAAAAGTTAGTTGTGAAACAGTTTTATCCAAAAACAGTTTTTTCACAATGTTTGACCTATGGAGGCTGGCGCAAAATGACCACCGCAGTCGACGCGCCCGTAAACCCTAATAAACAAACAAGACCTATGGAGGCTTAACCGTTGACCTGACGTCAATTTTGATGATGACCTTATCAAAAGAAGAGTTCAAAAGCTATCGATTGCTTTTCCATGTGTTTTATAGCTATCATAGTTCCTGAGATAACGGCATGTTTTCTGAAAAATTTAGTGACATTTGTGAGCGGATAGAAACAACACCTAAGAATAGTGACATTTGGCAAATTTTGACATTTGATGACCTCTGGTGACCCCAATATTACTCATCCCAGTATTATACACAATATTACTCATCCCAATATTATACCCAGCGGATAGAAACAACACCTAAGAATAGTGACATTTGGCAAATTTTGACATTTGATGACCTCTGGTGACCCCAATATTACTCTAAGATGAAAAATGACTGAAATACTTTCAAACGTACGCATTGAGACCTATCGACTACTTTTTACCGCGTCTTTCTAGCCCTCTTAGTTTTTGAGTTAGAGGTGGGTGGTAACATATGCCTCCCCACTATGGCGAAGTTGGCTGAGACCGCCACTGGGACGCGGGATAAGCTACCTACTAAAAAAGTGTGACTCTGAATGTATGTATACGTACCTATTACATACATCGAGAACGACCAAAACAAAATGTGTTGCGAGATCGGCGGTGAAACACGGCGAAGAAAAAAGAACGCACGTGAACGAAAATATGCAGTCAGATGTGAAGAAATTTTGACCATATCTAATGCAGCTAAATGTTTTACCAAAAAAAATGGTATTGAATTGTGCTTTTCAAAATGCTGGTCGTGTTGTGCAAGATATGTAGGTAAGGGAATTACGGCATATCTGGATGGAATTTGATTGCTCTTTCTAATGAGCGGCTTCCCAAAGCTGTAGAGTGTAGGATGCACGGTTGCAGAGATACAGGTGATCTTAGTTGGGGGGCTCACTTTTTTGGAACACCCTGTATATATGACGTGGTTTCATAAAGACTCGAATATTCACAATTCAGCATGCCGTTCCATACGATTCATGCAAGTGTCTTCTGATTGGTCGAGGGCGAGGCTGGCCTCTCTTGTGACGTCACAGGACATCATCCATTCAGATGACTATCCACTGGTCAACTCTATGAATACATCATATATTTTAGAAATATACATTTTTATGACCGATTCTCGTCACTGTAAATTGGACAAATGTTACCTTGTTTGAACCTCCTTGAGACATCACAGGTAAAAATGTCGAGGTCAACGATATCATATTTTGTTCATCTCGATGAGCGCTCTCAAATGCCGTTTGAATTTGTTTTTCCGATTCCACAATTTGTTCCGGAGATACGAGTGTCTTTACAGCCTTTCTGCACCATGGCGAAGCTGGCTGATACGTCCATTCAGGCACAGATCAATTAATCACTACGCTTCCATGACACGTCTAAATCGATTAAGCGAAATTTCACGTGCGTTTTTCTCGGAAACTATTTACCTTATGCAAAAAATGAGCGTATATATGGTGTTAGGTAGCACCTAATCCTATCTTTACATTTTTAAATTATGCCTAAATGCTATGATGGAGCAAATCCATTTTTCAAAATCGGCTTAGCTTGTGCCATGGAAACGTAGCCAATGATATTATAAAAATTGTTGTAACGGCCGCATACTTTGCAACTGTCAGACCCCGTGATGGATGGTTTACGGCACGGAATATATAGTCTACGATAGTCGTAGACTATATATTCCGTGGTTTACGGTGACGGTGCAGTCGGCGGTTGCTGTCGAGTGTCGAGCACAGCGCCGTAACTGCGCCTAGCGTCAAGTACGAGAACTAGGGGCTGGCAAAGTTCCCTAGGTGGCGCTGAGCGTAGCATTGGAAAGTTGTTTGGGGACGTTGGTTGGGTGGCTATCAAAGCGATCAAACAATGCCTACCTAGTTAACTCAAATAAACATAAAAAACAACTTCGTTTTCAATATCATCAGTCATCACCCAGTCATCTCTTCGTTTATGCTGAAGTGACGAGCAAGTAGGTACGCGTCGTTTGCACAACGACGATGTAAGTACCTATAGTTGATGTCATGACTGGCTTTTATAGAAACAACCTCTTTTCCGGACCGTAGAGCCCCCCCCCCCCCCCGTAAAAAAACGGAGGCTCGACGTCATACCCTTGCACGTCATAACTGGACGGGCAGGCTACTACATGATTGGTACTCCAGTTACTTATACCCACTAAGGGTTTATTTCAACCGACTTCGAACAGGCCACGGGGACGAAGGACACGCGTTACTTAGGGGACATTTCGACTCTCTTCCGTTGCGCGCAGACTTGTGCCAAGATCCCAAAAAGATCCGAGATCCAGGATCTGCAAGATCCAAGATTCGGGATCTTTAGGGATCTTGGATCCAGCACTTCAGGTTTTGCCCAAGGATCCTGAGGATCCAGGACTCTGGTCATCATTTTGTCGAGGGATGCTGAGGATCTCGGATCCTGGCTTTTGATTTTGTCGAGGGACCTTGTGGATCTTGGATCCTGGTTTTGGATTTGTCGAGGGATCCTGGGGATCATGGATCCTGGTTTTTAACAGGAATATTTTACACATCAGTATACCATGATTAAATGCCTACCAAACCTATTCATTGCTAGCAAATTCAAGTCTCCTGAGGATGAATATCTAGCCAGGAAAACCAATGTGCAAAACATTAGCATGTACAACTGTTAAACTCACTTTATACTGGAAGGAAGACATACTCTACTAACTAAGGTGCTCAAGGTTTCAAAGTATATATCAGGATAAACACATCTTAGACTTTGTGGGCCGTACTATTTATTAACTGGAGTATTTGCCAGCTGGCGTCGTATGGTGGCGCTAGCAGAGCTTGTATGTAATATATCAATGATAGATATAAAGTTTGGTCGGTATCAGTTTCGCATTGGTTTCGAAAATTTCTTAAATTTACATCACAAACATGTACATACAAAATCTAATATTTACATCACTATCATGTACAATTATGTACATACATGTCTCCATTTAGTGCTTCTCCAGGGCTAGAACTGAGTCAGTTGCAGTCTGTAGTTGCAAATAACCGATAAATCATCCTAAAGTTATGATTGTGCGTTGGATCTTGGGGATCTTGGATCCTACAATTTTGATATTGCGTGGGATCTTGGGGATCTTGGATCCTGGAAGTCTGATCTTGCGTGGGATCTTGTGGATCTTGGACCCTGGAATTTTGATTTTGTGTGGGATCCTGGGGATCCTGGATCTTGCAATTTGATTTTGCGTTGGATCTTGGGGATCTTGGATCCTGAAATTTTGAAATTGTGTGGGTTCTTGCGGATCTTGGATCTTGATTTTTGGTCGAGGCACAAGTCTGGTTGCGCGTATATCATGATGTAGCATATAAGCACGATGGGGAAGGATTGTAGGAAGGATTGTATGTATAGACCGGTTGGGACTCAACTATATCATGAAGGACGTGCAGGCTTGTAGTTTACTGTAGGACGTAGGTTGCACAATTACATAGAGTCAAATCGGCAGTATTACAGGCGCCATGCCATGCTGACGAGACACTCAAAACAACCCGTTCTGGAGGGGGCGTTTTATGCCCCCGGCCCTCAGGTTTGTCGCGAATATAAAAAACGGCGGCGCCGTTTTTCGTTTCTTTTTAAATTGTTTTTTTTTACATCTTATCAGGCATCTGCACATGATGTGAAAATTTCAGTTCCAAGTCAGGTCACCAGGTCACGTCAAGTGACCTTGACTAAGAACAAGTTCCGATGCTTGCCATAGCTGAACTAACAGAACGATCGTTTTGAAACTTTAAGAGTAACAACATGTATAAAACGTTATCTCGGAATTCTGATATCAGCGATATAAGGCCAGGTTTATTTTGTGACCTCTCCATTATAAGTCAATGGGATAAACTTGAAATGCCTCTTTTGGCCTAGAGGTCACTGATAATACCAGGTCAGGTCACAGGTCAGGTCACCAAGGGTCAGCACATGAACCCAATTTTACTAGGGCTTTGCGATGCTTGTTTTATGGCCAATTTCTCATTTCCAACTCAATGGTGTTGGGTATAAGACCATCAGGAACGGTTTAGGTCACTTCGTGGTTGAGGTCAGGTCAATGTCAGGTAAAAAAGTCAAATTTCAAAGTTGATATTTTTGCATAAAATGGGTATTGATTCGATGCAACTCGTCACGGCTAATCTAATGGTGGTCTTTGTTTTGCGCTACGTGATCTACAAAATCCAACAATTTGAAAACTTTGAAATAATAGTTTTGTAGCCCTGGTAATTCTACACCTTTTATGTATTAAACGTTTTTCTGTATCTTCAAAGCTGTAGGCCTGATAGCTCTTCCCGCAAACCCTTTTTCGGGTCGAAAACGGAAGAACATGACGTCACTCTGACGTCATTCACGGCCAACCTATCATAATCTTTGGAAAAATTTTGGTCACAATGTGTAAAATTGATGCCCGGAAGGGTACTGAATGTTTGGTGACGATTGGCGCAGCGGTTCTGGAGGTATATCCAAAAGTCTGAAGGGGAGCAAAAATAGCCCCCCCCCTCCACCAGGGCGCAGGTTAATATCGTCATTTTACATTGCCCATGCTATTTGTTAGAATTGTGCTCTCTTGATGAAAACCAACCCTGAATTGTCACCATAAACATCGATATATATATATATATATATATATATATATATATATATATATATATATATATATATATATATATATATGTTACGGGTCATATGCTAACTTGGGTAGTATGCAAACTACCCAACAGCCCGGGCAGTATGCATACCGCCCGGGTAGTATGCATACTACCCGACCCCTTGGGCAGTATGCATACCGCCCAAAAACTTGGGCAGTTTGCATACTGCCCGCTTCTTGTCTTGAAGTTGTGTATTCCATGTCCATTTTAAAAAGTATTAATGGCTCTATAAGTATTGGCCGGTCCCGTAGCTCAGTCGGTAGAGCGTTGGACTCCGCGTGGTGAGAACACGCGTTTCCGGTTATAACAGTCCGGGTTCGAAGCGCGACGGGCGATTGACGTTTAATGAGCCTCCTTACAGATATGATTGCGGTTTGTGGCAGGCCGTAGCCCGTAGCCAAGCGAAGTCAGTGAGAGGACCGGCCGTGCGCGGCTCTGTGCGCACTTTAAACTTTGGACTCCAAATTCTGCCATAGAACCGGCATTGCGCGATCGGAGGGTAGAGGACAGGGTTACCGCAACAAGCTTCGCTTAGCGGGGGCTCTGTCCCTGTGAATCCTTCTATTCAAAAGGTTCGGACTAAATTTAAAAAAAGTAGCGTAGTTCAATCGCGAAGTCTTTTTCGCCGTCAAACGTGATTTATCGATCGAAGAGTGAAATAATGTTTAGAATATAAAGACTTAAAATATTTCCCCAGAATTTCATTGAATTTCATTGCCAGCGGTCAACAAGTCATTTTCATCTGAAATGACGACATATCTATAGTGCCATCACTCGCTGGCTTTGGTTTGGCACTTGGACCTGTAGAGGGGGTTATCATAGTTTCAATAGCTAATGTTACCTGAAACCATTTACATGTAAGTGTAGCAAGGGAATGAAGAAAAGAAAGAAAATAAGGATGAACTGCATCTTGCGGTTCATCAAACAGCGGTCCCTACTGGTTCATTGCGGCTGATTGTAGAAGACAGATAACTATTTGCTGCTGTAATGAACTCGATAGTAGAGCTGGTGATACAGGGGAACCTGAGAGTCGTTGAAGAGATCCTGAGATAGCTATAGGGAGGGATCCAGATAGTGATGAGATCCTGATCTAGATGAGATAGATTTAGAAAGGGATCTTGATAGTGATGAGATCCACCTGATAGAGATGTGGGCATCCAGATAGAGATCTACCCTGCATACAAATACATCCAGGCGCGGATACAAGGGGGGGGCCATGGGGGCCATGGCCCCCCCCTTGGCCGATTTTTTTCAAAAATAAAATAAAAAGTTAAAAAGCTGAAAAGGGGGCCTCCTGAAAATAAAGTGGCTATTCATGTTGAGATGTTGCCTGAACAGCTAGATAAGCTCAATAGACGCAGTTTTTTTTTGGGGGGGGGGCCCAACAAGTGGGAAGATGGGGCCTCCAACATATGGGGGCCTCCTGGTTTCTAATGGCCCCTCCCTTGGAGATTTTCTGGATCCGCCCCTGAATACATCTGATGGAAGATGCTTTTTGATTTAGAGGCTTGATGATTCTGTTCATTGTATAGACCATGATGCACGAGATGCTTCTTCACTGCTCGGATTAGGGATAGAGGAATCCGATCAGCTGGGGTTGCGGCACAGTTAGGCAGGTGAAGGACAGGGCATTCGAAGTCCCGATGACCACTGCCAAACTTATGGGTGGTAATTACATTGATTAATTGAATGTGATCATTCGTCCAGTCACCCATTCCTATATCACTGGCCTCCCCATTACGAAAACTGCCCACTTAGTTCGTATTAGCGTTGCTAGTTTAGTTACCCTCGAGAATCATTAGCTGGACTGCCCAACCTGAGTTCTGCTTAACTCCTATCGGCCTTATCCTAAGATTTATCCTTCATCATTCCTACGCTCATCCACACAAAGCATTTGCCCTCCATTCACTCACCCCAATCGATTTAGCAGCCCCCGAAATTCCCTCCGATAGTGTTAGGTGTCTGGCTGACGACGATCTCCCCGGCGAGATAAATGTCTCTTTCCGAAATCCATTTGCATGCTCCGCTAACCGGCGACAAACTTATCGCAGGGCCGTCCAGAATAATTATGCACAAATATCCACCCTGCCATTTTATGGGATTCACTACACGTCCGATAGACTTATGGTACACACATACGCGATTTACATCCGACTTATCTCTCTATCCGGGAGAGATTACCTATGCCCTCTTCCGGTCCGCGTGTAACACCTCCGTTCACGACCCAGGGACCACCGTTCATATCCTGGAACTCTCCTCAGGAACTCTCCTTAAACCCTGGGATTTACTTTCAAGGCCTTACGTGTCCTGGAGTACATCGTTACCTCCCCTGAGGCTGTCCAGTACCGATTAAGGTACCCTTACAAAATAAGTATGAGGACTTATTCGGGACACTACAGCATGCCTTATCCGCCCTTTGGGTGACTCACCCCTGACCTTCGGCTTCTTGCCTTTGGCATAGCTCCAACTTACTCTCCGACTGCACTGTACCAGTCTTCTCCTTTCCTCTGCCATAGAAACCTCTCACTGCCTCGTTACCCAGTATTACCTAAGCGGGAAATTAACAGTGGCCGGTACCACTGGCGGAAAACGTGCATATGCCCTGCGTACGTGACGGTGTGTCCCTCTTATTATTCCGGTCTGGACGTGGGTTTAGAGAAGTGCATCTGTGTCTCATACAGTCATGCTGGTAAACGTTACGCCATAGGAGACGGGCAAACAAGCCGTCTGTGCCTCACAATGCCCTGTGCCAATATTGGTGGAGTAATCATTGGCGCTAACTCGCAAGAACGCGAAGAACAAAAACGCATTATTTATCCAAACCAAATCGTAATCTCAAGTCCTAATTGCTGCTGTACGCGTGAACCTAATCATCAGTTCTCGTATACAACCCTAGCAGACCTTGAACCGCTCTTGATTTAATCAGATGATCTAGAACCAATTAGTACGCACGGATCTGTCGTCTGGTTGTGACCGCCGTATCATAGTAAATTACTGAGTGCTCAAACGGAAATGAGTCCTTGAAACTCGCTCGATAGTTTCTGGTGGCAGTTTCTGATGGACTACTAGTTACCTATACAATTTATCTTTATAGAATGCCAGAATATTGTCATACGGATACGGATCGCTAGCTTTTCAGAGGAAATCTAATTTAAATCATGCTATCAACAGTAAACAATGCACATTAAAACGAACTGCAGTCTAGATATTACATAGCATGTCGTATTTATAATTATGCAGTAACTGTTTACGTTCTTATCCCGTGGCAACTTCCACAACTAACCATGTTCCTATACCTACGATGACCTTCACCTACCGCACGCGCCCAATTACGGTTAGCCCACTGCCCTACTGTGGCCGCTGCTCCACTCCCGACGCTGCCCTCGTGTGCCATCTAGCGGCGCACGGTCCCGCGTCGCGAACGATGATTACCGCGGCGCCGGCCGGCGCCGCGTCGACAGTCGACAGTTGTCAAGGCCGCGCCGCGATGGGCGCGTCATCACTCGCGGTGCAGTACTGGTGTGTGCGGTCTCTCCGGGCCGGGTAGATTCAACGAATGTGTCAGTGAGTGTGAATCTGGTAAAATATCGCTGCAATATCTCCCTGTTCGACATCTCATCAGCTCCATTCCACGTAAGTTTTTTTTAAAATTAAATTCCTGTCCCATTTAATCGTTCCCCAACAAAGATGGTCTTTTCTAGTATTTATTCTACAAAAGCACAACGATCGGTATCATATTAGTCGCATATTAGTTCTAACCACAAACCATTCTACATCTACCTATTACTCGACATTTCGCAATTTCAATGACGCAAAGTACAAGGACCATCTAAAGTCGCAAAGCGTCAGACCGTCGACCTCAAACCACTACTCTCAACTCTGCACCTAAGTAACAGAAGAAATTCCGCCGTAAGCTCAAGCATTCGTATCTGTCGAAAATCATAACTCATAGCCATATTCATAGATCGATTGCATGAATCAGTCGCCACCTTAAAATAGTACATTCCTTTTCAACCGTATTTACCTGTTCTACAATTGATTTCGACTTCGCAATTAATTCCTACAGTCATATTACCAATGATTTCGCAATGCAACTTTTAGTGAGTACAGCACGAATCTAAACCCTTAATTTCACAAACGTTCCAACCTCAAATTGCGCCTGGCCACCGCCGATAATAAATCAAACGAACCAGTTTGACCAAAGACAAAGACGTTTCAACGCTGTTACGCATCCGGTCATCGATTTCAGCGTTCGTGACACTGAGCTGCTTATTCAAATTTTAGCATCCCGTTCTCGACCTAATCGCGATGTATCCCGCACTCCAACTGACAATAACGTATTTACTGGCGGCTCTGACATGACTTCGAAATTCAGATCCTAATGTGCTACTAGGGTGTCTGGACCAATAAGTTCAAAGTAATTTAAATTTTCCAATTCCAATTGAGAGTGCATTTTATGGCAACCAAAAATGTTTGGCGGTCGTCACGGGCACGGCAAGCTGGGCAGAGGGGGGGGGGGGCAAGGATCAGGGATAGAGCAGACTTTTCAACAGCACTCACATTCTGGAGTTCCTCTGCGCTCGAACTGAAGAGACTTCTCGCGGGTGACCCCGGACTGACGGCGGCTCCCAGATGGCGTCTCCGGCTCCGGCTGCAGACTGTGACTCTCGGCTGCTCGACTGTATCTACCTCTCTGGTTGGGTGGTGCACCCTTTTATAGCTTGGGGGGAGGGGGTGACTACCACGCCCTTGCGCCGTCCTCTTCCTCTGCCTTCCTCTTGTGGGTGGGCCCGTAAGATGGCGCCCTCTGTCCTGTTTAGTCACCTTGCTCCTCTGTGTCTGCAATTTTTGGCCGTCGAATCGTCTTCGTGTTGAGTGCTTTATCATCTTAGTAGTCGCTGGCATAAACCAATCCCCGAAAGGTTGGTGATTTTCGAGTTTTAATTTTGATTCTTCAATTTCACTTTATTCAAACTTTTGTTTCCTTCCGTTTCGTCTGCCGGCAACGCCCCTTGTGACGTCACTCTTGCTCCACCCACTGACGTCATCTTGGTTGGGAGGGTCTGTAGAACAGCGCCTTCTGTCCGCGGTGGGGACGTCCTGAACTACGTTTGTTTCGGACAACAGCGCTTTCTGTCCGCAGTGGAGACGTCCTGAACTACGTCTGTTTCGGAGGCTGTTTGCTAAGTTTAGCAGATTCCGTTGCAGTGAGACGCACTGTTGTGCTACCATGGCTACGTGAGACCCAATGTGCTACGTGCCTTAAGCCTGCGCGTGGTCTCACAGTGTGCCGACGTTTGCTTGTAGCTTCAGCTGCTTTGTAATGACTACCAATGACTCATCCTGATGTGACTGTCTTCAGAGGTGCTTGTCTTAATTGGAGTTTAATGGCGGCCCATTCTGTGCGGACAGTGAGAAATGATTGGGGAGGGTGGACCTGGGGACGGGTGGGAGGAGGAAGGGAATAATGACAAGGGAGGGAAGCGTGCGGCAGCGCTCTGCTCAGCTGCGCGTCACCGGGCCGACCGTGCCGAAAAGATACTACGTTAGATGGTCAAGATGTAGCGTGCTACATCTTCAGTCCAAACAACCCTAGTTGCGTCCTCGCAACTCCTACAAAAAAGTCACCTCCCTTACTCATCTAAATCTACACAATCATGTTAAGTTCCGCAACGCCTACAAAATGACATCGTATACCTAGTACAGTACACACACGCACCTGTTGTTCCTCGTCCCCACCTCAGTTTGTCGTTCACCAGATCCAGGTCACGGGCACCAACCACTTTGGTTAGCCCGATGTCGTCGGTCGCCGTCCGGTAAGCGGCTTCTCAGGAGGGTGAAGACCTCTATAGCAGCCCAGGTGGGCGGCCTCCACAGCAGTTCGGGTGACAGCCTTCACGGCAGCCCGGGTGGCAGCCTGCCATGGCAGCCTGGGTGGGGCTGCCTCCACGGCAGCCAGGGTGGGAAGATTCCACAGCAGCCCGGACGGCGGGCTCCATGGCAGCCCGGGTGGGCAGCTTGCACGGCGGCCCGTATGGGCAGCCTACGTGGCAGCCCAGGTGGGTGACCTCCGTGGCAGTCCGGATAGGCGACCTCCATGGCCGGCCCTGCCGCGACTTCCGTGGCCGCCCGGGTGGCAGGCTCCATGGCAGCTCAGGTGGGCGACCTCCATGGCAGCCCAGGTAGGTGAACTTCGTGGCAGACCCGGTGACAGCCTCTGTGGTAGCTCAGGTAGACGACTCCCGCGGCAGCTCAGGTGAGTGACCCCCGAGGCAGCCCGCGAGGCAATGCATCCTTCATGGCAGCACAGGTGACCTCCGTGGCAGCTCAGGTATGCGACTTCCGCGGCAGCTCAGGTGGGTGACCCCCGAGGCAGCACGGGAGGACAATGTATCCTCTGTGGCAGTCCGATTGGGTGACCTCCGCGGCAGCCCGGGTAGAGACCTTCGTGGTAGCACGGGTGGTTAGTGCATCTTCCGTGGCAGCTCAGGTAGCGACCTTTCGGCGGACCAGGTGACAGCTTTTGCAGCAGCCCAGGTGGGTGATCTATGCAGCAGCCCATCTGAATGGATCGTTTGGCAGTTGGTCTTGCAGCACCCTGGCACCCTCTCCTCGTTCACCAACTTGATCATCGCCTTGGCTGTGTTGTGAAGACGGCCGTGCTTGATTTTGATTCAGTACAACACGAGCATTCCGCCTGTTCTTCTTCCTCTGCTGCTTTTGATATTGCTGTCCTCTTATCATCAATACTCTAGAAAGTTCGAGCTCCCTTTGCAATACAGCAGCTGACCTTGACTTGTACTTGTTATACAGCAGAACGTAGAAGAATTGATAAGCTGCTGCGAACAATTGTCAAGTTTCATTTTCGGCCTGACTTCTGTATTGGTCTGATTCTTTGTTTCATGAGACAGCTTCATTTCCTTATCTTATCTTCAACAACTTCTTCTATGTCCTTTTCAGTATTCGTAAGACCGCTTCCTCTCATCAGCCACCATCATAAGCTTCATCATCTTCACACAGCTTTCTTTAGCTCATCCTCTTCCTTCACGTCGACCCCTGCAGCACGTTCATTTCCACTACTGTCAGTATTTCGAACACCTGCTCAATTCTTCAATTTCCCTGTCATCAGCCACCATCATAAGCTTCATCATCTTCACACAGCTTTCTTTAGCTCATCCTCTTTCTTCACGTCGACCCCTGCAGCACGCTCATTTCCACTGCTGCCAGTATTTTCGAACACCTGCTCTATTCTTCAACTTCTTCCTCTTCTCCATACGGTTGACTTTCAATTCATCAACTTCGGGTTCGGCGGCTTGTGCCAGTCTACCAGCTTCACAATTTGAGAATTATCAAAGCCCCACGTTATGGGCGCCATTTGTAGCAAGGGAATGAAGAAAAGAAAGAAAATAAGGATGAACTGCATCTTGCGGTTCATCAAACAGCGGTCCCTACTGGTTCATTGCGGCTGATTGTAGAAGACAGATAACTATTTGCTGCTGTAATGAACTCGATAGTAGAGCTGGTGATACAGGGGAACCTGAGAGTCGTTGAAGAGATCCTGAGATAGCTATAGGGAGGGATCCAGATAGTGATGAGATCCTGATCTAGATGAGATAGATTTAGAAAGGGATCTTGATAGTGATGAGATCCACCTGATAGAGATGTGGGCATCCAGTTAGAGATCTACCCTGCATACAAATACATCTGATGGAAGATGCTTTTTGATTTAGAGGCTTGATGATTCTGTTCATTGTATAGACCATGATGCACGAGATGCTTCTTCACTGCTCGGATTAGGGATAGAGGAATCCGATCAGCTGGGGTTGCGGCACAGTTAGGCAGGTGAAGGACAGGGCATTCGAAGTCCCGATGACCACTGCCAAACTTATGGGTGGTAATTACATTGATTAATTGAATGTGATCATTCGTCCAGTCACCCATTCCTATATCACTGGCCTCCCCATTACGAAAACTGCCCACTTAGTTCGTATTAGCGTTGCTAGTTTAGTTACCCTCGAGAATCATTAGCTGGACTGCCCAACCTGAGTTCTGCTTAACTCCTATCGGCCTTATCCTAAGATTTATCCTTCATCATTCCTACGCTCATCCACACAAAGCATTTGCCCTCCATTCACTCACCCCAATCGATTTAGCAGCCCCCGAAATTCCCTCCGATAGTGTTAGGTGTCTGGCTGACGACGATCTCCCCGGCGAGATAAATGTCTCTTTCCGAAATCCATTTGCATGCTCCGCTAACCGGCGACAAACTTATCGCAGGGCCGTCCAGAATAATTATGCACAAATATCCACCCTGCCATTTTATGGGATTCACTACACGTCCGATAGACTTATGGTACACACATACGCGATTTACATCCGACTTATCTCTCTATCCGGGAGAGATTACCTATGCCCTCTTCCGGTCCGCGTGTAACACCTCCGTTCACGACCCAGGGACCACCGTTCATATCCTGGAACTCTCCTCAGGAACTCTCCTTAAACCCTGGGATTTACTTTCAAGGCCTTACGTGTCCTGGAGTACATCGTTACCTCCCCTGAGGCTGTCCAGTACCGATTAAGGTACCCTTACAAAATAAGTATGAGGACTTATTCGGGACACTACAGCATGCCTTATCCGCCCTTTGGGTGACTCACCCCTGACCTTCGGCTTCTTGCCTTTGGCATAGCTCCAACTTACTCTCCGACTGCACTGTACCAGTCTTCTCCTTTCCTCTGCCATAGAAACCTCTCACTGCCTCGTTACCCAGTATTACCTAAGCGGGAAATTAACAGTGGCCGGTACCACTGGCGGAAAACGTGCATATGCCCTGCGTACGTGACGGTGTGTCCCTCTTATTATTCCGGTCTGGACGTGGGTTTAGAGAAGTGCATCTGTGTCTCATACAGTCATGCTGGTAAACGTTACGCCATAGGAGACGGGCAAACAAGCCGTCTGTGCCTCACAATGCCCTGTGCCAATATTGGTGGAGTAATCATTGGCGCTAACTCGCAAGAACGCGAAGAACAAAAACGCATTATTTATCCAAACCAAATCGTAATCTCAAGTCCTAATTGCTGCTGTACGCGTGAACCTAATCATCAGTTCTCGTATACAACCCTAGCAGACCTTGAACCGCTCTTGATTTAATCAGATGATCTAGAACCAATTAGTACGCACGGATCTGTCGTCTGGTTGTGACCGCCGTATCATAGTAAATTACTGAGTGCTCAAACGGAAATGAGTCCTTGAAACTCGCTCGATAGTTTCTGGTGGCAGTTTCTGATGGACTACTAGTTACCTATACAATTTATCTTTATAGAATGCCAGAATATTGTCATACGGATACGGATCGCTAGCTTTTCAGAGGAAATCTAATTTAAATCATCCTATCAACAGTAAACAATGCACATTAAACGAACTGCAGTCTAGATATTACATAGCATGTCGTATTTATAATTATGCAGTAACTGTTTACGTTCTTATCCCGTGGCAACTTCCACAACTAACCATGTTCCTATACCTACGATGACCTTCACCTACCGCACGCGCCCAATTACGGTTAGCCCACTGCCCTACTGTGGCCGCTGCTCCACTCCCGACGCTGCCCTCGTGTGCCATCTAGCGGCGCACGGTCCCGCGTCGCGAACGATGATTACCGCGGCGCCGGCCGGCGCCGCGTCGACAGTCGACAGTTGTCAAGGCCGCGCCGTTATGGGCGCGTCATCACTTGCGGTGCAGTACTGGTGTGTGCGGTCTCTCCGGGCCGGGTAGATTCAACGAATGTGTCAGTGAGTGTGAATCTGGTAAAATATCGCTGCAATATCTCCCTGTTCGACATCTCATCAGCTCCATTCCACGTAAGTTTTTTTTTTAAATTAAATTCCTGTCCCATTTAATCGTTCCCCAACAAAGATGGTCTTTTCTAGTATTTATTCTACAAAAGCACAACGATCGGTATCATATAAGTCGCATATTAGTTCTAACCACAAACCATTCTACATCTACCTATTACTCGACATTTCGCAATTTCAATGACGCAGTACAAGGACCATCTAAAGTCGCAAAGCGTCAGACCGTCGACCTCAAACCACTACTCTCAACTCTGCACCTAAGTAACAGAAGAAATTCCGCCGTAAGCTCAAGCATTCGTATCTGTCGAAAATCATAACTCATAGCCATATTCATAGATCGATTGCATGAATCAGTCGCCACCTTAAAATAGTACATTCCTTTTCAACCGTATTTACCTGTTCTACAATTGATTTCGACTTCGCAATTAATTCCTACAGTCATATTACCAATGATTTCGCAATGCAACTTTTAGTGAGTACAGCACGAATCTAAACCCTTAATTTCACAAACGTTCCAACCTCAAATTGCGCCTGGCCACCGCCGATAATAAATCAAACGAACCAGTTTGACCAAAGACAAAGACGTTTCAACGCTGTTACGCATCCGGTCATCGATTTCAGCGTTCGTGACACTGAGCTGCTTATTCAAATTTTAGCATCCCGTTCTCGACCTAATCGCGATGTATCCCGCACTCCAACTGACAATAACGTATTTACTGGCGGCTCTGACATGACTTCGAAATTCAGATCCTAATGTGCTACTAGGGTGTCTGGACCAATAAGTTCAAAGTAATTTAAATTTTCCAATTCCAATTGAGAGTGCATTTTATGGCAACCAAAAATGTTTGGCGGTCGTCACGGGCACGGCAAGCTGGGCAGAGGGGGGGGGGCAAGGATCAGGGATAGAGCAGACTTTTCAACAGCACTCACATTCTGGAGTTCCTCTGCGCTCGAACTGAAGAGACTTCTCGCGGGTGACCCCGGACTGACGGCGGCTCCCAGATGGCGTCTCCGGCTCCGGCTGCAGACTGTGACTCTCGGCTGCTCGACTGTATCTACCTCTCTGGTTGGGTGGTGCACCCTTTTATAGCTTGGGGGGAGGGGGTGACTACCACGCCCTTGCGCCGTCCTCTTCCTCTGCCTTCCTCTTGTGGGTGGGCCCGTAAGATGGCGCCCTCTGTCCTGTTTAGTCACCTTGCTCCTCTGTGTCTGCAATTTTTGGCCGTCGAATCGTCTTCGTGTTGAGTGCTTTATCATCTTAGTAGTCGCTGGCATAAACCAATCCCCGAAAGGTTGGTGATTTTCGAGTTTTAATTTTGATTCTTCAATTTCACTTTATTCAAACTTTTGTTTCCTTCCGTTTCGTCTGCCGGCAACGCCCCTTGTGACGTCACTCTTGCTCCACCCACTGACGTCATCTTGGTTGGGAGGGTCTGTAGAACAGCGCCTTCTGTCCGCGGTGGGGACGTCCTGAACTACGTTTGTTTCGGACAACAGCGCTTTCTGTCCGCAGTGGAGACGTCCTGAACTACGTCTGTTTCGGAGGCTGTTTGCTAAGTTTAGCAGATTCCGTTGCAGTGAGACGCACTGTTGTGCTACCATGGCTACGTGAGACCCAATGTGCTACGTGCCTTAAGCCTGCGCGTGGTCTCACAGTGTGCCGACGTTTGCTTGTAGCTTCAGCTGCTTTGTAATGACTACCAATGACTCATCCTGATGTGACTGTCTTCAGAGGTGCTTGTCTTAATTGGAGTTTAATGGCGGCCCATTCTGTGCGGACAGTGAGAAATGATTGGGGAGGGTGGACCTGGGGACGGGTGGGAGGAGGAAGGGAATAATGACAAGGGAGGGAAGCGTGCGGCAGCGCTCTGCTCAGCTGCGCGTCACCGGGCCGACCGTGCCGAAAAGATACTACGTTAGATGGTCAAGATGTAGCGTGCTACATAAGACGTTACAAGTTGTTATGGTCGGGTTACCAGGTCAGGTCAAGTGACCTTACCCCAGAAAAAGTTGGAATGCTCGCCATAGCTACACCGACCTAACGATCGCTTTGAAACTTTAAGCGACTAATAAGAGTAACATTAGGGTCAAAAGGCATGTATTTGAATTTTGATATCATACCGATGACTTTTAGGTCAAGTCAATATTGCACAGTCTCCCTAAAAAGTTGACAGGAGAAAGTTGAAGGACGCCATTTTTGCTGAACGTTATTCTAAACACTCTCAAACATCGGGTTACATACAGGTAAACATGACGCACTGAATCGAAAAAATTGCACTTGTGACCCCTTTTTATGACCATGAGGTCATATCAGGTCATAAAAGGCCTCCAGCAGTTCTTTGACCATTATTTTTTTTATGGAGACGTGTTGGAGCGATGGTCATGTAAACAACCTTACATAGATGTGCTCAGTTCGACGATAAGGAGCGGCTGATAAACAACATGACCTTTTCATGTCAGGTCATGACCTTGACCTCTGGTCAAATTTGGAACTTAGATCAACTTTGAGTACTTATTCCAGAAAGCGCTAACAGAGCTATCGAATGCGTTTTTCTGCGGCGCTGTAGCTCTCCTATCTTCCGAGTTATGGGCGAATTTATAAAAAAAAATGAAAAAGACGAAATTTGATCTTTGATAACCTCTGTTGCCCTATTCTTTGACCTGACCTTAAAAATGACTAGGACACTTTCGTCATGATCTTTGACGCTATTTCGAATGCCGGTTACCGCATCTTACATGCCGCTTACTTCTGTTCCGCTAAGTGGCACGGGAGTCGAGCAGGGGTGTTCAACCCGCTCCCCAGCCCGGCACGACTGGCGCCGAGCACCGCCCCGGCGCGGGTTAAAGCGTCTGTCATTGACACGTATATGTGAGCTATTGCATGAACTAGTCTCACGGGCCACGGTCAGCATATTGCCCGAGTAAACATCTTGCCCGTGAGAGAAAAGGTGGGTAGTATGCATACTACCCGGGCAGTATGCAAACTGCCCGGGCGGTATGCATACTGCCTAAGGGGTCGGGTAGTATGCATACTACCCGGGCGGTATGCATACTGCCCGGGCTGTTGGGTAGTTTGCATACTGCCCGGGTAGTTTGCATACTGCCCAAGTTAGCATATGACCCGTAACATATATATACATAGACCTCTGTACACCTGGACTGAGCGCAGAAATTTCGGCCATGACCATAGTGGCCCTAACTTTCAGATTTTATATCTCGAGATCAGTAACACCCACATAGGTCCGGTCTTCACTGTTTGATGACCCCGTGCATTAAAAATTGAATGCAATGTCTCCGGGAGATATCGGCTGGCACGGAGGAGGGTCTGCGCGTGGCGCGTGAGGGGTGTTTACAAAGTTGGTCTAATGATATCTCCAGAACCGCGTCACTGATTGAGCTCAAATTTGGTATGTGACCAGATACAATACATCCGACACTATCACATTTGTCAAATAGGGATTGCTGGTGCACGTGCGCACGTGCGCACCCCTTCTTTATATCTCAGTAACCACTGGCCCGATTGAGCTCAAATTTGGTATGTGGCCAGATGACATACATTAGCCACTATTGCATTTCTGAAACAGGGGGTGCTGGTGCACGTGCGCACGTGCACACCCCTTCTTTATATCTCAGTAACCACTGGCCCAATTGAGCTCAAATTTAGTATGTGGACAGATGACATCAATTAGCCACTAGCGCATTTCTGAAACAGGGGGTGCTGGCTGGTGCACGTGCGCACGTGCGCACCCCTTCCTTATATCTCAGTAACCACTGGCCCGATTGAGCTCAAATTTGGTGATGTGGCTAGATGACATATCATTAGCCACTTTTGCATTTCTGAAACAGAGGGTGCTGCTGTGGGTGCTGCCGCACGTGTGCACGTGCATACACTTTCTTATATGTCCGGAACTGCTGACCCGATTCTTGGGCCCGATTGAGCTCAAATGTGGGGCCAAACATCAAGCAACTGCCGCTAACGCGTTTCTGAAACTGTATGGGCGCATTCTGGAACCGGCGCTGACAGTGCACTTCCCTTTTTATGGAAACTAATCGGCGCGTACCATTGCTCTCAAGTTCGGAGTGCAGTATCATATCATGCATCTCCGTCAGAGGCAACCCTCGAACAGGGGATTCTGTTCTAAGTTTACGTCAAGAGAACAGTAGCGGCGGAACACCTTCAATTAAGGAGGGGGGAGGCACTGCCGACTTTTGGTCCCATTCTTTCCATGCAACGCCCATAGGACTATGGTCAAAATGCCAAAATCAAAGGGGGCCACGGTGCCCCGGTGCCCTCCCCGTTCAGCCGCCTATGCAAGAGAATATCTCTTTCGAATGGTTTTATTTGACTTTTTTCCACTTTGAACAATAGATCTGTAAACGATGTATAAATAATGCATTGCAAAACTATTTTATTTTACTGAACTTTTTTATTCTTCATACCTACACGAATGAATAACCAACTCCACAGAAGTCATAACATATCACACGGATGCGAAACGAAACAACACTTAGGCACTTGAGCAGTGCTACGGGTTGTCCTCCACCTGGCACATAAGGAGATAGCACACGGGTAGCTCCGTCTGAACAGTCGATATTCTCACAGCCCAGGCAGTCCTCCGTCGCGTGACGGTCGATACGGTTTACCTACTGAGGCACGAGGAGCACTATATAGGCTTAAGTAGTGCTGCGTAATGTCCTCCACGTAGCACAAAATGAGGTAGCACACGGGTAGCTTCGGCTGGACAGAACTTGTCACAGCTCAGGCTCAGGCAGTTTTCCGTCGGGCGGCGGTTGTTGTTGTTGGTCCCTCCGGCCGCTGGCGTCCCGCGGCGTAGCCTAGAGGCTCTGGAGGGCCCTTAAGGCGGCCACCAGGGCCGCCACCACGTCGCTGCGCCAGGCTTCCTCGGGTGTCGGCCGTCTCGTGTCGGGAGTATATTCCCAGAGGCCGGGATTCTGAGGCGGACGCCCTTCAGGCCCGGGCACGTGATCAGGACGTGCCGGTGGGGGGGGGGGGGTCCGCCTCCTCTCTGCATTGCGGGCCTTGCGCGGCCTCGTACTGGAGGTCCCGGCACTGGGTGCAGGCGGCTGTCGGGCTCCGGCCAATTGAATGCAGGTACTCCATCGGCCGGGTGCGGCGGGATCTGGTGCACTTCAACAGCTGGGACACGCGCACCCATCAGCTCGCGGTATATACCAGCCGGTAGCCGCTCTGCGCGTCGGGTACGGGTATGCGGGTCTGCCAGTGACTGCGTGGTCGCTCTGAAACTAGAACTGAGCACTCCGGCGGGTCTCTTCAGCTCGACGCGATCGTCGTCAGCGTAGATGGTCAGCGCGCCGGCTCCGCCACGGAGGACCCCACCCCTCGCCGGCCCATCAGTCCATACCCAGGTCCCGCACTAGTTCAGTGATGTCAGGTGATGGAGCGCGGTGTCCCTCTTCGAGGAGGCGGCAGCTCCCTCCGCTCCTATCTCCAGCTTGAAGGTAATTGCACAAGTCGGCAGCCAGGGTGGGGTGGAGGGGGGGGGGGCGCTGGGGCGGACTTGAGGATTCAGAAAAGAAGGATTCAGTGGGTCCGCGGCGGCCAGCTGCTGCAGAGGGTCCTCGGTGGGCAGGGATGCTTCCCTGGTCGGGATCCGCGCTGCCAGCGCCGTGCGGCACGCCGCGACCGGTACCACGACAGCCTCAGCTAGCCATGACCCCATGGTGGGGGCCGATCCGATGCAGCCGGTAATGATCCAAGCCGCGGCGTGCATCTCACGCTCCAGCACCTCCACGTTTTGTCCGTCGCTGGCAGCCAGGCGGCCGCTGCTGCCCTCTCCAGAGAGGGACCTGGTGGCCGGGCTTCGGTCGGTGCGGTTCACCTGCTCACTGGGCCGACTTGCTCCAGCGGCTGGCCGTTGTTTGTTGATGGGTATTCACCACGACTTCTTTTTCTGTTCGCTATTTTGCTATTCTTCCGTACAGTTACTGGTAGGCTGCAGTGGGTATGTAGCACGCTACATCTTGAGTAGCACGCTACATCTTGAACATTTAACGTAGTATCTTTTCGGCACGGCTCGGTCCGGCAGTCCCCCCCCCCTCGCAGTCCGGTCACAGGCCTAGCCCTCCATTCACACACGCATCGCTGCCACCGGGTGACGCACAGCTGAGCGGAGCGCTGCTGCTGCGCTCCCCTCCCCTCTCATTATTCACACACCCCCCAGTCACCAAGCCCGCCATCCCCACACATCACTTTTCTCCAACTCCCGCAACGAGCACTGTCCGTGGGAATAGCCCGCAGTAGACACAACTGCGAGAAGACGATGCCGCCTACATCAGTACGAACCGTCGAGGCACAGCTGAGTCAACAAGCTACGTCAGGACCGCGGCCGGCGGCGGCGGCGAGCGAGCACGTTAAGGTACTCTGTCACTTGTCACGTACTCTGTCAGGTACCACAACAGCTGCGCCGCGCTGAGTCACATGGTGGGAATGGCACAACCAGGAAGATCCTATGGCAAGCAAAAACGCAGGTTCCAGAGGTCTTCGCAATGGGCAACCGTTAAACTCTCATTACGACGCCCGCCTATGGAGACAGCTACCGCAGGATGAGCGATTAGAACCTCCTCAAATAACGCTGCATCAGCAAGATATGTCAACAGATCATGGAGCAGTGTCAAGGATGGAGGCCGGCTGGAGCACATAGCCTCCTTTGTCGGTGTACAGCAACCCAGGGTGAGCGACCCGGCAGAACGACTTCAAGGTGACCTCCACAACAGCCGCAAGCAATGACCTGTAGTTCCAGAGATCTCCGCAGAGGAAGAAGGCGCTGCGTTACGGCCACGCCCCGGTACGGTGGGCGGAGCAAGAGTGACGTCACAGGGGCGTTGGCGGCAGACGAAACGGAAGGAAACAAAAGTTTGAATAAAATGAAATTGAAGAATCAAAATTAAAACTCGAAGATAACAAACATCTCAGGGATTGTTTTATGCCAGCGATTACTTAAATGATAAAGCACTCAACACGAAGACGATTCGACGGCTAAAAATTGCAGGCACAGAGGAACAAGGTGACTAAACAGGACAGAGGGCGCCATCTTACGGACCCACCCACCAGAAGAAGGCAGAGGAAGATGACGGCGCAAGGGCGTGGCAGTCACCCCTCCCCCCAACTATAAAAGTGTGCACCATCCAACCAGGGGGTCAGTCACAGTCGAGCAGCCGAGAGTCGCAGTCGAGCAGCCGAGAGTCACAGTCCACAGCTGGAGCCGGAGACGCCATCTGGGAGCCGCCGTCAGTCCGGGGTCACCCGCGAGAAGCCTCTTCAGTTCGACCGACCAGAGCCGGAGGACAACCGCCGACGCTTGTGACCACACTGAGAAGCGGAAGCGCAGAGAAACTCCAGAATGTGAGTGTTGTTGAAAAGTCTGCTCAATCCGAATCCTTGACCCCCCCCCCCCTCTGCCCCTTCCGTGCCGTGACGACTGCCAAACATTTTCGGTTGCCATAAAATGCACTCTCAATTGGAATTGGAAAACTTAAATTACTTTGAACTTATTGGTCCAGACACCCTAGTAGCATATTAGGATCTGAATTGTGAGGTCATGTCAGAGTCGCCAACAAACCGTTATTGTCTGTTGGGGTTCACGATTAGGCCGAGAGCGAGAGGCTAAAATTTGAATAAGCAGCTCATTGTCACGAACGTTGAGATTGATGACAGGATACGTGACAGCATTTAATATGTCTTTGTCTTTGGTCAAACTGGTTCGTTCGATTTATTGTCGGCGGTGGTCAGGTACGATTTGAGATTGGAACGTTTGTGAAATTAAGGGTTTAGATTCGTGCTGTACTCACTAAAAGTTGCATTGCGAAATCATTGGTAATATTGCTGTAGGAATTAATTGCGAAGTCGAAATCAATTATAGAACAGGTAAATACGGTTGAAAAGGAATGTAATGTTTTAAGGTGACGACTGATTCATGCAATCGATCTATGAATATGGCTATGAGTTATGATTTTCGACAGATACGAATGCTTGAGCTTACGGCGGAATTTCTTCTGTTACATAGGTGCAGAGTTGAGAGTAGTGGTATGAGGTCGACGGTTTTGACACTTTGCGACTTTAGATGGTCCTTGTACTTTGCGTCATTGAAATTGCGAAATGTCGAGTAATAGGTAGCTGTAGAATTGTTTGTGGTTAGAACTAATATGCGACTAATATAGGTACCGATCGTTGTGCTTCTGTAGAATAAATATTAGCAAAGACCATCTTTGTTAGGAAACGATTAAATGGGACAGGAATTTAATTTTTAAAAAAAACTTACGTGGAATGGAGCTGATGAGATGTCGAACAGGGAGATATTGCAGCGATATTTTACCAGATTTACACTCATTGACACATCCGGTGAATCTACCCGGCCAGAAGAGACAACACGCACGAGCACTGTACCGCGAGTGTTGACGCGCCCATAACGGCGTGACGGTGACTGACGGTGTCGACGCGGCGCCGGCCGGCGGCCGTGGTATTCGTCGTCCCCGACGCGGGCGTTGAGCCGCCAGAGGGCGCGAGGAGCAGCCACAACAGGGGCAGTGGGTTAGCCGTAATTGGGGCGCGTGCGGTAGGTGAAGGTCATCGTATAGAAACATGGTTAGTTGTAGAAAGTTGCAACGGGATAAGAACGTAAACAGTTAATGCATAATTTTAAATATGACATGCTTTATGATATCTAGGACTGCAGTTCATTTGATGTGCATTGGTTACTGCTAATAGGATGATTTAAATTAGATTTTCTATGAAAGGCTAGGGACCCCTATGACAATATTCTGGCACTCTATAAAGATAATTTGTATAGGTAACTAGTAGCCCATCAGAAGCTATCGAACGAGTTTCAAGGAGTCATTTCCGTTTGAGCATTCAGTAATTCACTATGATACGGTGGATCACAACCAGACGGCAGATCGGTGTGTACTAATTGGTTCTAGATCATCTGATTAAATCAAGAGCGGTTCAAGGTCTACTAGGATTGTATACGAGAACTGATGATTGGATTCACGTGTGCAGCAGAATTTATGTCTTGAGATTACGATTTGGTTTGGATAAATAATGCGTTTCTGTTATTCGTGTTCTTGCGAGTTAGCGCCAATAATTATTCCACCAATATTGGCACAGGGCATTGTGAAGCACAGACGGCTTGTTCGCCCGTCTCCTATGGCGTAACGTTTACCAGCATGACTGTATGAGACACAGATGCACTTCTCTAAACCCACGTCCAGACCGGAATGTTAAGAGGGACACACCGTCACGTACGCAGGGCATATGCACGTTTTCCGCGAGTGGTACCGGCCACTGTTAATTTTCCCGCTTAGGTAACACTGGGTGAGAAGGCAGTGAGAGGTTTCTACGGCAGGGGGGAACGGGGAAGATTGGCACAGTACAGTGGAGAGTAAGTTATGCCAAAGGCAAGAGGCCGATGGTCAGGGGTGAGTCACCCAAAGGGCGGATAAGGCGAGCCGTAGTGTCCCGGGTAAGTCCTCATACTTATTTCGTAAAGGTACTCTAATCGGTACTGGACAGCCTCAGGGGAGGGAAGAATGTACTCCAGGACACGTAAGGCCTTGAAGAGTAAATCCCATGGTTTAAGGATAGTTCCAGGATATGAACTGTGGTCCCTGGGTCGTGAACGGGAATGTTACACGCGGACCGGAAGAGGGCATAGGTAATCTCTCCCGGTAGAGAGATAAGTCGGATATAAATCGTGTATGTGTGTACCATAAGTCTATCGGACGTGTAGTGAATCCCATAAATTAGTAGGGTGGATATTTGTGCAATTATTCTGGACGGCCCTGCGATAAGTATCTTTGTCGCCGGTTAGCGGGGCATGCATATGGATTTCGGAAAGAGACATTTATCTCGCCGGGGAGATCGCTTTTAGTCAGGCACCTAACATCATCGGAGGGAATTTGAGGGGCGCTACATAAATTTGGGTGAATATATGACGAACGAATGTTGAGAGAGGATGAGAGTGAAAATGGTAAAGGATGAATCTTAGGATAAGGCCGATGGGAGTTTAGCGAAGCTCAGTTAGGACAGTCAAACTAATTTAATCTCGAGGGCAACTTAAAATAGCAACGCTAATACGAATTACGTGGGCAATTTTCGTAATGAGAAGGCCAGTGATATAGGAATGGGTGACTGGACGAATGATCACATTCAATTAATCAATGTAATTACCACCCATAAGTTTGGCAGTGGTCATCGGGACCTCGAATGCCCTGTCCTTCACCTGCCCAACTGTGCCGCAAACTCAGCTGATCGGATCCCTCTATCCCTAATCCGAGCAGTGAAGAAGCATCTCGTGCATCATGGTCTATACAATGAACAGAATCATCAAGCCTCTAAATTAAAAAGCATCTTCCATCAGATGTATTTGTATGCAGGGTGGATCTGTATCTAAATCTCCATCTCAGGATCTAATCTCCATCTCAGGATATCTAGATCTCTCTCGGGATCTTTTCCAAGACTCTCAAGCTCCCCTGTTCTACCAGCTTTACTATCGAGGATCTCCCAGCAGCAATTTGCTCTCTCTCTCTCTTCTGCTACAACCAGCCGAACGACAGTGGACCGCGGTGTTTGAGGAACCGAAAAGATGCAGCTCTTTATTCTTATTCTTACCTTTTCTAATTTCCCTTGCTACAAATAACCGCAAGATGCAGTACTTATCCCCGTGTTTCTTTTTTTATTTTTTTCTAATTTCCCTTGCTACAGGTACATACCTACTGAATTAGGCAGTTCTGTCCTCTGCACACCACGAGGTGACCAGGCCGCATATCGATGTAGGTACCATTATAGGTAGGTGGACGGTCGGTGACAAATTATCTGAATCTAAGAAGAACCTCTTGCATAATGAAACAATGCAGTTTTTGACTCTTCAATATCTAAGTACTGCTACCGTGACTTCTGTCTCAAAAGCGTCTGTATGAAAAGAAACATTAATTGTAATTCAGTACTGGCATTAAACATAAACAGCATTGTTGGGGATTCAAACCATGAAAACTACGATTAAGATAAGAGCATAAGGCTACTTTGGTACTCAGTCATGGATGGCCAAAAGAAAAAAAAGTAAAATAGCATTACTGTTTTCGGCGATGTAGAAAGCCATCGTTTTCAAGTGATGAATCGATCATTGGTATACAGTAGTTTTACGGCGACCACCGATGACACCACTCACCTAAAACTTGACCTGAAGCCTGAAGGCAGCTGGTGTGGTGCCTTGTCGCCGCATTAGATCATTCTCTGGGATTCGTCAATGCATGAACTGGCATGAACCTTCTTCAAAAACTCGGAACGTAGTTGAAATGTGGCATACCAACAATGTCAAGCAATGGTCTGTAACAACATAAACCTTTCGAACCAATGACTAAAACATCTAAATATTCTATAGTATTTAAATCACGCACAACTTCATAAAAACAATAAAAATAAATCAAGGCTACACTTTCTTAATCTTTGATGTGTATCGCGAATACTCGTTTTCAATGTACATTTTTATGATTTTTCTCGCAATGTCACGAGATTTCGATAGAACCGTCTGATGCGCGGATTGCATTTAGCGCTTTTTGGAGTTTCTTCAAGATGGTGTACCATTTGTTGATGTGGAAATTTATTTAAAACAGACGTCACGTACAAAAAATTAGCACTAAGTTTTTTTCTAAATAAAATCGTTGCTTCGTTTATTGCTTCCTATATCTTTATTAACATAGCCGATCTTCATACCATTTTCCATGTCAATTTATTGCTATTACCGGGAGTCGCTCATTCACAATTATAAGAAAAAAATGGTGCGGAATGAAATGCAGCCCCGGTAAGGTATCGCACAGATAATCAGCCACGTCTACCACCTTACTTGAACTAATTAACATACAATCGGAAACACAGATATCCGGAGGCCTAGAACTATTAAAGTAGGTAAAGGCGCGTGTAATGCACGTGCATCCGAGCCCTCCTCCGCTCTGTAAATGTGAGAGTGGTAAATATATGACGTCTGGCGATATACCAAATTCGAATTAAATCAGGCCTGTACAGGGTGTCCCATAAGTTCGTTCTCACCTAAATTTTACGTTTTTAGGCTCTCTTGCTTAAAGGCACGCTGAAATTGGTTCGTTACTGGGCTTACGTGGTTGCCATGGCTGGTAGAAATATGCTCCACAGTAACTAATTTCTGTAGACAAAATAGTTTTTGCTGGAGAGCCCGTTTTCTACACAGACGGCTAACGCCGCAACACAGAGGTCTCCAATACGGGTACGTCTCGGTATTTAGTCAGCACGTGACCATTCGCGACGATTGAGGGTGATTGAGGCCTACCAGTCTGTAGACAATGTCCATCGCTAACTGGAAGCACAGTCAGCAAGTGACACCGATGATTTGTCGGGAGTCAATCATTGCAAGTTTATCCTCTTTTTTTGTCAGCTCTCAGGAGTGAGCCATGTGGCCAAAACTGTGTGGCGCCAAAGTGGCCATCAAAAAGGTCAAAGGGTTAGAAAGTTGGTAAGCAGACTTTTCAGGATGGATTACCAGCTGTCTAAGAGTGTTATTTCGGGGTACATAAATCAAGGTTACTTAAGCTTTGCTTACCGGAGGGCTCAAAACAGTCAAAAACGTCTTAAAATGGCCAAACATGAGTTTCGTTATGCCTGAGGCTAAAAAAACTAAAGGGCTGAGGACATCAACCAGGTCATCTGGACTAAATAGTCCACGTTCGAGATGAAACACCCGTCCAAACCCGAAAACAACCCCATAAGGGCGAAGGAGGAGGCCTCCGTTTCGTCCCGTTATGTTCCTATGCGAAAGGCCAAGGTCACGGTATTGTGGGGTTATAGGCGTCCAGACGCTGACCAGGTTGCGATTGGTGTCCCAGAAACAGCTTTGGGAAGCATAATGCTTTTCCAAGAACATCTGGGAGGAGTTTCAACCCTCAAGCTGAACTCGAACCGCGAGTATGAACACATTTATAGAGGAGAAAATGGCATCCGAGAGGTCGTAGGCCCATCTTCAGGCAAGACAGTGCATCAGTGCACAGGTCAAGCAAAGCTTAAAAGCGGTGCAAGGAGACTGTGACAGGCGTTTGTGGCAAGACCACATGCCAGGCACCTCATCGGATCAAAATTTCATAAAAATTTGTTGGTTATGCTGAAAATTAGGCTCGTCGAAGCGTAGCGCTGTTCCAGCCTCGAGGAGCTCACGACGCATGTCAAGTCAGTCTGGATTAACTTTAAGCTTGCTATGCAGCCAAACATGCTGGTTGGCATGCCGCAGCATGTGTTCATGTGTTTGCCTATTAAATGGGGAGCACATTGAGGGGTCACAAATATATCAAGACGCAATGTACTCTGTTTCACATGCAAATATAATGTGAGAACGAACTTATGAGACACCCTGTACTTCCGGAGATATAAAGAAGGGGTGTGCACTGTGCACGCGCTTACGTGCAGCAACACCCCTCTTCGAAACATGGGATTGTGGTAGATCTATGACATCTGACAACACACCGAATTTGAGCTTGCTCGGGCCAGTGGTTACTGAGATATAAAGAAGGGGTGTGCACGTGCGCACGTGCACCAGCACCCCCTGTTTCAGAAATGCACTAGTGGCTAATTGATGTCATCTGTCCACATACTAAATTTGAGCTCAATCGGGCCAGTGGTTACTGAGATATAAAGAAGGGGTGCGCACGTGCGCACGTGCACCAGCACCCCCTGTTTCAGAAATGCAATAGTGGCTAATGTATGTCATCTGGCCACATACCAAATTTGAGCTCAATCGGGCCAGTGGTTACTGAGATATAAAGAAGGGGTGCGCACGTGCGCACGTGCACCAGCAACCCCTATTTGACAAATGTGATAGTGTCGGATGTATTGTATCTGGTCACATACCAAATTTGAGCTCAATCAGTGACGCGGTTTTGGAGATATCATTAGACCAACTTTGTAAACACCCCTCACGCGCCACGCGCAGACCCTCCTCTGTGCCAGCCGATATCTCCCGGAGACATTGCATTCAATTTTTAATGCACGGGGCCATCAAACAGTGAAGACCGGACCTATCTCGGTGTTACTGATCTCGAGATATAACATCTGAAAGTTAGGGCCACTATGGTCATGGCCGAAATTTCTGCGCTCAGTCCAGGTGTACAGAGGTCTATGATATATATTATCATATGCTCTCTATGATCATCAGGTTATTTTGACGTTAACTAGCTAAGTGCCTTTTTCATCAGTAGGTGCATTTTGTAGTGTTTTAAAACAAGACGCCTCTTGTACCAAAATCCTCTTGCACCAATGCTTGGATTATTTTGCATCGTATACCCAGTCCAAGTCTCAAATGTAACAATTTACGTGCAAAATTTAGCAAGCACATGTAGGATTATGTATTGGGCTATTGCAAACAAATTTACCATCGTTAGATTAGCTTATTCTGAAACCGGTTTTTCGATTTTACCTAGCTAGGTAGTTTGGTGCAAGAGACCTCTGTTCACCGGGGGGAGGGGGAGCAGTCACTAATATAAATGTAGGTACGAGTACTCTGCTGATGTCCACATGGTTTACATAAATATTATAGAGGGTACTAGGCTTCCAAGTGTTTATTGTCTGTCATTCCTACAGACAGATGGCTGGAGGTAGGTATACAGATGTTTTGCAAGCTGGTTATAAATTAACCCTCGCCCATGTAGGGGGGGGGGGGGTTGGTGCAACCCCCCCCCCCCTGAGGTTTTTCTTAGCTACACGCCGAACCGTTTCAGATAGCCTGCTCAAATTTTCAGTACCCTATTAGGCATCCTTTGCGCAACTTTTGGTTTTTTTTGTCAAGGTCATGTCAGGTCACGGAGTTATGACGTCATAAAGGGAACAACCTCCGGCCAGATTTACGCTAAATTGGAGATTGCTTCACATTGGTATAAATGCCGACTGACCTGACACACTGATGGATTGTTTTAGAATCATAACTGGCTGATTTGACATTGGCACAATGTCCGTTGACCTTTTCAAGGTTACTAAAGGTCAAGGTCAGGTCAGTGACCTCGGTTGACCTGTAATGACTTCTTGCACTTGTATGCCTTTTCGGGGTATTTTGATGCCCTGAATTCGAATTTGCTATCCATTTCAGGCATCGTCGGTTGTTTCTTGTAGTTCATTTTGGGTCAGGGTCAGGTCAGTGACGTCACACGCCTGACGTGACAAAATGCACAAATGACCTTGCAGACTTCCGATGCTCCCAACGCATCATTTTTAGAGTTATGACATCGAAATACACACCAAACGATAGAGAATTGATCAAGGATCACGATAGTGAAGGTTTCAAGTCGATATCTCTTACCGTTTTGCCGCAATCGGCGCGGAAATCTGAAAAAGTTCGATTTTTCCGAAAATTTGACCTTTGACCGGTCATAAGTAGGTCAAATGTTGACCTAGGACCAAAAAATATACCACCAATCGCGAGATCTCGTTGAGAGCAATCCGTTGGTCTTTTCCGCTAAGCTCTACGACGCTCCGTTTTCAAACGCCAGGGGGGGGTCGCACCAACCCCCCCCCCTGCATGGGCGAAGGTGGCAAAATACCGTTAACGGGCGAGGGTTAAACTACCGCTAACACCTAAACATCAAGTCGAGTTTCAGAACTGTCTAGCGGCTGGTTTGCCCCAGAGAACATAAACAGCTCCCTGCCCAGCCTCTGAACACGTATATACAGCCGCTGTCTGCGGCCTAAGAGACAGTATCCGTCTACACAGCGTGGCTAGTGCACATCTCCGGCTGCTCGTCATGGCCTCGCACGCCGGCGCTCCCCCTCGGTGGCCGCTGGTGCCGCTGCTGCTGCCGCTGCTGCTGACCTGTCTGACGGGGCTGGACGGAGGCGCCGTCTCCGCTCATCAGCCGGCCGACCCGGCCGCCGCGCCGGCGAGGCCTGTCTGGCCAGCACGCTGGACCTGCTCTGGTCAACCGTCGGCAGGATCGTCCGCTCGGCCGTGGAGCCTGAGGTCGCCGAGCTGGACGGCCGGCTGGCCGGACTGCAGACTCAACTGACTGAACTGGCCGTGAGACTGGACAGGATTCAGGGAGGACAGGAGGCACAAAATTCCACAGTTCAGATCCATCTGCAAGAGATCGAGGTAGGCCTGAAGAAAGGCCACCTTGATTTCACATCGAAGGTTGATGGAGTGCAGTCCCAGGTGACGGAGCTGATGGCAAAAATCGACGATATTCAAGGAGGACAACAGTCTCAAAATGTCTCACTTCAGCGCCAACTTCAAGGCATGGAGGAGGGACTTGGAAGACTGGACTCTGATCTAAAGTCAACACTAGATGGAATTCAGGCCCAGACAGAAGCACGACTAGGAACTGTTCACGCCCGGTTGGAGTCCAAACTGGACCGCGTTCAGTCCCAGATCGACACGCGGCTCGGCCAAGTCCAGTCTCAGCTGGAGTCCAGGCTGGCGGACGTCCAGTCCAGTCCAGTCCGGGACTGTAGTGACCTGCCTGCCGGTGCCCGGAGCGGCGTCCACCTGCTGCGGCCGGGCCTGAGGCAGCCGGTGCCGGCCCTCTGCGACCAGGACACCGACGGCGGCGGCTGGACCGTGTTCCAGCGCAGGGCAGATATCCAGCCGCGACAGGACTTCTTCCTCGGCTGGGAGGCGTACAAGTGGGGCTTCGGCGCGCTGGATGGGGAGTTCTGGTGGGGGCTGGAGCACCTGTTCCACACCACATCGCTTCTGGACCGGCGCTACGAGCTGCGCATCGACATGGAAGACTTTGAAGGCGAGAAGAGGTTCGCGCTGTATCAGGACTTCAAGATATCGTCAGAGGCAGACGGCTACCGTTTACATGCCGCCAACTACTCAGGTACTGCCGGGGATAGCCTTAAAATCCACTTTGAGAAGCAATTCACAACTAAAGACAAAGACCAAGATGTGCACAAGACCGCAAACTGTGCCATTTCTTACAAGGGAGGTTGGTGGTACGAGAAATGCCATTTGGCGAACCTCAATGGCCTCTACCTGGGAGGTGAACACTCCAGCTACGCGGACGGTGTGAATTGGCAAAAGTGGAGAGGATACGAGTACTCACTGAAATCCGTTCAAATGAAGATAAGGCCCTTTATTAAAATGTGATTATCAAATTGATAAAACCAGTAAAACGCCTTTTGGGCGAAGAACGAGCGAGCGAGATTGTGAGCCTTGCACGTGCGGAAGGGCGAGAGGGTACTTCCAACGGGCTTGTGCAAAGCACCCTTCTAACCGGTCGCTAGCGGTGTGCCAAATTTGAACGCAATCGGCCCAGCCGTTCCTGAGATCTGGAAGCGGTATTCTGCACGTGCGCACGTGCAAACGGGGTCCAAAATGACTTTTGCACGGCACCCTACTAACCGGTCCCCAACCGTGTACCAAATTTGAGCGCAATCGGTCCAGCCGTTCTCGAGATCTGGAAACGCCCCCTGCACGTGCGCACGTGCAGTAGCACCCTAACCGCAACACATGGGAATGCATTGCCTGGTGGGTGCCTACCTGTATGCCAAGTTTCAGCGAAATCGCCCCAGTAATTACCGAGTTACTGAAATAGGAACAAATTTGGCACCTCTTCTTTTTGTATTTTGCACGTGCAGTGGGGGTCACTCACATAGATCAAGAGTATCCGACCTTTGGTAGAAGAGATTCAGCTACCCTATAAAAATTACCGCAAGACAATCGCTCAAGCCGCTACTGAGATATGGGCCTCTCAAAATCATTACTTTTGCAAAACTGCTTGAACACCCTTGACTTTTCACGTGGCACGTGCCACGACGGTCACTGAGATGTATCAAAAGTAGTCAATTACGGGGTAGAAGGGATGGGGCTACCCAGCAAAAAAGACCGCAGGCCAATTGGTCCTGCGGTTGCTGAGATATAAGCCTCTCAAAAGCGTTACAGGCCGGGCCGGGCCGGGCCGGGCCGGGCCGCTCATACTGAGATTTTTCCGTTATATTGAAAAGACTTCGCTTCGCTCGCTGCGCTCGCTCGCTCGTAACGAGTTCACGACATTTACCCGGAGACTTTTTTTTTGGAAAACGAGCAACCTTATCGAAGACTGTCATAAAAAAGTACTTCTGAGTGGATTGGAACACCAAGCAAATAATTATGGACCTGGCGGAAACCAAAATTCCTAACCACCCAACCACCACTACCAAGTTTTAAGCTGTTACCATAATATTGACATGATTTCAGAACCAGCCATTGGCCCAAGAGAAAGAGAATGGTTGCTGTTCGAGGGAAGAGTGGATTGTGGGCTGTGCTCGGATGCTGTGAAACGTTAATTCCTTTATAGTTTCGTTGAAACAATGCCATTTGTTTATCAGGACCCTATTTGGTTGTGTTGTTTTGCGACTGCAGCAGAGATGTAAGCGGATGCATGAGACGATAATCCGGGATTTGACCTCATAGGTGTCGTCTGAGATTCTCTTGCATTATGCTCCAAGTTTTATTTTTAAAAGGTATTTTGCATCCTAGGGCTAAACGTAATTGTGCACCATCGCAAATACATCTTGGATCCTGTCATGATTTTGGTTGAGAGCAAACATAATTTACCGGCACCTTCTTTCAGATATTCGAATAAGGCCTGGTCAATAATTGACAATTGCGTTATATTAGGTTATTTAACTCGCGCAGTGGAAAGGGGGCGGATTTTACCCATCCCTCCTCTTTTTCGCCAATAACTTACGCCGTAACCATCCCATTAACCCTCGCGGGCCAGGAGGGGCGTTTTTCGCCCCCCCCCCCCTGGAAAATATTTGCGATAGCTCCAGAATGCTTAGGGATAAGAAAGCGAAACTCACAGTAACTTTTCTGCCATTAATTTGACATCTTCTGAAGTAAAAAATTTAGACCTAGCCCCATTGATGACGTCAAAGGGTCAATTTTTCTAGACCCCTGCACGGCAAACTTCGGCGTCACAGACGCGAACTTCAAATACAGGGTGACACAAAAAAAACGGTCATCACCAAAATTCGAATAACTTCGGAAGTTTTATTCAGATCATCACCAAACTTCGGCCACTTTAGGTCACACCTATGTAGCAGACATCCACCAAGTTTCAAGTCTTCACTACGAATACTTTTAGTACAGTGTGTGTTTTACGGACGCTCCACAATGTGCTCCAGGTGAGCGCCCCGGCGCTGCAGGGCGTAGACACACCTGCTTCCGGCGGGCAAAGTTGACGATAACCCGATAAGAATAACGTTTCAGGGGTAGCACACCCCCTGAGCACTGTCTCCAGAGGCCATTGCACTCTGTAAAGTGCACAGCCATCGGGTTATCGACAACTTTGCCCGCCGGATGCAAGTGTGCCTACGCCCTGCAGCGCCGTGGCGCTCACCTGGAGCACATTGTGGAGCGTCAGTAAAACACACACTGTACTAAAAGTATTCGTAGTGAAGACTTGAAACTTAATGGATGTATGCTACATAGGTGTGACCTTAAGTGGCCGAAGTTTGGTGATGATCTGAATAAAACTTCCGAAGTTATTCGAAATTTGGTGATGACCGTTTTTTTTGTGTCACCCTGTAGCTGCTAAAAATAGAGTTTTAGAGATAAATACAAATCACGAGCACGGTTGTGTAGCGTTTCACCTAGAGAAAAATAGAAAAATAGTTTTGGTGACCTGAGGTCAGAGGTCAGGTCCACGACCCCGAGCTGTGGGTTTAGTTTTTTTTTCGCAAATAACTTCCACAAAAAATGGTCCTAGAGCTACGGCAGTGGTACCATCGCATTCGCCTTGTCAAGCCGCGTCGAGTGACATATTTTTTGTTTGGAAAAAGGTCAAGTTTTATGTTGACCTCATGTGACCTCGAATACCTTTGGTTGACCTTGACACATGAAAGGCCGTTTATGATGGATCCGTACCCGCTGATCACGAATCTGACATCTATTTTCCTCTAAGCCTTCATTTAGAGCCTCCGGATGGCAGAATTGTCTTACTTATTATTACTAACTTGAATCAGTAAAATAACCTCTAGCAAGGGCACTCTTCTGTGACCTTGACCTTTGAACAGCATTGTATCGTAAGATGAACCACAAATAGGGACCTGCTAAGCCTCAAAACATTTCAAAACATATTGGAAGTTAGCACGCAACATGTACGAAAAAGTGCAAAGTTTGTGGTCAATTTTGAGCATGACCTTGACCTTGACCTTTGATGTTGAACACTTTTTCGGAAGCGACTGGAACGGACCTATGAATGCCGCCCCTGTAGGTGGAAAATGTGCCGCTCCTGCGCTGACTGTCCCCACCCTATAGAAATCCTGGATCCGCCCCTGACGGTGAGAGCGGCATTTAAATGCCCTGTTTAAGTTGTGCTTAATCTAAAGAACACATTTCTTGCGCCATGACATCGTCCGGTCGTAATTGATCGAGACGAGGAAAGTCTTTTCACGCATCCCATAGCAATGCTCCAGGGTCATGGAGCTATCAACTGTTGGATATTTTCGGACAATCAAGGAAGGTTTTTGGTCCTTTGTAGGTTAGATCCAGGGTCAGGTCATTTTGCACCCATCAGCCCTCCCTCTAATAAATGTTGGCAAATAAATGTTGGCTCATGTCTGCCTTGATATTTTTTCATATCATCCTTCGCATTCGAGACGCATTTTTTTTCATCCGAAAAGCGCCATGCTGCTTATCAGTTGATCTGTAATCTTGAAATGAGCACATTCGACGTGTTTTCACATATGTTTTCTAACATGTTTGATCCAGAGATCAGAATACATGCTTAGAATATATGAACATGGAGCTAGAGCTCTTGATAAGTGACAAAAAGTGATGAAATCAACATGTAATACAATGTATTACATATGTAATACATATGCGTCATGCATATATATGCGTGATGGTAACATATGTAGCAGGGCACTAAAGAGTCACTAAAGAGGCACTAAGATATGTAGCTGTGAGTCAGTTAGGCTTGTTCATATAAAGACAATAAAGGGCGGTAAAATGTCACATGGAGCTTTTAACCCTCGCCGGCGCAGGCCATTTTCCGTCCTTCGACGGCACAAGGGTTGGTTGGTACGACCCCCCCCTCGCGTTTGGCCCCTGATCGAGCTAGAGCTTCGCGGAAAAAAACGAGCGTGCTGCCCGTCACGAGAGGAAGCCGATAATATCCAATTTTAACCCGCGCCCCACTGGGGGGGGCTATTCATAGCCCCCCTCCCGTTTTTCTGCAATAACTTCCAAACCGCTTGACGTATCAACGCCAAACTTTCAGTACCTTCGGCTGCATCAATTTGACACCTTGTGTCGAAATTTGAACTTCTTAGCTACCATAGGTCGGCTGGAAATGACGTCAGAGTGACGTCATGTACGGCCGATTTCGACGCAAAACATTGAACCACGGCAATCGCTCCCAAGGGCTCAGTTTTTAAGCTAGATCCATTTTCTTTGCATGAGAGGACTCAAAATAGACTGCGCTATCAAACTGCTATCTCGGATTTTCGAAATTCTGAAAATTTCGAAAATTTTATATAATAAAATTCAAAATTTACATTTTTACATTTTTTCCAAAAAGTTTTTGACTTTTCGAAAAAAAACGGAATATATGCGATAGAACGCGTTATTATTACTATAGTCCATTTTTTTTTTCAAAAGGCGCACGGCCCGAAAATCGATTTTAGAATTGTCACGTGCGAAGTGATGGTTTTTACAGAAATCAACGAACACCGGCTTGGCACGCTTGGCACCACTTGGCACGTTTCGAAATCACTGGCCGGCTCGGTCGGCTGGTCTGGGCTGGTCTCTGACTTGCGATAGTTTGGAAAAAAGTATAGACATTCGACTCATAATGAGGAACTGTGAATCGAAAATGCTTCCACACGGGGTCTAGCCATAGGCACTAAACAAATGATTAAACTGATGACGTGGATGACCTGTTTGCAGACCTACAAAAGTAACACACGGATTGACATTTTGTTTTAGATTTATTTCTGTTGAGTACAAAAAGAAACATGAGCCAGTATATCTGCCGATCTATTACAATGCTGATCGATCGATTTCTGCACTGGGAAGAAGTCGGGTATGCGCCAACTAAATCTGGAAAGACTTATAAAAAGACGACTGAAGTTTGTAGGTAGCATGCGAGAACACAATGCAAGACAACAATACGGAACGTCACCAGCTTCAGCAAATAATGACATGTTTTCCATGAGCTTTTCGCTCAGAATTCCGGCCCCCGACAGATTCTGTCTTGAATGTTTAAATAGTTGCCGCTTGCTATTTCTCAAGTGATGGGCTAGCTGTGGAATCAAGGTTAACCCGCGCCCCACTGGGGTCTGTGTATAACACGCCCTACTGGGGGGGGGGGCTATTCATAGCCCCCCCTCCTAACTCCGAAACTACTGGGCCGATCGTCAAAATTCAAACGGCGTCTGATAGCCCCGGAAAAACTGTCGAGCGAAACCTAATTTCATTGACCTCGAGGTCACCGATGACGTCACAGGTCAGGTCAAAGTAAAAATTATTAGCACTTTGGCTTGTTCACATTTTGGGCTCTGGCCGCCGTCTTACAAGTCAGATCAGGCTCATTTTTGGTTTCCACACTCGTGAACAGATGCTCTAGATACCTTCAGGGTACCAAACTTGTACCTTGATTTTCAGGTCAGGGTCAGGTCATCACAGGTCACGAAAATATGATATCATGCGTCGGTCACGTGACACATGTTTTATGGTCCATTTAGGCCATAGATTTCGAATTTGATGTCGTCTGTGCCATTCGAGGTCATTTTGAGTCGAATTTAGCTTAGGTCAGGTCACTTTCAGGTCAAAAAAGGTCAAATTTTGAAGTTAAAATTTGTCAACAAAAAAGGTGTCTATTGGATGCAGTTTGAGCTCAGGAACACGATGGTGCCATTTATATTGGTGTACGATGTCAAATACGTGCTGAAAAATTGATTTGAAAAATTGATAATTGTGAATTTTTTGCAATAATGCGTATAACTTGGCCATTTTTGAAGATATTTAGCTAAAACTTGCTAGAGTTAGTCATAATCATGCGTTCTGTCACATATATTCCGTTTTTTTTGAAAAGTCAAAAACTTTCTGAAAAAAATATAAAAATATAAATTTTGAATATTATTATATTAAATTTTCGAAATTTTCAAAATTTTGAAAATCCGAGATAGCAGTTTGATAGCGCGGTCAATTTTGAGTCCTTTCATGCAAAGAAATTGGATCTAGCTTAAAAACTGAGCTCTTGGGAGCGATTGCCGTGGTTCAATGTTTTGCGTCGAAATCGGACGAACATGACGTCACTCTGACGTCATTTCCGGCCGACCTATGGTAGCTACGAAGTTCAAATTTTGACACAAGGTGTCAAATTGATGCAGCCGAAGGTACTGAAAGTTTGGCGTCGATCCGTCAAGGGGTTTGGAAGTTATTGCAGAAAAACGGGAGGGGGGGCTATAAATAGCCCCCCCCCAGTGGGGCGCGGGTTAATACAGGAGTGACGTTAAATTTGCATGCAAAATCAACAGAATGGCTCAAATCTATGAAATTACTAACATTCTGCAATGTGACACGTTTTAAAAGCTAAATTGAACAACTTGCTCCGTTGCACCGTGCTTATCTTTCAAAAATGGCCGAGAAATTCAAGGCCCTAAAACATAAGGTTGGACGAAGTTTCCTACCAACAAGGTACTAGAATTTGTCGTGATATTTCGTCCTTGCAGTTGTTTCTTTACAAATATAGAGCAAACAAGCATGTTTTCTAATAGTATGAAAATTTAAAAGGAAATAATAAGTCACTTTACATTTGATTCACAAAAAGCCATTTCGAAATCAAATTCAGTGTAGTTTTGACCAAACTCTAGTCGACTTATCCAGTATCTACTTAATTTTCCAGATGCGTGGTTCAGACAAACACGTTGCTATGGGCGGTTGCTAAGGACGCTATCTCGTATTTGCAGATAGTTTTGTTGTTATGAAATAGGGTAAAACAAGCTCTTTGGATATTTTCCTGTATTTCGGGGCTCATCTAATTTATCTAGCTTTGGCATAATATTTTTACTTTATCATATCATGGTTCCAGACACAGGTGGTTAATTTCAGCGCGTAAAGAAATAAGAATAAAGACTTATTATGTTATACAGAATGCAAGTCGCCAGTCCCTGGTGGTAAAGTGAATGATACGCAGAGATATCTGTTTTTATCCCGGTAGAAGCATCCTTGTGATCTAAGTGTGATCGATCATAAATTGTCTGAGAATCAGAAGTTTTGCTATAAGTCAAGAACCACGAAACAACCAGCTTATAGCTGGTGGAAGAGCCGCCACTCAGAAGCTTTCAGAAAACCGTGAACGGTTGAGACAGCCGACAGGTTGAGAAATCAAGAGACAGAGAACCAGAGAATGCCTGGAAACTTTAACCCGCGCCCGGCTGGGGGTCCTGGATTTCCACGCCCTGCTGGGGGGGGGGGGGGTTTGAACACCCCCCTTCTAACTCGGCTCCTGGGCCACGTAGCGATACGCGGAAGGCGGCGTTCGAAAGAGCGTCAAAAATAATGACGAGATCACTTCGGTCAATTTTTTGGTCAGGTCAAAGGTCAGGTCACCAGAGGTCATTGAAGGCAAAATTTCGCCGATTTCCAGGTCGAATGTCGACAATTTCCAAGAAGCCGACGCATAACTCGGGAACCAATAGAGCTACAGCGCCGCGGAAAAGCGCATTCGATAGCCCTATTAACGCCCTTTCTGAGGAATTTTATCAGATTTGACCTAACGTCAACGGTTTTGCCTGCAGGGGGCAAAAACTGCAAAAAAGCCGATTTTTTCGGAAACAGTTTTTCTGCAATAACTTTTGACCCAAGCCTTGTACGAGCTTACTTTCATCGGCATCGTGTTCCTCTCGTCAAGACGCATCGAATGAACTATAACTTGACCTTGAAAGGTCAAGTTGAAAACTTGACCTCAGGTCAAGGTCATGACCTGACCGGAAAGGGTCATGTTGCATATCAGTCGATCCGTATCGTCTAGCTAAACACATCTAAGGCGTTTTCATTGCTCTAGCATGTCTCTATCAAAAGTTATTTGCGAAAAACTGTTAGATACAATTCGTGACCTAAGATGACCTCAGGGCATATACAAGGGTCACGGACACCATTTTCATATTCAGTGTGTCTAAACCACTTGTAATTCGGTGTTTGGGAGTGTTTATAATGTCTTTCGTCCAAAAGAGGCGCATTTTAATTTTCTCTCATTGACTTATAATGGGGAGGTCGCAAAATTGACCTGACCATAGGTCATCGATATCAAAATTCTGAGATATGCATTTTGTACATGCTATTGCTCTTAGCAATCGCTAAAAGTTTTAAAGCGATCAGTCACTCGGTGTAGCTATGACAGACATTGAAACTTTTTATGAGGTGAGGTCACTTCAAGTGACCTGGTGACCTGACCTTGAATGACTTTGGTCTGAAATTTTCACAACATGTGTAGAATTGATGTATGATAAGGTGTACCAAAAACGTTGAGATATTCGCGAAAAACCACAAGGGGTGTTGAAACACCCCCCCCCCCCCCCCCCAGCAGGGCTCGGGTTAATCAAGAATCATATCTCTGTCAAAGGTTACGGTAAAACAAAAAACTGCTGGAGACCATTCTTGACCTGAAATGACCTTAGGGACATAAAGAGGGGTCACGGGTGCAATGCTGCGCCTCTTGGGGCACCATATGCGATGAGATCGATGCGTGGCGACTGGCGTACACCTCGCTGTTTCTGCCTTTGAACAATTTTGTCTGCTTTATCTGCTAAAAACACAATAAACACATCGAGCGTAGAAGCATGACTCTTTTGTTACGTACAAGCTTTGTTCAGTTTGTCTGTAAGCACCATCAAATATTGCAAGCTTCAAGGGGTCAATGCCCTGGGGCTGTGACGTCACGCTGGGGATCGTGACGTCAGCCGTGGGGTTGCCAGTCTAGTATGAACTAGACTTCGACCCCCCCTGGAGAAATTAATCTCAGCTTGCGTTATTTTCTAGCGTCTCGCACGTGCCAACTCCAAAATAATACTTCGGGCCATGAGCCTTTTGAAAAAAATGGACTTTTTTATAACTCTAGCAAGTTTTACCTAAATATCTTCAAAAATGGCCAAGTGATACGCATTATTGCAAAAAAATTCACAATTATTAATTTTTCAAATCAATTTTTCAGCACGTATTTTACATCGTACGCCAATATAAATAGCACAATCGTGTTTCTGAGCTCAAACTGCATCCATTAGACACCTTGTTTGTTGAAAAATTTTAACTTCAAAATTTGACCCTTTTTGACCTGAAAGTGACCTGACCTAAGCTAAATTCGACTCAAAATGACCTCGAATGACACAGACGACATCAAATTCGAAATCTTTGGCATAAGTGGACCATAAAACATGTGTCACGTGACCGACGCATGATATAATATTTTCCACGGTGACTATAAATAATATTTTCGTGACCTATGATGACCTGACCTTGACCTGAAAATCAAAGTACAAGTTTGGTACCCTCAGGGTATCTAGAGCATCTGTTCACGAGTGTGTGAACCAAAAATGAGCCTGATCTGATTTGTAAGACGGCGGCCAGAGCCCAAAACGTGAACGTGACGTGAACAAGCCAAAATGCTAATAATTTTTACTTTGACCTGACCTGTGATGTCATCGGTGACCTCGAGGTCAATGAAATTAGGTATCGCTTCGACAGTTTTTCCGGGGCTATCAGACGCCGTTTGAATTTTGACGATCGGCCCAGTAGTTTCGGAGTTAGGAGGGGGGCTATGAATAGCCCCCCCCCCCAGTAGGGCGTGTTATACGCAGACCCCAGTGGGGCGCGGGTTAAGGTCCTAGGTCATCGGGTGACCTTCCAGGTCAGATCAATGACCCGAAAATCGGGAAAATCGGGACCTGTTAGAAAGTCGTAAAGTGTGGCTGCTATGGGGTTTCCGGGGTGCTGATCACGAATATCGTGTTAGTTTTGATCACAGATGATGTCTTTAACCCTCGCCCGCACATGCTATTTTCCCATCCTAGAACGCACATGGGGGGGGGGGCTGCCACCCCCCCGCGCCATTTCGTTCCTGTTAGAGATAGAGCTTAGCGGTAAAGACCAAAAACATTCTTTGGGAAGAGACAAATCCAATGATACCCAGTTTTACCTTCTCAGGTCAGTCATTGACCTTCCAGGTCAGTTCAAACTAAAAAATGTTGCTGTTTTGGGTCACCGTTGGATATCAAGTGCGCTGCTTATCATATACCGATGACGATGCCGTTTTCTGGTGCCAAGCCAGCTAGAACCTCTTTGTCACACTACCCGACCAGGTTTTTGCTGCTAAGGCCATTTCAGGTCAAGTTAGGTCAAGGTCAATTATGTGTGTTTGTATGTCTGTGTGTGTCTGTGTGTATACTGATGTGTGCACCGATCGTTTATGTGTCCATATTACATGAAATCATGATCTGAGAAGCTTTTACCAAAAATGTAGTCAAAAACTTCACAAAAAGTAAATTCCGCTTCCCTAAAACGCAATTATCTTAGATGACCTAGGTTGACCTTGACCTTGACCTTGATATCTGTATATCGTCGAACAACATGTTCCATGATAGGTGGGAGGTGAGACTGGCAAAAAAGGCCGAAATCAAGGTGTCAAAAGCTCACAAGGCCCATAGCCAACGCAAAATGTTGAGAATTGGCCATTTGGGTCATGACATGACCTGAAAAACAAGGTCATATCTCCGAAACCAAAAACCAAAGAAACTTGAAATTTTCAGTGGACATCAAGAAAGGATAGAGGAGCAGCTATACGAAAAATCAGCCTTCTAGCTATAACAATGTTGAGTGCAGAGCAGAAAGACTACCTGGGGGGGGGGGGGTGGCAACCACCCCCCATGTGCGGGCGAGGGTTAAGCATTTAGACCAGGTCGGGTCAGGTCAGGTCAGGGCAACCGGCAGGGGTCGTGACGGGTATTCGTAGTACGTGTCAACCGCATCTGACAGCTTCGTAACATGTTACGAAGGCACCAAAACTACTTCGTAAATGTTCAAATGGTTGCTAAATTCGAAATCAGCTCCGAAAACTAGCCTAGAAACATGTAAAACTCGAAAAAGTGAACCGAGGTCACCAAAGGTCAATGACCTGACCTGACCTTCAAGTGACCTTGACACCCACCCTAATGCATGCGAGCAACATCAAATCACATGTTTGAACGTTTGAAACCACGAAAAGCTTGCAAACGCGCGGCTAATGCGAGCCGACATACGCCGAATCGCGATTCCGGCCAAACATGGTCTCGGAAAAGAGGTCACAGGTCGAAGGTCATTTGGGTCAGGGTCATGAGATTTTCAGGGTTTGTGTAAAATTGATCAATACGAGGATACTGAAAGTTCCGTTGCAAATCAGCCGCTTTTTACGCGAGTTAGTCGCGAAAAACCTTAGGAGGGTACATCAACCCCCCACCCCCTGTGCAGGCGAGGAATAACGCAAGCACCCTTTTCAACGTGTCCTTCTCTCCGTTTCATGAGTTTGTTATTTCTCTCTATTTATTCCATCCTTTGACTTCATCCTGTAACATCGTGAATTCATACGCCTCCATTTTCCCCGGCTGTTTATTTGCAACGACGAAGGTCCACAGAGAACATGCGTGAAGGAACATTTGGCTTTGCTTGATACATATAATGTAAAAAAATGTTTGTACATATAATGTAAAATGAATCACTTTCAGAGCAAATAAAGAAAATAATTTTAACTAAACCAGCAAAAAATAATAACGGCTAGGGACAGCACGTGTGGACAGGACATGTGTATTTAAATACAGCTAATTTTCAGACGTTGCATTACCTCAATTCTTGGTGCGATGCTTTTCAAATTTGCATTTTTTTCATTCTTGGGCTTCACATTTTCCATCAGAGCTCTTCTAATTACAATCCAATGCTTGGTAGGCAATCCGACTCCCTGACGCGGCTAAGCTTCGTGTGTCCATTATCATTTGTATGAAATGGCGTTGTTTTTCATAGCTTCTTAGATGCCCTGATCTTCATTTGAACTGATTTTAGCGAATAATTATGCTGCCTCCATGCATACCAATTGATGCCATCTGCGTAGCTGGAGTGTTCTCCGCCGAGGTAGAGGCCATTGAGATTCGAGGAGTGGCACTTCTCGTACCACCAGCCTCCCTTGTAAGAAACGGCGCAACTACCTGGTGGATGATCATCTTGGTCTCTGTCTTTGGTGGAGAAACGCATGCCATTGTGAGATTTCAGGCTATCCCCGGCAGTACCTGAGTAGTTGGCGGCATGCAGACGGTAGCCGTCTGCCTCTGACGATATCTTGAAGTCCTGATACAGCGCGAACCTTTTCCCACCGTCAAAGTCTTCCATGTCGATGCGCAGCTCGTAGCGCCGGTCCAGAAGCGATGTGGTGTGAAACAGGTGCTCCAACCCCCACCAGATTTCCCCGTCCAGCGCGCCGAAGCCCCACTTGTACGCCTCCCAGCCGAGGAAGAAGTCCTGTCGCGGCTGGACATCTGCCCTGCGCTGGAACACGGTCCAGCCGCCGCCGTCGGTGTCCTGGTCGCAGAGGGCCGGCACCGGCTGCCTCAGGCCCGGCCGCAGCAGGTGGACGCCGCTCCGGGCACCGGCAGGCAGGTCACTACAGTCCCGGACTGGACTGGACTGGACGTCCGCCAGTCTGGACTCCAGCTGAGACTGGACTTGGCCGAGCCGCGTGTCGATCTGGGACTGAACGCGGTCCAGTTTTGACTCTAACTCGGCGTGAACAGTTCCTAGTCGTGCTTCTGTCTGGGCCTGAATTCCATCTAGTGTAGACTTTAGATCAGCGGTCAGTTTTCCAAGTCCCTCTTCCAAGCCTTGAAGTTGGCGCTGAAGTGAGACATTTTGAGACTGCTGTCCTCCTTGAATGTCGTCGATTTTTGCCATCAGCTCCGTCACCTGAGACTGCACTCCATCAACCTTCGAGGTGAAATCAAGGTGGCCTTTCTTCAGACCTGCCTTGATCTCTTGCAGATGGATCTGGACTGTGGAATTTTGTGCCTCCTGTCCTCCCTGAATCCTGTCCAGTCTCACGGCCAGTTCAGTCAGTTGAGTCTGCAGTCCGGCCAGCCGGCCGTCCAGCTCGGCGACCTCAGGCTCCACGGCCGAGCGGACGATCCTGCCGACGGTTGACCAGAGCAGGTCCAGCGTGCTGGCCAGACAGGCCTCGCCGGCGGCCGGCTCGGCCGGCTGATGAGCCGAGACGGCACCTCCGTCCAGCCCCGTCAGACAGGTCAGCAGCAGCAGCACCAGCAGCAGCACCAGCGGCCACCGAGGGGGAGCGCCGGCGTGCGAGGCCATGACGAGCAGCCGGAGATGTGCTAGCCCCGTTGGGGAGACGGATACTGTCTGTTAGGCCGCAGACAGCGGCTGTATATATGTGTTCAGAGGCTGGCAGGGAGCTGTTTATGTTCTCTGGGGCAAACCAGCCACTAATGAGCTCTGAAACTCGACTCGATGTTTAGGTAGTTACGATAGTGTCCGAAAGCAGGATACACGGAGCCCTGATAGCGTCGGTAACCAGGAATTTCTAAGTCACCGACGTTTTTTGGAACGATATTATGTTATGCTGCATCATGTTATTTATTTATAGTTACACTAATAGTTTACATCTGCTCTGGAAAGCCATGGCAGGAGTCACAGCAAATGAGACAGCAAATGATGTGCTATTGTTTTGTCCAGAAACAGAGCTTTTTAGGGACAGGTTCCCCAATCTGAATTTTAGGGATTTAGAAGCGCTAATGGAGGGAAACCTTTTATACTTAGCAGGGTTTTGTCACATGGTTTTAGATCGCTTCGAGTGCTTTGATCGATGACGTGTTGTTATGTTATGTTCTAAGCAACCTTTTAGTACATATAGTCGTACATATATGTCATTTAGTTTTTTATCATGTGTCAATAAACTAACTAACTAACTAACTGACTAACTAACTAACTAACTAACTAACTAACTAACTAGAATCCTCACAGCGTGCATTGCCCCTTGTTTTGCACATAGATAACTCCTAGATTGGTCGCAGCAGTCCTTGGTGTAGTTCAAATGAATCGGTTAAGTATTTCGAATGAATATTGCACGTCATATCACACATGCCCTGGCAATGAGAGCTGTTTATGGCGCCTGCCTAGTCTGAATAACCTAATTATAGTGGCATTTTGCTTACGAACATTATGAAAGTAAATCTTCCTCAAGCGAAATAATTGTTCCTTTTGTTTGTTTCGGGCCACACTGTTCTAAATTAGTTATTTAACCTGAATATTTAGGCTTTATCGAATTTCCTCCACTCCATTCAGTAACCTTTTCCACGGGAGTAACGAGTGCATGCAATCGATGACGCCCTTGTATGCTCGAACACATGCTGAGCGTCTGCCGTCTGATCACACACATCTTTTGACAACTTATGAGTGATATCAAGATAAACACAGGGAAAGAAATAATGCAACGGTTCTTGTTCAATACGCCGATGACGAAGCATAATTAAAACGGATTATTTCTCTCGTCGATGCTATCGATCCTCAAAACTGACTCGGAAAACCCATGCTGCTGATTGCAGACATTTATAGAAGTTGCATCGACAAAACTGATGAAGCCTCAGCTCACGTGCACCAGGCACCGGCACGATCGCTCCGCCGTGCGTTCCCTTAGTAGTTGCCCGGTCAGCGACCCCGGTTATCGCAGGCTCTTGACCCTGTACCAGATCAGCCGCTGACCGGCAGGCAGTGCAGCGGTCATCCTAGCAATACACCCACGATGCACACTCTAGAATGCGTATTGTAATGCTCAAGAATGGTAAAAGTATCAAATTTTCAGTTTCTTAAAATCCTCAGCCATTTATTGAGGCAATTGAAATCACGTTGTTTTCAATGGAAAAAAGTTTAACCCTCGCCCGCACATGCCATTTTCCCATCCTAGAGCACACATGGGGGGGGGGGGGGTTGCCACCCCCCGCGCCGTTTCGTTCCTGTTGGAGATAGAGCTTAGCGGTAAAGACCAAAAAGATTCTTTGGGAAAAGACAAATCCAATGATACCCAGTTTTACCTTTTCAGGTCAGTCATTGACCTTCCAGGTCAGGTCAAACTAAAAAATGTTGCTGTTTTGGGTCACCGTTGGATATCAAGTGCGCTGCTTATCATATACCGATGACGATGCTGTTTTCTGGTGCCAAGCCAGCTAGAACCTCTTTGTCGCACTACCCGACCAGATTTTTGCTGCTGAGGTCATTTCAGGTCAAGTTAGGTCAAGGTCAATTATATGTGTTTGTATGTCTGTGTGTGTCTGTGTGTATATTGATGTGTGCACCGATTGTTTTTGTGTCCATATTACATGAAATCATGATCTGAGAAGCTTTTACCAAAAATGCAGTAAAAAAAAATTCACAAAAAGTAAATTCAGCTTGCCTAAAACGCAATTATCTTAGATGACCTAGGTTGACCTTGACCCTGATCTTGACACCTGTACATCGTCGAACAACATGTTCCATGATAGGTGGGAGGTAAGACTGGCAAAAAAGGCCGAAATCAAGGTGTCAAAAGCTCACAAGGCCCTTGGCAAACGCAAGATGTTGAGAATTGGCCATTTGGGTCATGACATGACCTGAAAAAAGGTCATATCTCCGAAACCAAAAATCACAGAAACTTGAAATTTTCAGTGGACATCAAGAAAGGATAGAGAAGCAGCTATACAAAAAATCAGCCTTCTAGCTCTAAAAATGTTGAGTGCAGAGCAGAAAGACTACCTGGGGGGTGGCAACCCCCCCCCCCCAATGTGCGGGCGAGGGTTAAAGACCACGTTTTTGCATTATGATTTTTTACATATGTCACATTTTTTCAAGTACAGTGGAATCCGCTTAATAAATCCACCTTGGTGACAAGGTATTTTGGATTTATTAAGCGGTGGCTTTATTAGCTGGAGTCAGTCATATTCATTAAAAATGCATGCATTGGCTATTGCAGCTGCACGTTCCGTATCCCCACAATACAAGCGTACAGGCTAACATTCCTCATTGCCTTGCTTATTACAATGAAAGTGCAAGCAGGGGCTCCGCTACCGTTGGGGTCACGTGGGTCCGGACCCCAATAATTTGACTTTCGTAATGCAGCCTAATGTATAAAGGCAGGTTTTAGAGTTGGGCATGCCCCCAAACCTGCGACCGTAGTGACCGTAGTGCAGGGGCATATCCCCCTGAAAGTGACCAGCGCACACTGCAAAGCTGTCGCAGCGATCAAGTCAACATATCCATCCACAATCACTCCCCGTCATGCCTGCTATGCCAACGAAACAGTTGAGTGTGCGGCAGTGGCGTATCTAGGATTTCTCTCAGGGGGGGGGGGGGGGGTCCGCAGTCAAAAGGGCCCTTGACTGACTGGGTTCAAAGGGCCCTTAACCCTCGCCCGCACATGGGGGGTGGTTGCCACCCCCCCAGGTAGTCTTTCTGCTCTGCACTCAACATTTTTAAAGCTAGAAGGCTGATTTTTTGTATAGCTGCTCCTCTATCCTTTCTTGATGTCCATTGAAAATTTCAAGTTTCTGTGATTTTTGGTTTCGGAGATATGACCTTGTTTTTCAGGTCATGTCATGACCCAAATGGCCAATTCTCAACATCTTGCGTTTGCCATGGGCCTTGTGAGCTTTTGACACCCTGATTTCGGCCTTTTTTGCCAGTCTTACCTCCCACCTATCATGGAACATGTTGTTCGACGATGTACAGGGGTCAAGGTCAGGGTCAAGGTCAACCTAGGTCATCTAGGATAATTGCGTTTTAGGCAAGCTGAATTTACTTTTTGTGAAGTTTTTTGACTGCATTTTTGGTAAAAGCTTCTCAGATCATGATTTCATGTAATATGGACCCAAAAACAATCGGTGCACACATCAGTATACACACAGACACACACAGACATACAAACACATATAATTGACCTTGACCTAACCTGACCTGAAATGACCTCAGCAGCAAAATTCTGGTCGGGTAGTGTGACAAAGAGGTTCTAGCTGGCTTGGCACCAGAAAACAGCATCGTCATCGGTATTTGATAAGCAGCGCACTTGATATCCAACGGTGACCCAAAACAGCAACATTTTTTAGTTTGACCTGACCTGGAAGGTCAATGACTGACCTGAGAAGGTAAAACTGGGTATCATTGGATTCGTCTCTTCCCAAAGAATCTTTTTGGTCTTTACCGCTAAGCTCTATCTCCAACAGGAACGAAATGGCGCGGGGGGGGGGGTGGCAACCACCCCCCCCCCCATGTGCGTTCTAGGATGGGAAAATGGCATGTGCGGGCGAGGGTTAAGTGGCAAAAGGGCCCTTGTAGCCTGAGTTGAAAGGGCGTTCAACCCGCGTCCCGTGGGGGGGGGGGGCGAAACGGCCCCCTGTCCTCTTCCGTAGCTATCTCCTAAATGACTGCAGATATCCCCACAAAACTTTCAGGACCTCTACGGGCATCCATTTTACACATTGTGACCAATTTTTTCCAGAGGCTATGATAGGTTGGCCGCAAATGACGTCATGTTCTGCCATTTTCGACCCAAAAAAGGTTTCGCAGGAAGAGCTGTCAGCCCTACAGAGCTGTAGAAACATAAAAATGTTCCGAGATAAAAGGTGTACAATTAACAGGCCTAGGTCAAATCTGAGCACAGTTAAGCCCCGCCTTGGGTTGGGCTCAGGCTGGAGCGTTGACCCTAGGTCAAATCTGAGCACAAATTACAGAAAGAGTGTCAAAAGAGTTTTGTTTGTTTTGTTGGGCTATACCCTTTCGGTCTGACCAGACCATTTCAGGGCCGGAAGGGTGATAGGAATTGAGGGAGACATTCGTCTGGGCGGGCACCTTGGTGAGTCACCGGGGCTGAGCCTGTCCAACAGGACAGGCCGACCAGCCCCCCAAGTGCTCACTGCACCCGGTTACGAGTGTGCTTCCTTAGGAGCTGCAGTGCGCTCCAATGGGAGCCGCCCGCATGGTATAAAGTTGCCCGTCCAGGTCCAGCCTGGATCATGGGTTGCGGCATGGAGGAGAAGGATTTGAATGTCCTGAGTATGGAAACGGCGAAACGGGTGTTAACCCGCGCCGGGCCGGGGGTGTTTGAACACACCCTGCGGTTTTTCTCAGATATCTTAAAAACGGCAGCGCGGAGCGCCGCCGTTTTTAGCACACCTGTTTGTGCATCTTTTCCGCACATGTGAAAATTTCAGACCCAGGTCGCCTTAGGTCAGGTCACCAGGTCACGCCAAGTGACCTCACCTCATAAAAAATAAGAGTGCTCGTCATAGCTACACCGATTGATCGATTGCCTTGAAACTTTCAGCGATTGATAAGAGCAACATTATCTATAAAATGTTTATCTCGGAATTTTGATATCGGTGACTTAAGGTCAGGTCAATATCGCGGCCTCTCCATTACCTATCCGTCAATGGGAGAAAATTGAAAAACGTCTTTTTTGCACGAACGCTATTCTAGACACTCTCTAACATCGAGATGTAAGTAAAATTGGCACACTGAATCGGAAAATGGCAACTGTGACCCCTCGTTATGTCCCCGAGGTCATCTCAGGTCACGAACAGAATCTAACAGTTTTTCGCCAATAACTTCTGATAGAGGCGTGCTAGAGCGCTGAAAACGCCTTAGATGTGTTCGACTCGACGTTGCGGATCGACTGATATGCAACATGACCCTTTCCGGTCAGGTCATGACCTTGACCTGAGGTCAAATTTTCAAGTTGACCTTTCAAGGTCCAATTATAGTTCATTCGACGCATCTCGACGAGAGGAACACGATGCTGGCAAAATTAATGTCATGACTTTTTTGAGTCAAAAGTTATTGCCGAAAAAACGCTTTTCGTAAAAACGGCTATTTTTGGAGTTTTTGCCCTCTGGAGGCTAAACCGTTGACCTGAGGTCAAATCTGAGAACATTGCTCAGAAAGGTCTGTAAAAGGGCTATTGAACGCCCTTTTCTCTGGCGCTGTAGCTCTATCGGTTCCCGAGATAGTCGTTGGCAGTTTCCAAAATGTTGAAATAGTCAACATTTTACCTTTGGTGACCCCTGGTGACCTGACCTTTGACCTGCCTTAAAAAATGACCTTAGTGTTTTTGTCCTTATTTTGGACGTTCTTTCGATTGCCGCTTTTCGCGTGTCGCTACGTGGCCCAGGAGCCGAGTTAGAAGGGGGTGTTCAGACACACCCCCCTTCCGGCCCGGCGCGGAATCTCAGAGCACGGGCCCGGCGCAGGTTAAAAGAGCTATTAACTACGCTTTTCCCCGGCACGGCATTCATTTCCAAGTGATGCGGTGGTTTGTTGAAAATTGTCGAAATTGGACCAGAAAATTGGCGAAATTTAGCCTTGGATGACCTATGTGAACTGACCTTTGACCTGATCTAAAAAGTGACCAGAGTAATTTCGTCATTATTGTTTGCGTCCTTTCGAACGCTGCCTTTGGCGTGCTGGTACGTGGCTCAGAAGCCGAGTTAGAAGCAGGGGGGTGGAGCCGGAGCTGGAGCCGGAGCCGCCGGAGCCGGCATATTTTGCCCGGAGCCGGAGCCGTCCAAAAAGGCGGCGACTCCGGCTGCTTTTTTGAAGAGGAAAAAATTATTGACCTACATAGTTCGGTTTGACAGTACAAGGCAGTAAAACATGTGGTATTCAAAATAGCCTTGTTATGCAAATACAGAAGCAACGTGAACCAATCCTTCATCTTTTCTCTTCCACCCGTATTTAATTGTATAGAGGATGTACTGAGTATTGGAGCCGGAGCCGCCGGAGCCGGACCATTTTACTCGGAGCCGGAGCCGGAGCCGAATCCGATTTTTTCTCCAGAGCTGGAGCCGGAGACGTCTGGAATTTCCACGGCTCCGCATCCCTGGTTAGAAGGACCCTGGCCGGCCGAGTGGGAGGGTGGGTGCCACCACATCGTTTTTTTTTTGCGACAGCTCGGAACACGTCGGCAACAGAGAGCCAAAACTGGGCATAGCTACCTGACCTTTGATGCAAACCGGGCCTTGTGACACCTGCATTTTCAAGGGGGCCTCTGGTCGTCTTAAGGACCCTCTGTTACCCTCAGAGGGACCCTCTGATGGCCTCTGCACTCTGCAGACCATCACTGGCCTCAAAGGGCACTCTAGTGGCCTCCATGGACCTTCTGGGTACCTGAAAGGGCCCTTTGTTTTCTCTCCAGGGGCCCTTGTTTACCTCAATGCTTTCTCTCCAGGGGCCCTTGTTTACCTCAATGTTTTCTCTCCAGGGGCCCTTGTTTACCTCAAAAGGTCCTCTTTTACTTCAGATGGCCGTATGTTTGTCTAATACATGAGGCCCCTGGTGGCCTGAGAGGCCCTGTTTGTGTCCCAAAGGGCCCTTTGTTGACCTCTTAAGGCCCTAGTTGGCCTAAAAAGTCCTCTGATTGTCCTAAAGGGCCCTCTGTTCCCCTCAGAGGGCCAGTCTTTTCCTCAGAGTGCCTGCTGACCTCATAGAGCCCATAGTGGCCTGACATAGCCTTCATATCACCTCAGAGGGCCCTCTGGTGTAAGGCTCAAGTGACCTTCTCAGAGGGCTCCGGCTGCCCTGTGACTGACAATTGTCCACTCTTATCCCCCTTTTGGGTGACCTATTTCCCCCTCTGACACCCAAGCCAAAATACAATTTTGGGACACTGACTCCGAGGGCCAGTTGATTTTCAGAGGGCCCTCTTTGAAGTGGATGTGAGGACCCGCTATTCGCCTCAGAGGGCCCTCTGGTGGCTTCAGACTTCAGAGGACCCTATTTTGGTATCAGCGGGCGCCTCTCTGTGGCATCAGAGGGCCCTCAGAGGCCTCAAATGGCCCTATTACATCTCAGAGAGCTGTCTTTGAACTCAGAGGGATCTTTTTTACTTCTTTGTGGTGTCAAAGGGGCCCTCTGGCCTTTGTTCGCCTCAAGGGGCCTCAAGGGGTCCTCCGATGACTTCCAAGGACCCTCTTTGATCTCAGAGGGCCTGATGACCTCATAGGGCTCATGGTGGTTTGACATAGCATCATATCACCTCAGAAGGCCCTCCAGTGGCCTGAGAGGGCACTTTGTGGCCTTTGAAGGCCCTCCATTCGCCTTAGAGGGCCCTCTTTGATCTCTTTGATATCTTCGATCTCAGAGGGCCCTCTTTGAGGTGGCTGTGAGGGCCCTTTGTTCACCTCAGAGGGCCCTCTGGTGACCTCCAGGGACCATCTTTGATCTAAGAGGGCCGTCTGGTTGCCTCATAGGATACCTTGTGGCCTGAAATTGACCCTCGTACCTCAGAGGCCCTTCTGTTCGTCTTAACAGGCCCTCTGCTGGTCTTAGCGGACCCTTTGTGTGCCTGGGAGGGCCCCCTGAGTACCTTAGAGGGCCCTCTGTGTGTGTGAAAGGGCCCTCTGTGTGCCTGAAAGGGCCCTCTGTGTAGTTTGCCTGAGAGGGCCCTCTGTGTGCCTGAGAGGGCCCTCTGTGTGCCTGAGGGGGCCCTATGTGTACCTGAGAGGGTCCTCTGTGTGGCTGAGAGGGCCCTCTGTGTGTCTCAGAGGACCATATGTGTACCTGAGAGGGCCCTCTGTGTGTCTGAGAGGGCCCTTTGTGTGTCTCAGAGGGCCTTTGTGTGCCTGAGAGGGCCTCTTGTGTGCCTGAAAGGGCCCTCTGTGTGTTTGAGAGGGCCCTCTATGTGCCTGAAAGGGTCCTCTGTGTACCTGAGAGGGCCCTCCGTGTGTTTTAGAGGGCCCTCTGTGTGCCTGAAAGGGCCCTCTGTGCACCTGAGAGGGCCCTCTGTTTGCCTGAGAGGGCCCTCTGTTTGCCTGAGAGGGCCCTCTGTTTGCCTGAGAGGGCCCTCTGTTTGCCTGAGAGGGCCCTCTGTGTGCCTGAGGGGGCCCTATGTGTGCCTGAGAGGGCCCTCTGTGAGCCTGAGAGGGCCCTCTGTGTATGTACCTGAGAGGGCCCTCTGTGTGTCTCAGAGGACCATATGTGTACCTGAGAGGGCCCTCTGTGTGCCTGAGGGGGCCCTATGTGTGCCTGAGAGGGCCCTCTGTGAGCCTGAGAGGGCCCTCTGTGTGCCTGATAGGGCCCTCTGTGTACCTGAGAGGGCCCTCTGAGTGCCTGAGAGAGCCCTCTGAGTGCCTGAGAGGGCCCTCTGGGCTCTGGTCCCCGTTCGTCTCAGAGGGTCCCTTTATTCGCCCCTTCAGAGGGCCCTCTGTTTGCCTCAAAGGGCCCTCTGTTTGCCTAAAAGGACCCCCTATTCGCCTCAGAGGGCCCTTTGGTGACCACAGCTGGCTCTATTGTTGCATTGTAGGGCCCTCTGTTGCCTCCGAGGGCCCTTTTTATCTCAGAGGGCCCTCTTTGAGCTCAGAGGGCTCTTTTTGACCTCTTCGAGATGTCTGAGAGGGCCCTCGGGCCTGAGAGGACCCTCTGAGTGCTTGAGAGGGCCCTCTGAGAGCCTGAGAAGGCCCTCTGAGTGCCTGAGAGGGCCCTCTGAGTACCTGAGAGGGCCCTCTGAGTGCCTGAGAGGGCCCTCTGAAAGCCTGAGAGGGCCCTCTGAGTGCCTGAGAGGGCCCTCTGAGTGCCTGAGAGGGCCCTCTGAGTGCCTGAGAGGGCCCTCTGTGTGTCTGAGAGGGCCCTCTGTGTGCCTGAGAAGGTCCTGTTCGTTGTAAAGGGCCCTTAATTTACTCTAGAAGGTCCCTCGTTGGCCTAAAGGGGTCCTCTGATAGTCCTAAAAGGGTCCCTAACAATGTAATTCATACTTTTCATTATGTAAAAAAATGTAAGTGGTGAAAAGGGCCCTCAAAGTGTTTTCAATTTTTTTTTCGAGTAAAAAAAAAAATTTTTTTGCTCCAGGGGGGATCCTAGGACCCCCAGGATCCCCCTTGGATACGCCACTGGTGTGCGGTGTGCCTACTTTGCGGGAATATTTCTTTGAAGTGCATAGTAATTGCACTCTTGATAGCGCTTAACCTTCCAGGCGGTGGGGGGCATTTTTTTGCCCCCCCCTTTAGTTTTTTGAATATATCTCGAGAACCGCTGCGCCGATCGTCACCAAACTTTCAGTACCCTCCCGGGAGCAGCTAGCGCACATGGTGACCAAAAAAAATTTCCAAAGGCTATGATAGGTTGGCCGCTAATGACGTCAGAGTGACGTCATTTTTGCCATTTTCGACCCAAAAAAAGGTTTCGCGGGAAGAGCTGTCAGGCCTACAGCTTTAGAGATACAGAAAAATGTTTCAGACATAAAAGGTTTGAAATCAAGAGGGCTACAAAACTGTCCTTTCAGTTTTTCGAATTGTTTGGATTTTGACCCCCAAAAATCAAAAAATAGATTTTTTTGAATATTATAGCCAAAAAATCAAAAAAGTTTTTTGAATTTCGAAAAAAAACGGAATATATGTGATAGTCCCTACCGCCTTCTATCTACATACCAAATTTGAGATCGATACCTCTTTTTTTGGCCTAGTTATAGCGAAAAAAAAACTGTTCAAAATTGATGACGTCAAATTTTCAAACTCAATTTTTAGCAGTTCTAGACCTCGTTGCGCAAAAAAAGACCACCATTAGACTCCCCGTGACGAGCTGCATCGAATCAATACCCATTTTATGCAAAAATATCAGTTTTGAAATTTGACCTTTTTTGACCTGACCTTGACCTGATCTCCACCAGAAAGTGACCTAAACCGTACCTGATGGTCTTATAACCAACACCATTGAGTTGGAAATGAAAAACTGGCCATAAAACATGCATCGCATAACCTTAGTAAAAATGGGCTCATGTGGTGACCCTTGGTGACCTTTGGTGACCTGACCTGTGACCTGACCTGGTATGACCAGTGACCTCTAACAGCAACATATGTACTAGACAACTGACGCCTTATCGCTGATTTTCGACAAAATGCGTTTTACTCGGTGTTATAGCGCTTTCCCTAGAAGCCCCGTGAACGGTGAAACATTTTATCTTTGACCTGACCTGCGACGTCATCGGTGACCCCCCAGGTCAATGAAATTTGGTTTCCTTCAACAAATTTGACAGGGCTATCGAACGCCGTTTGAATTTTCTGGATCCGTCCAGTAGTTTCGGAGATACGGGGGGGGGGGGCAAAAAAATGCCCCCCCCCCCACCGCGCGGAAGGTGGCTGGTAGGCCCACCGCCTGCCGGGTTAACTCCTGTTTTTAGAACTCCAACTGCTGCAGACCGCCGTGCTGTACCAGCGCTGTTCTTTAGGAGTGGGTTGGATGCCACATTTCGAATAGGGAGACGTTACTGCGGAGTGCGGACTTCGGAACTCCCAAGTGGCTACTGGCGTTATTAAGCGGAGTACGTGGGTCTATTTACTACAGGTATCTATGGGGAAAATCCGTGAACAGCTCAAACGGCCACAATAAGCGGCTGGCTTTGTTATCCGTGGATTTATTAAACGGATTCTACTGTATGATCATGTTTGCTAATCGTTCTCAGTTGTTCCCCAATCTCATTCTCTCAGCTAAGTTTTATTCCTAGCTAGAAATAGTTGTCCATTCCGTTCCGCAATGGAGTGGAGGTTTCAGGGTAGCAATGCTCATTGCTGTGAAGTGATCTTCCTTGAGAAGATATAGCGGGTTGGTCCGTGTCTCGTCTGACATGTGCAGAATAATCATTAACCCGCGCCCCGTTGGGCTCTGCCGAGCAACGCGCCCCGTTGGGGGGGGGGGGGCCATTTTGGCCCCCCCCTAAGATCTCGAGAACCACGCAACCTAGCGACAAGCGGCAAACGGTGTTGGATAGCCCTATCAGGGAACTACCTTGTGACCCAATTTTATTGACCTAGGTCAAACCGATGACGTCACAGGTCAGGTCAAAGGTCCAATTTTCACCGTTTACAGGCATTTCAAGAAATGCGTTGTAAAATCGAGTAAAATGCATTTCATTGAAAATCATCGATGGGGAAATGTTCTTCAAACACATATTTTGCTATTTGAGGTCACTGATACCAGGTCAGGTCACAGAGGTCAGGTCACTGGGGGGTCACAATATGAAAGTGTCGTGTGATACATGTTTTATGGTCCATTTCACATGACAAATGCGATTATGTGGGTCAGGCAGCCTTTGGGGCCAGCTTAGGTCACGTTTTGGTCAAGGTCAGGTCAAGGTCAGGTCAAGGTCAGGTCAAATTAGGTCAAATTTCAAAGTTGATATTTTTGCATAAAATGGGTATCGAATCGATGCAGCTCGTCACGGGGAGTTCAATGGTGGTCTTTGTTTTGCCGTACGTGGTCTAGAATCGCTAAAAATTGAGTTCAAAAATTTGACGTCATCATTTTTGAACAGTTTTTTTCGCTATAACTTGGCCAAAAAACGAGATATCGATCTGAAATTTGGTATGTATATAGAAGAGCGCAGGGACTATCACATATATTCCTGTTTTTTTTCGAAATTCGGAAAATTTTGGATTTTTTTTAGTTTTTCTAAAAATATGAATTTTTTGAATTTTTTGGGGTCAAAAACCCAAAATTTTGAAAATCCGAGATAGCAGTTTTGTAGCGCCGCTTTTTGTCTACTAGACCATATAAAGAACTTTGAAATTGCTTGATAACTGTAGATTTGGTGAGCGTTTCAAGATTGCATGTTTTTTGCTCATTTTTGCTCGAACATGACCTCAGTTTGACCTCAATAACTCCTGACCTAAGGTGACCTAAGACTTGAAATTTTGTGTGAAGGTGTCAAATTGATGCCCGGGAAGGTACTGAAAATTTGGCGGCGCTGCGCGCCGCCGTTTTCTTGCTATTCAGGAAAAACCACAGGGGGGGGGCCAAAATGGCCCCCCCCCCCCAACGGGGCGAGGGTTAATCGACCCACGCTCCATAAGATTATCATCATTTATCCCTTTCGGCCAAACGACAAATCATCTGTAGTTCGAAAAACAGTCGCGATAGTCACTGAGACAGGGGGCTTTTTGTCACGATGCAAGAACACATAAAAAAAAATGCTACAAACTAGGACAAAGAGGCACAGGTTACTCGATTCATAAGGATATTCAAACCATCAGTTTTCATGACAACGTCAAAGATGTATTAACAGAGGTGAAATAAAGTGCCGTCACGGCGACGCACGGCGGTGGAAAATCGAACAAGCCAGCGGTCCTCGATGGTGGAAAAAATGCCGCCACCGATGCTCTGCCTGGTTTACCCGATGCGACTTTCTGATGTCTAAGGAAAACAACTAAAATTAAAAAAGGAATGTTTTTATCAAAACTAATACTTTTTATCTCTTTTTTCCTGAATTTCACTAGAATTATGAAGACTTTTAAAACCCTAGAGAAATATTCAGGTGTTTAGCAGATTTCTTGGAAATTCCCTATATCCACTGACTTTTCGCCGGAAGTTCTGGTTGGTGGAAGATGGTGGAAGACGAAAATAAAGCAAACTGCTGCGTTGAATGCGTCAATACTGCCACCAAATATAGATGGGATTTTTTAGATCTCGATGACCTCTTTTACTTTGTTCATAACTCATTATTTCTTTAGTTTGAGGCCTTATTGAAAAAAGCTAGTGATGAAATGCTGCCGACGGCCGGCGACGGCGCGCCGACGATGGTGGAAGAGCAATACTGAAAAGACTAGGAAATTCTGACATTCGATAATTTCCTCAAAATCTTTGTTTATACCACACCATTCTAAAGTATTAAATTTGTATGTATTTTTATGCTGTTTAATAAAATAACATTTATTTCATGCATAAGCGCTCAACAGTTGAACAGCACTAGGAGCTCCACTGGTTTCCGCGTTGTTCAAGGCCGCGTTCGAGGCGCGGAGTGTTATTAGTGAGTTGCGGTGTGGTGGGAAAGGTTGGCGGATAAATTGAAGCGAAGAAGTGGATAAGTGCAGGTACTCAGTGTTCTACTACTTGCCCTGGATCTGAATTGAAGTCACCATAACTGTGAGTGAACTGATCTGAATATTATTCCCCGTTTAAAATTTCGGTACCCGTCGCCCGTGCTGCTGTCGTGAAGCCATCAGAAAATTCATTGTGGAGATGTATTCATTGCCAAGTAAAGATTTGTGTATTTTTGAAAGACGCATCCAACGGTGTTATTTTCATTCGTCTATCTGCTCTCGCTTGCAAGAAAATCGTCAATATCTGCAGGACTATTTTCTTTCCCGATGCGGATGCTTTCAACTACTACTTCTCCCCCTGCCAACCGCCTCGGTTGTCATGGTGACCAACCCCTACCGGGGCCGGCCGGCGCCTGAGACGCCGGTAGCCGGCTAAACCAACAATGCCGGCCGACCCTTCCCCCTGCCCCGGCGGCCCGCTTGGCGCGGCCGTCGCGCGGGCTGTCGCGCTCGGCGTGCGAGGGGACATGGCAGCCGACAGCTCACTGCTTCTGGCACTGGGGCGGGCCCCGGACGGGTCTCGCCGTGCAGTAGAGTACTAAGCACCGGACAACGATCACCGACGGGACGACCACACTGCTGCATCTGCCAGACGTGCATACGACCTGGCTCATCTGATGGCGGTGGCCGTGGGCGACCGACTAAGCAACGACACACGGGAAGTAGCCGAGACTATCCGGCGCAGTCTTCCCGCCCATCTCCTCCGCCGTCATAATCGGTCACGCCCCCTCATCCCAGCAGAAACGGCTTGTGGACCCCGGCCCGCACGGCGGACTCCCCAGTCCAGTCGGCCGACTGACCCGCTCAAATTACTAATCGGCGCCCTAAACATCCAAAGTATCAAGAGCAAAACTTCAAGTCTGAAGTGTGAACTCGATCGCCTCAGCTACGACGCAATGCTGCTTTCCGACTTCCGAGACCTGGGTTACGTCCGCCTACCCCGAAACGCCTCCTGGTTATTCCTGGCTACTCGCTCAGTCGTGTGGACCGTCCAGATGGCTGCGGTTATGGCGGTGTCGCCATCATCACTAAAAACACAATGACGCTAAAGATACCTCCTGAAGTGTTTGCGGCTACTTCGAATGAGACAAAATGACGTGCCGAGCACCTAACTGACAAGTAGGTCAGTGAACGTTCAGCTTCTTAAGTCACCATCGCCGAGAAACGTTTTTGTCATTAAATCATTTTTAGATTGGTGATAATGTCGATAAAGCATAATAAGTGGTATATCGTTCAAGTATCGCCATATTATCCAGTAGCGGCAGAACACCTTCAATTAGGGGGGGGGGGGCACTGACGACTTTTGGTCCCATGCTTTCTATGCAACGTCCATAGGGCTTATGTTAAAATGTCAAAATCAAAGGGGGGCACGGTGCCCCTGTGCCCTTCCAGCTTCGCCGCCTATGATATTATCAAATGGACGAAATAGTTTTTTTTACATTTGCGGTAGTAAGAAACAGCTCACTTTATATTTACCTATTATGGTGGGAGCTTGGTGGAAATCTAGTGGTGGAAGAAATGCTGTCGGTGGAAGATTCGGCCTTTGTTTCACCTCTGTGTATTAATTCAGCGGTTGAACAGCATTCCAGCGTAGTTCATTTTGCTCTAATGTCAAGAAAGAATGATCAATCGACAATCATCATCAATTCTGTTTTGTTGGTATCGGTATCCTAGGCAATTCATTCATTTATTTCTTGTCGCACACGGTGGCAAAGTCTCCCTGGCAGAGGGCGTAGTTTATGACGTGGTGGATGACATTCTCCTCCAAACTGCCACGCAGGAGGTGGGCGCCCGGACCGCGCGCGAAGATGCCCACATCCTCTCCACCGTGGGTCTCCTTGGGCAGGTAGATACCGGCGATCTGCTTGTAGTGCGGGTCGCGCCACTCGGCCGTCTCGCTCATGTCGGTCAGACGAGCGCGCTTGGCCTCGAACTCAGCCCAGTCCTCGGTGCCTCCCGGGCCGTTGGCGTACTGCATGATAGGGTAGGGCAGCTTGGGCGGCGGGCCTCCCTTCTGCATACCGCCGGCCAGAAACGAGGACGGACCGAACATGTCCAGGCCGCGCTCCGGGTAGCCGTTGATACCGAAGGTGTGCGAGTGATCCGAGGAGACCACGATCAGCGTCTCCGACTCATCAGTGTTGTCCATGACGTGCTGAACGACCTCCTCCAGCTCGATGGTCTCGTCGATGGCCGTGTATGCGTTGCCGTAGTGGTGGCCGTGGTCGATCTTGGCGCCCTCCACGAACAGCACGAAGCCGTTCGGTCCACGCTTCAGGATCTCCAGAGCCTTCTTCACCATCTCGGTCAGGTTGACGTCGTCGGGGGTCTGGAAGGCGCGGTACTGCATGTGGCTTCGGCTGAACAGACCCAGCACGTAGTCGGCGGAAGTGGCGTCGAAGTTGTTCAGCTCATCCTTGGTGGTCAGGTAGGCGTAGCTGCGTCCCAGAGAGGCCTGCTTGTCCTTCCACTCCTGGATCAGGTCACGGCCGTCCAGACGTGAGCCACCCTCGACCTCCTTCGGCGTGAACTTGCCCCAGCCGCCACCGAAGGCGACGTTGATGTCGATGCCCTCACGCTCGACGAACTGGGTGGACAGGTCCTTCATGGCGTTCCTGCACGAGTCCTTGACGGGCCCGGTCATCCATTCCATGGCGACGAAGTCGGCGTCCGACTCCCAGGTACGGTATGCGGTGTGGCCGAAGGTGGCAGCGGGAGAGGCGTGCGTGATACGGGCGGTGGACACCAGACCGACCCACTTGTCGGCCTCCACTCCGTAGCGGAGGATCGACTTGGGCGAGGAAGCCTCGTTGACGGCATCGCAGTTCCAGATGAGGACAGAGCAGTCGACACCGACCGTGAGGAAGTTGCCCTTGGCGCCGGTCAGGTAGGCGGTAGCCGTGGAGGCGGAGTCGGCCGTCCAGCGGTCGCAGTTGTACGTCTTGGACAGTCCCAGGTAGGGGAAGGTCTCCCAGGAGAGCATGGTGTGCTCGGGCACATCAGCGCCGTTAAGGAGACCCTTGCGCTTTCTGGCGGCCGCCAGCGTGGCGATGGACATACCGTCTCCGATGAAGAGCACGGCGTTCTTGGCCTGATGATCGTACACGGGATCGGCCAGCTTGGTCCTCAGGATGTCCTGGGCGATCTCCTTCCAGAACACCGAGTCCAGCACCTGACCGGAGCGGGAGAGGGAGGCGCCGTCGCCGAGGCCCATCTGCTGCTGCACCTCCTGGTAGGTGGGCGCGTTCATCTCGTGCATCTCCAGCTCGTCCTGGTCCTCGACCCGGGAGTCGAGCGGCACGGCCACGGCCACGGCCGCCACCCAGGCGGCGACCACCAGCAGCTTCATCCTAGGGATCTGGTGGAAGGATTGAGACAACAGACCCACTACTGCAGGCTGTCTGTGCTGAGAGGAGCCGCGGGCGTTGCTTTATACGTGAGATTCGTGATGACTGACACTTGGGCCGCCATCAGAGGTAATCATATATAATGACGTGACCGCGTTTCGAGATTGGTTCCTCTAGTCACGACTGCCTTAAACATCTGTGGTCGCAAGTGTGGTCAAAGCTGTGATGACAGACACGTTGAATTATACAGTACTTTATATGTACTCTATACTGACAGAAATAATTTTTTCGTCTTTATAGTACGAGTAGGCATTGTATTATATTGTATTAAGATTCAACGTAAGTCCGTGTTCTCACAGTTTTGAACCCCCCCCCCCCCCGGCCCGGCGCGGAAGTCTCGGAGCACCGGCCCGGCACGGGATAGGCGCCATTGGGGCCCTCAAGGGAGGGGGAGTATGGCGGCTATGCCCTGTTGACTGTCCGACTACTAGTCCACTGCGCTTATGGACAGAGCATGGAAACAAATGGGCAGGTGACCATCAATGTCCGTGATTACCCCACGCATGCATCCCCGCTGGGCAGAGAATGATGGGCACAGATCTTTTATTAAGCTCTCACTGAATAGATTTTGTGGTTTGAGGCCTAAATGTCGTCAGAAATGGTGTTTAGTCAATAATTGTTTTTAGAACTGACGAGCCTCCCATGAGGAGCCTTTATAAGTAACATTTTTGAGTGGTGTAGATAGATAGATGAAGATATTTCTTTCATCAATCAGTTCATATACGGCCTATATAATATTGACAGCTAATTGGTGCAAAAACATTTTGCTTAAATTGCAGCACCTCTCGGCTCAAACACGTTGTCGCCCGAGTCAGATCACTTGGCCACGCCCGCGTCGCCCCCGCAGCGACCGCCGCCTCCATCACCGCCGCCGATCCGCCCGACCGTTCCGGCTCCGACCGGCCCGAGGGGCCAGCCCACCAGTGTGTGGCTTACATACTTCTGAACCACTGGAATAATTCTTATTACTTTCTTTAATCTTCAGTACTTAAAGAACGTGAGCCATATCATCATTAGAACAAACGATAATCAAAATCCCGCTTGAAACTTTCTACAGAAGAAGTATTAAATACCAACAAAACATTTCCCAAGGCTGTTGTTCCCCAAATTTGAGTTTAAGTGATTGTTGATGTGTATTTCGTGTTTGCCATGTGTTGGCCTACAAACATGTCAAGGTTGATAAGCATCGGATGAAACACCGAAAAATTGTGATGTGATTCTTTCAATAAACTGTTTGGGGACATGTATTTGCATATCATATCACTTCAAGTTTCAACGTAAAATCTATACCCAGTAAACATGCCGACGTCGGCCCGACATCGGCTGGACGTCGGATATGCCCGCATCTTCCGACGTCCAGCCGAAGTCCAGCCGACGTCGAGCCGACGTCGGGCCGAGGTCGTTTGCCGAGGTTGACGAGATCGTTTGTCGTTGGACCGACGGGGCCGACGTCGGCATGTTTATTGGGACAACGCGCCAAAAATATCAACCGGCGGCGGGATTCGAGCCCCCCAGTCGCCGACGTCGGCATGTTTACTGGGACAACACGCCAAAAGCATCAGCCGGCGATTGGATTCGAACCCCGTGTCAATTGAACGCGAGGTTAGTGCGCTAACCACTACACCACGCATCCACATAGCGAATCTAGTTTGTTTTCGGCCGGGCAGCAAATGGGTGGTGGCTGGCTGTGTTCATGCTTGACCAATGAAGACTTGCCTAAAGCTAGGCGACCCCTACATTGGCAGTATGGTATGACAGCGCCACCTCTTTTACCACACATCTTAACATTTTTGCGGCATCTATGTAGATGATGGTCGCGGCGTGTACCACGTGCCAAATAAAGAGGTGTCAATTTTGTTTCCAATCGAAAATGCAATACACATGCAACGTGTAAAAAGTACACAATTCCTCACTCATTTTTTGTAAAGATATCATTATGAAAAAATGATAAAGGTACTATATAAAACGCTCGGGGACGAGATTGGACGAGGCGTAAGGGTGACCATGAGTTCTGCAAACAATCATAATGTGTTATGTGATTAGTAATTGGGATGATAACGCCTCGAGCAAAACACATGGTTAACCTAATCATCCACCACATGCGTAATTCTTGACATATGTCTAACCACACACGACCTGCGCGGCAGGTAACACTTGCCTGACCACATGTAACGCTTCAGTCCCTAATATTCTGTGGTATATAAGCGCACGCGAGTGAGTGGATCAGTATCTTCGTCTGACCACCAGTTAGGCGGCGAAATCCCTCAGGATGAAGGTGTTCGTGGCCGCCACCCTCCTGGCCCTGGTGGCCTCTGTGCCGCTCGACTCCCAGGTCGAGGACCAGGATGAGCTCGAGATGCACGAGGTCTGGGGCTCTTCCTACAAGGAGGTCCAGGAGAAGATGGGCCTCAACAACGGCGCCTCCCTCTCCCGCTCTGGTCAGGTGCTGGACTCGGTCTTCTGGAAGAGCATCGCCCAGGAGATCATCCAGACCAAGCTGAACGACAAGGTCTACCACCACCAGGCCAAGAACGCCATCCTGTTCATCGGAGACGGCATGTCGATTCACACGCTGGCCGCCGCCAGGAAGCAGAAGGGCCTGCTGCACGGAGCTGATATTCCCGAGCACACCATGCTGTCGTGGGAGAAGTTCCCGTACACCGGCCTCTCCAAGACGTACAACTGCGACCGCTGGACAGCCGACTCCGCCTCCACGGCCACCGCCTACCTGACCGGCGCCAAAGGCAACTTCCTCACGGTCGGTGTCGACTGCTCCGTCCTCATCTGGAACTGCGATGCCGTCAACGAGGCTTCCTCGCCCAAGTCGATCCTCCGCTACGGAGTAGAGGCCGGTAAGTGGGTCGGTCTGGTGTCCACCGCCCGTATCACGCACGCCTCTCCCGCTGCCACCTTCGGCCACACCGCATACCGTACCTGGGAGTCCGACGCCGACTTCGTCGCCATGGAATGGATGACCGGACCCGTCAAGGACTCGTGCAAGAACGCCATGAAGGACCTGTCCACCCAGTTCGTCGAGCGCGAGGGCATCGACATCAACGTCGCCTTCGGAGGCGGCTGGGGCAAGTTCACGCCGAAGGAGGTCGAGGGCGGCTCCCGTCTGGATGGCCGTGACCTGATCCAGGAGTGGAAGGACAAGCAGGCCTCCCTTGGACGCAGCTACGCCTACCTGACCACCAAAAATGAGCTGAACAACTTCGACGCCACATCTGCCGACTACGTGCTGGGTCTGTTCAGCCGCAGCCACATGCAGTACCGCGCCTTCCAGACCCCCGATGACGTCAACCTGACCGAGATGGTGAAGAAGGCTCTGGAGATCCTGAAGCTCGGACCAAACGGCTTCGTGCTGTTCGTGGAGGGCGCCAAGATCGACCACGGACACCACTACGGCAACGCATACACGGCCATCGACGAAACCATCGAGCTGGAGGAGGTCGTTCAGTATGCTGTCGACAACACCGACGAGTCAGACACCCTCATCGTTGTCTCCTCCGATCACGCCCACACCTTCAAGATCAACGGCTACCCGGAGCGCGGCCTGGACATGTACGGACCCGCCTCGTTCCTGGCCGGCGGTATGCAGAAGGGCGGTCCGCCGCCCAGCCTGCCGTACCCGATCCTGCAGTACGCCAACGGTCCCGGCGGCACCCGCACCAAGGAGGAGCAGGATGCCAAGCGCGCCGCCCTCACCGAGACCGGCCCCGACGCCGAGTGGCGCGACCCGCACTACAAACAGTTCGCCGGCATCTACCTGCCCAAGGAGACCCACGGTGGAGACGACGTGGGCATCTTCGCGCGCGGCCCGGGCGCCCACCTGCTGCGTGGGAGTCTGGAGGAGAACTACATCCACCACGTCATCAACTGGGCCCTCTGCCAGGGAGACTACCTCACCGTCTGTGATGAGTAGTCGCAGTGTTCTTCTTATTCGGAGAGGACGTTTTACCTGATGATTAATTTGAATAATGAAATTGTTATTTTGGTTATTGTGTTGTCAATGTTCAACACCCGGAGGTTGAGTACTTCAAGAAACGACGAAATATATTTTTTTTCGTTTATATTTCTTTCTACAATTGGCATAAACAGTGAAAAAAGCGTAGCTCAATCCCACCAGCATTGATATTACCAGAGTACCTACATTAGAAATTATAATCAGAATATATTACGAAACATTTTGAAGACACATTTGCAAGACAAGGTCCCAATCTTCTTGCCTGGAACAAAAATGGAGACAAAAAAGACAGAGGAAACAAAGCATCCAGACATGATTGTTACCACACGTATATAAAAAAATGTCACGAGCTACATCGCACTAAAACGGATAGCCGCCGCCATTGAAGGAGCCGGGGAACACTGGAGCGCGATTGAATGCGCCCGGGAAGGCGGCTGCCCCTCCGAAAGGGCCCGGGAACTTTCCGAGCCCTCCTACCCCTGAGCCGGGGAAGCCTGCGCCACTAGACAGGGCTGAAGGGAATGCAGCACTCCGGAAACCCTGGTTCTGCGGGTTTTTGAATGAGAAAGAAGCGTAGCCCTGTGGCTTCTTGTAGGGATCGTTCTTGTATCCATCACCATGTGACTTGTAGGGATCCTGGTTATATCCGTCATTATTAGGCTTGTATGGATCCCCGTATCCATCACCATTGGTCTTGTAGGGATCAGTATCGTATCCGTCACCATGGGGCTTGTAGGGATCTTTGTCGTAACTGTCACCATGGGGCTTGTAGGGATCTTCGTCGTAACTGTCACCATGGGGCTTGTAGGGATCCTTGTCGTATCCATTACCATGGGTTTTCTTGTAAGGATCATCATACCCGCCAGTTAGTCTACCAAGCGTAGGGGAATTCTTATACGGATCATCACCGTAGCCGGTGTGGGGCTTCTTGTACGGGTCAGAGTATCCATCTTGCTGTTTGTTGTGTGGGTCATTGTCGTATCCATCTTGATGGCTCTTGTACGGGTCATATTCGTTACGCTTCTTGTACGGATCCTGATCATATCCGTCATAGGGATGGTACGGGTCTTTATCATATCCGTCATTAGAATGGTACGGATTCTTATTGTATCCGCCCTGATGACGTTTGTACGGATCACCGTACCCACTCGACAGCTTCCCGAGCGAGTGGGGGTTTGCGTGCTGGTAGCCGTTGTCGTGTGGGTTCTTGTACGAGTCGTATCCGCCAGTGGCTCCGTATCCGTACCCGTCCTTTTTGTCGGCGTACCCTACTCCATCTGGGTAGCCGTGCGGAGGACCGTAGCTGGAGCTCGGTGTGCGGAGACGCGATCCGGCGGCGAACGCTCCGGCTCCGCCAGCGCTCGAGAAGGGGCCACCGCGGTGCGGGCCTCCGTCGGCGGTCACCAGCGCTGCGGCGCAGAGCAGCAGCCCGGCGCGGTGGGTCGCCATCTCCGCCACACCGCCAGTCACCACTGGTAACCGCTGGAGGTCTGCAGGCCGTATTTATACGCTTCTGACGGCGTGAGAGCCAGAGAGGCTGGAACAACCGTGCAGCGTCACACCAGGAGACTTTCCCGATATGGGTGGGGCCAACGGTACCTCTGCACCCAGCAGACACTCGGTGCCATATGGGGACGATGTATGGATTGAGCCGCGTCTTTGGGACGGTGACATATGGATTGCCAGACTGATGAGAAGAAGCGCAGCTGCTCTCTTTTTCTTTGAACTCGTTACACAGCATGTGCACTTTGAAATGACACCAGCTGTTGGTTCGTGATTTTGGGGAGCCACTCCTGTCTTTTCAGTGTAATTTAGATTCGGCACCACTGGCTGATGTTTGGATGACATGAACTGACCTAAAAATGAAAATCTGTCTGCTCCTTATTTAGACCCGTGTAGTATCTGCTTGATAAGGAAAATTTGTGCACACAAAGTTGTCAAAGACATCTGCTAGTTCAATAACAAGTTGTAACAACTGGCACGAAAACCAGACAAGAGTCCCCAGTTGGCAGGTCTGGGTAGTGAGATGTTTGACAGAGGATATATCCTTTGGGCTTTGGCATACCCCATCCAATGTTACTGATATCCTTAGGATTCAGCATTAGCTCTAGTCAAGATAGTGCCGAAGTTTATTTCTCTCGATCAGTTAGCGCTTAATTCGTCGTGTCTTAGTTTTTTTATGCACGCCTTTTACAATATTTTAAGACCCTTTCAGTCCAGTCATGCCGTGGGCCCTTTCCATGTGACTTGACGTTTCTAAGCATAGCAATCCAAGTATAGAAGTCCTGTGCACACTAGTGGTGTCAATCGGAACTTGAATCTTCGGAATTCCGATTTTGTCCAATGTCCAATGCGGAATTCGGTTGGACAATGACAGCAGGCCTTGGACAACTTTGGACAATCGCTTGCTACACCTCAACATGTTTATAAAGTAATCGTGTTTAACATTGATTGGCTATTAGAAAGCTCAGCTTTCGATATGATTACCACTTTTGAGCTGGTAACGATACATTAAAACCAAATTAAATAGCGGTGTTGAGTGTAAACTATTGTGTAGATGTCGGACATCTTTGGACAAATGGCTGGCTTGGAAATTTTTGGACGGACAGTCGACGTAAGTATTGGACATTGGACGGACATTGGACATATGTTTTCTGAAATTGACATCACTAGTGCACACCACTTCGAGAACAAGGGAAGCTAAATAGTCACTTACTTTGAAGCCCTCAGTCGTTGAAAGTATATAGGCATATCCTAGACGAAATTATTGTGAATAGATAAAATCATCGAAGCACATTGACCAGTCGAAAACCCCTAGAAACAGAAAAAGCAGATTGGGTGTTCTCTAGAGACTAATGCTGAGCCGCATTGGTCGCTGGGCACCACTTCTTCTCCGAACAGTTTCCCAACTACGCCGTGTTTTGCTTTACAGCCGAACAGCGGGACCATTGGACTGTTTTGCGTCTATCCGCTTCATATGCAGCTGTATTTTAATGCAAACGTGAGGAGGAGCAGAGGAACCGAGGCTGCAAAAGAATCAGACTGCTAGGTCCGTCAGGTCCGTGTGGCTCACCAGTGTTGACTATCGACAGGCTTAGATTTTCAATGCAGTTGAAAACTCCTATATCAAATATCAGAGTACTGTACCACAGAACACCCCTAACTTTATCAGCCAACTTAATTAACCCTCGCATGTGTGCGGCGTTTGCCAGCTTCTAAGTTCTAATGTGTAGGGGGGGGGGGTCGGTTGGACCCCCCCTTGCCGTTTGGCCCCTGATCGAGCTAGAGCTTCGCGGAAAAAAACGAGCGTGCTGCCCGTGACGAGAGGAAGCCGATGATACCCAATTTTAACCCTCCAGGCGGTGGGGGGGCATTTTTTTGCCCCCCCTTTAGTTTTTTCGATATATCTCGAGAACCGTTGCGCCGATCGTCACCAAACTTTCAGTACCCTCCCGGGAGCAGCTAGCGCACATGGTGACCAAAAATTTTTCCAAAGGCTATGATAGGTTGGCCGCTAATGACGTCAGAGTGACGTCATTTTTGCCATTTTCGACCCAAAAAAAGGTTTCGCGGGAAGAGCTGTCAGGCCTACAGCTTTAGAGATACAGAAAAATGTGTAAAACATAAAAGGTGTGAAATTAAAAGGGCTATAAAACTGCTATTTCGGTTTTTCGAATTTTTTGGATTTTGACCCCCAAAAATCAAAAAATAGATTTTTTGAATATAATAGCCAAAAAATCCAAAAAGTTTTTTGAATTTCGAAAAAACCGGAATATATGTGATAGCCCCTACCGCCTTCTATCTACATACCAAATTTGAGATCGATACCTCTTTTTTTTGGCCAAGTTATAGCGAAAAAACTGTTCAAAATTGATGACGTCAAATTTTCAAACTCAATTTTTAGCAATTCTAGACCTCGTAGCGCAAAACAAAGACCACCATTAGACTCCCCGTGACGAGCTGCATCGAATCAATACCCATTTTATGCAAAAATATCAACTTTGAAATTTGACCTTTTTTGACCTGACCTTGACCTGACCTCCACCAGAAAGTGACCTAAACCGTACCTGATGGTCTTATTACCAACACCATTGAGTTGGAAATGAAAAACTGGCCATAAAACATGCATCGCATAACCTTAGTAAAGTTGGGCTCATGTGGTGACCCTTGGTGACCTTTGGTGACCTGACCTGTGACCTGACCTGGTATGACCAGTGACCTCTAATAGCAACATATGTACTAGACAACTGACGCCTTATCGCTGATTTTCGACAAAATGCGTTTTACTCGGTGTTATAGCGCTTTCCCTAGAAGCCCCGTGAACGGTGAAACATTTTATCTTTGACCTGACCTGTGACGTCATCGGTGACCCCGAGGTCAATGAAATTTGGTTTCCCTTGACAAATTTGACAGGGCTATCGAACGCCGTTTGAATTTTCCGGATCCGTCCAGTATTTTCGGAGATACGGGGGGGGGGCAAAAAAGTGCCCCCCCCCCCACCGCGCGGAAGGTGGCTGGTAGGCCCACCGCCTGCCGGGTTAAGGTCCTAGGTCATTGGGTGATCTTCCAGGTCAGGTCAATGACCCAAAGTCGGGAAAATCGGGACCTGTTAGAAAGTCGTAAAGTGTGGCTGCTAAGGGGTTTTTCGGGGTGCTGATCACGAATATCGTGTTAGTTTTGACCACAGATAATGTCTTTAAGCATTTAGACCAGGTCGGGTCAGGTCAGGTCAGGTCAACCAGTAGGCATCGTGACGGGTATTCGTAGTACGTGTCAACCGCCTCTGACAGCTTCGTAACATGTTACGAAGGCACCAAAACTACTTCGTAAATGTTCAAATGGTTGCTAAATTCGAATTCAGCTCCAAAAACTAGCCTAGAAACATGTACAGCTCGAAAAAGTGAACCGAGGTCACCCGAGGTCACCAAAGGTCAATGACCTGACCTGACCTTCAGGTGGCCTTGACACCCACCCTAATGCATGGAAGCAACATCAAATCACATGTTTGAACGTTTGAAACCACGAAAAGCTTGCAAACGCGCGGCTAATGCGAGCCGAGTTACGCCGAATCGCGATTCCGGCCAAACATGGTCTCGGAAAAGAGGTCACAGGTCAAAGGTCATTTGTGTCTGGGTCATGAAATTTTAAGGGTAGATGTAAAATTGATCAATGTGAGGGTACTGGAAGTTTCGTCGCGATCGGCCGCTTTTTACGCGAGTTATTTGCGAAAAACCATGGGGGGTCCATCCGACCCCCCCCCCCCCTACACATGCGAGGGGTAAAATTTATCTAATGCTACTTGCAATAAATATTTATGAATCGTTACTTTTTTGTATTCATTCAAGCACCTGCTAGAAGAAAACCAAACGATACAGAAATATAATTTTGACATTCGTAGTCACAACATCTCAGCACTCACAACATCCCAGCACAAATAAACGCATCGCAGTCGAAAAAGCGTCATCCACAGCGACACAAATGCCAACAAATAATATAACACCCTATTTACAGCATACGCAAATGCGATACCTAAATAAACCTCGGCACATAGTCGCAATTTAAGCCTGCAGTAACCCTGTGAATTTACACCTGATAACACTGCGTCTTTCAGGAGCAGTAGGATCGCACATCGCAGCCATTGCGGGATAGCTTATGAGGTATCAGGCAGAACCATGTATCAGGAGCAAATGTAGCAGTGATAGCCTCC